>NW_004955463.1:4169736-4236823 GCF_000276665.1 Chinchilla lanigera
AAAAAAAATAAAAAACCATGAATCCCATTTTAAAAACCCTGTGATATAATACAGGAAAAAAACAGTCATGACTGAGGAACTTATTTTTCAGATAGAAAATAACTTAATATTTCCCTAAACATGCTCTGCAGATTGCTAATTTTACATGATGAAGGGCCTCCATATGCAAATGAGACCAGGAAATTGCAGTCTAGATCCACATAAAAAGGTTCATGAACGTCCTGCAGTGATTTTGAAAAGAGAAACAAAAGCGGAAAGAAATTCTCCAACCTACTATTTTAAGTTGGTGTAATCCAGGTCTGTCACAATTATTTAACATGGAATCTTTCTTTGTAATAACTCTCCTCCAGAGCTGACACTGAGGGAGCAGGCTGTGGAAGTGATGATTTGACAGATCTGTGGGGGTCAGAGGTGGCACGGCTGAGCATGCTGCAGATTCTGTGCTTTGTGTAGGGGGCATGCTTTAAACTCAACAGGACAACCAGACCCTGAGATGGTATCTCAATCCCAGTGTTTTGTATGAGGTTGGCATGTTAAATAATGTATCAAGGAGTTTTGTTTGTTTGGCATTTTGTTGTGTGGTGCTTGTGATCAATCCCAATCTGAGGCCTCACACATGCTGGTCAACTGCTCACAGTCCATAGTGTGAAGTTTCAAGTGCTGGGGTTTTGAGCTGGACCCTGACTGTAGGGCACTGACACAAGCCACTGAAACTGAAAAGGAAACGACTTACAGTATTCATGGTACCTCACAAAGGCATTCTCTCAGTTCTGAAGGTTGAGTCTTTTGTAGGATATGTGGGATTTTCTTGGTGGATTTCTCACAAATACAACAATGGCTCTGCTGTCTCATGCAGCCTGGCATCTGTTACAAGGCCCAAGAGACAAACTTTCTCTTCACAACAAATCTGGGCTGAACAATAATACTGAGTAACTAGGATGTGGAAGGCAGAATCCCTTTGTGGAGAATCAAAGCTGAATGAGCTCTTCTGAATACTGTTAAATTGCAACAAATACTGGCAAATCTCATGAGTCCACTCTAGAGAAAAATGTAATAGGAACTTAACTTTAAAAGGAATTTCTAAACTGTTGTTAACCAGCTGCCAGAGGCAGTTAGGCTTAAATCAAAGTGGACAGAGAGTTCGTACTGACTTACAGCCAGGTTCTGAATGATACTTCAGCCTTAAGATGGAAACTGAAATTGCTATTGCACCTCTTTTTCAAAATACCATGTAATATTTGGTTGTCAACTTGAGTAAGTAATTCCCAACTAGATCAGCTCAACTTAGCGCTGGGTGTGGAAGACTCACACGAGGGAGGACTATCACCAGAGTGGTATAAAAGGGGAAGAAAGAGGAAAAGCTCGCTTCTTTTTCTTCAGAGGAGCTCCAGTCTTTGCTTTTACCTTGGACTTCGTCTCCTGACTTCCAGCTCAGATTCTTCAACCTCCTGATACGGGTTCATGTAGGACATTGCAATGACCTCCAGACCTTCGACAGGCTCCTTCTTATCCCCCTGTCTGAAGACAGACCTTTTGCACTTTTCCACACTTGCTCTGTAGGGGAACATTGTAAGCCGATTTTGTAAATTCTTATGTATTTGCAGATCTTGTATTAAATCTGCACTGACTGACACATTCCATATGAAACAACACAGTATATTACATCTGCTAGTATTTAATCTTTAATCTGTGAATCATGGAACATGTTAACATTCCAGAGAGTATTCCATAATTAAAGCCAATCTGGAATTGAATCTTCATACACTGAACACTAGTAAAAGCCAATACATAAATGGGGTAGATAAAGGAGATTGACTGAACCAGAGATTACTGTGGGAGGAGACCCATCTACAGGAAGTTCCATTCACATTGGCAACCCTTGGAGGATAAGGAGGGATTCCTTACAGACCTCCCTCACTGTGGGTTCATTGTGCTAGAGTCTACATGGAAACACTAACACCCAGCTGATGAGAGCAGACTGGCGATTATAAGAGCAGCCTTGTGCCCTGGAAATTGGAGGGCCTGGTGCCTATGAGACAGCAACATCCCTACCTGCAGGGTGGTGTTGGCGGGCGGGGGGGGGCGTAAGTGTGGTAGTAACTGGGCTCCCAGAATGCCACAGTGCAGTGAGGGCATGTGACAGGTGGTAGCATCAAGGGGTGGAGATTAGGAGGCTTGAGGATGAGACCCACCAAAGCTCATTCTGGGAACTCAAAAGAGGAACACTTAATAATCCCTAGAAAGTGCAGTGAAGTTTTGGGGAATGGCTAATATTTGCTTCTACACAGGAAGTGTAGGTCTGCGTTACAGTGGCAGGCTGAACAGATCCACTAGGAAATGAAATACTACATAACAATATAGTGTAAGCTGTGGTGGTTGCATTGGTTATTGTTTGTGCTTATTCAACCCTCCACTTTTCCTATGACAAAAGTCTTCTCCCTCTGAAAGAGTGGGCATTCGAGCCAAGCATGGCCAATCAGTGTGTGATACCCACAGATCACTGTGACTGGTACGAATCTGAGTTCATCACCAAGAGCCAGTGGGTGAGAACATCTCCTTGAATTTGAGTCTGATTCAAATAAATAGTGTGAAAGTTGTCAGAATAAAAATAGAGTAAATTATGTCAAATCCTTAAAAAAAATAGAGCCAGGAGGTCACGAAAGAGGGAATATCACGGATGTGTCTGGTGTGTCTGATAATAAGAACTATCACAAGATATTCTGTGAGAACCACCAACACGCACAAAGGTCATTGCAACCTCACACACAAGTACTTCGGCAAGGACATCTCAGCAGTTGCCTGTTCAAACTTGTACTGATGCCACTCTTGTTATTGATTCTTGTGGCCAAGTATAATTACTTCAAACAATTTATGTAACTCTCCTCATTTTACCTTTAAAACCCTTTGCCTCTCTGAACATGCACAAAACTTATTCTAACACGTGTATCTCCATTTCAATGTTCATTCCCAATGAATTCACTATTCTTGGAGAATCTCTCTCTCCGTTTGTTATTTTAGGTGCACAACAGTAACAAAGAATTTATAATATAATGAGAAAATTCAAATAGTGACTGCATACATAATGGAATTAGGAAATTTCAATGAATATTTTAGATATGCTGATAGCATCATTTTTTCCTTTAGATGCACATACTGATATATATATATATATATATATATTATATATGTGATATAATATTTGAATCAAAATAAAAGTAATTCAAAGGGTGAAGGTAGATGTATTATTTAGCATTTCCTCACTATAACAAATACCTGAGATGGTCAACTTACAAAGAGAAAAGGTTTGTACTGGCTCAGAGTTTTGGGGTTCCCGGGATCATGTGAACTCAGTGATTTGGGTCTCTAGAAGAGGAGCCAAGTGGCAGTAGTGGAGACCAGGTTGCATGTTGGAACAAAACCACTCATCTCATGCAAAGAAATAGAGAGTGAGGAGAGGCCTGGGGTTGCACAATCCCCCCAGTGACCTAAAAACCTCCCACTAGCACCCCCCAAAATACTTGTTACAGGTTGCACCAACTCTGGGGAGTGAGCTTTTAACACAAAGACATTTGTAAGATTGTCCATGTTGAAGCAGGATATGGATGTGTAAAGAGATGTTATATAATTTTCTCTACTTTTGTGAATGTTTCATTTTTTAAAATAATCATAAAAGACAAAGAAGCAGAACTCATTGAGATTTTATCCACCGAAGCTGGAGGAAAGAACTTTTTTTCCTCTGAACTACTGCACTCAGATTTTCCAACAGCCATCCTCGCCATTGACAGGCCTCATTGTCACTGGAGAAAGCCCAGCTAGCTGTCCTAAGTGGGAGTGACCTTCAGGGAGCCGCAGAGACTGTGACTGGATGGAGACTGAGTGGACGGTGCTGACTTTCACAGTGGTGTGGCAGAATTTTATTTCTGTACTGATAGAATATAGGACCACACAGGATCCCTCTACATAAAATGTCCATTTGCTTATGTAACGAAATGTCTGTGTGTCTATTGATATGTTTTCATTCTTTTATCTTTAAAATAAAAAAAGAAGTGTATAGTATCGTTGCACAGAAAACAAATACTGCAGGTCACACACATATGTATATATTGCATTTAAATATATTTTGTCCATTTGAATACAAACAATACATTTAAATCTTCAGCCCATCTGGACTGTTTTTAGAACAAGGTGAGAAGTATATAATTTTCTTCCACAAATAATTATCCCAGTACCATGCATAGAATAGCTCACAATTTTCCTATCAATTTGGTACATTACATTAATCAAATCCCAGCTACTTGAGTCTGTACACTTATTATACTGTTTTGACCTGTTTATTTGAGCATATACGTCACAGTGCATTAATTATGTAGATATTTTATGGTGCAAAATCTTAAAATTCAGGTACAGAAGTTATTCCCCAGTATTTTAAATGACTTTGTACTCCTTTACTCTTTCAGATAAATTTTAAAGTAATCATACTTTAAAGTTTTTACAAATTGAGTTTTAAATTATAGTTGCATTATATTCTAATATGAATGCAACGGAATTTTAAGAACCCTGAAAATGTGAATATACTTTCTGAAATTTACATAATTTAAACATCCTAAAAGGCTTGTTTAGAAAATATATACTTCTTTTATTCTTTTTAGAAAGATTAGCATGATCTTTTAAAATTCTGAGTTTTTTATTTCATGTTTCTATTAGATTTATGCTTTTACAAAATATTTCTTTATTTCCATTACTGTAAGCAATGCAGAATCTGGTAAGATAGGTTCTTCCAATATAACTTTATTTATTTATTTATTTATTTGTTCCATTTGAATTAATGCCCTATTGCAAAGAAATGCCCATGTTTGGAAATTGGGCTCCCCCTGCTGGTCAATTTGGTAGCTCTCCTACATCATACTCCCAGAGCCTTAAGCATGCAATTCTGTTTTATACCATCTTGGACCTAAGAGATTACAGTATTTTTTAACTTTTATCTAGACTGTTGGTGCAGACAAGATTTATTGATCTGAAATTTAGAAAGACATATAATTATTTCTAAAGTGTAAAATCCAGGAACTAAGAAAGAGGAGAGATGCATATAGTTGGAAGGCGTTGATAGTTATGCTGGTCAGTGCTGGACAGCCAGTTAGCTCTCTGCGAGGCACTGGCTTGTAGCTGTTTTGTGGCGTGAATATTTCCACTATGGCTCGTTGAAAGCTGTTCAAAGTGAAGTCACTGAGTGTGGAGTTGGGAAGATACTTAAAATAGGCTTCCATAAGCCAGCTCTGGGATACCATTTGATGAAAGAGATGGGAAGTCTTGAGCTGGATTTTATCTTCTGTGCAGGCTAGGTGAAAGATGATAATAGATAGTAGGGAATCAAATGCTTCAAAGTTAGAGTGATCCAAATTTAAATCCAGCTCTACTACTTTCTAGCTTTGAGTAGTGTGTTCTTTCAATCTAAATGTCCTTGTCTCTAAAATGAGATGATACCTACTTTGAAATTTTTTAAAAAGTAAATTTTAGCTGGGGATGGAGGCACATGCCCATAATTTCAGCACGCAGGGTGGCTGAGGCAAAAAGATCAAAAGTTCAAGACCAGGCAGGGAAACTTAGTTATGTAGTAAGATGCTGTCTCAAAATAAGAAAATGTGGACTGCAGAAGTAGCTCAGTGGAAAGATGCTCAAAGCCTAATACTGGGGAAAAACTTAAATAACATGGTGCACATACATCAACTCAGCAGAATATATAGTAATAAGTAAATTGCCCAAATACACATAGAAGAGGAAGGATTGTCCTGAACATGAAAGCCAGGTGCAAGAATGCTCACCATGTGCTGGAAATAGGGCTCTTACACTGGACACACATGTCCTCCAGACTCAGAGAGTTGATATTGAGGAAGAGTGGTCTGCTTAGGTGACTTTGAGGAAATCACTCTGGTCACAATGAGAGCCATACATTGGAGGATTATGGAATGCTAATGTCAGATAAATATTGCATGTTGATGTTGCTTTCTATGTAAGAAGTGAAGGCGAATAATTGTCTAATAATAAAAAGCACTCTGTGTGCATCTTCATATGTAACAGTTTAAATGTTTCAGGTATGTATTCTTTAAGAAATAAATTCAGTAAATCCAAATAATAGTTTTCACAATCTTCATTAATTTTACAGGAGTTTACTCATGTCAATATATATGCATTTGTACTTCAACTGTCTGGTGCACATTAAGTTCAGAGTTAAGTAGAGTGTTTGCCAATGTTTGAAGATAAAAATGACTTTCTTGAACTACAATATTTGCTACTTGGGTGTTGTGGTAAATTATAAGATTGACAGATCATGCATCAGTGATCAACACAGTTCAAGGATACCAGAGAGGATGTTGAAAGGGACATGCTATGATTTAGCTTTCCAAAATCTAAGTCCAAGCTTAGATCCAAAAGATAGATTTCTGGAAAATAGTAGAGTCAAATGGCTGCAGCTTGAGACCATAATACTAAGTGAAATTAAACCTGACACAAAAGTTTAAATATTGCATGGCTTCCCTTACATGATAACCCAAAGTATAAATAAATTAAAAAGCAAAATAAAAGAGAGATAGTAAGGAGACAGATCTTTTTCAAAAGGGAAGGGAATCCAGATGAAAGAAGAGGGGAGGGAAAGGACAGAAAGGATTTGGAAATAAGAGTTAAGACGTGTTACATATATGCATGGACTCCCAATAATGGATGCAATCATCATGTACTACAAAAATGTACTAATAAGAATAAATTTTTTAAAAAGCTGAATTCTTGTGTATTCCTATTTTAAATGAATAGTATTTAGAAAGTTCCAGTGTGCAGAATATAGCAACATTAGAAAGATGTAATAGACTTTTTAAAAATCACTGGAGGGCCGGGGATATAGCTCAGCGGCACAAGGATCTGCCTGGCAAGTGCAAGGTCCTGAGTTCGATTCCTGGTACCAAAAAAATAAAAATAAAAATAAATCAAAAATAAAAAAATAAGAATAATTGGACCTCCACACACACACATGTGCTGCTCCCCCAACACACACTGATTCCAAGCAGCAGCAAGGTGGACACTTCTTGCATCAGTCATGTTTGATTCACTAAGACATTAGAGCAAGAACAGCTCCCTGTAATCACCTACAAATATCCTAGACATGATGCTATAAAAAGGCTTTGAAGAATGTTCATAATCATTTTCTCTATGACTTGGATGATCATGGAGTTCCACTTATTCCAAACAGAAAAGAAGCAAGATATTAAGGTCCTGCATATATGCACATATATGCACAACCATACACATACATTTTTTATTAATATGTAACTCAAATAGTTTCAAATTACCTATTTTAAACTGTACCACTCATCAACATAATGCATTAACAGTGTTGTGCAAGCAGCACCTCCATCTAGTTCCCAAATATTCTAATCACTGTTTTCTGCTTCTATGGATTTACCAATTCTCAATATTTAACATACATGAAATCATATAATATGTAATCTCTTCTATCAATCTCCTTTCACTTAGCATAAAATTATCAAAGGTTCCACACATATGCTTTAAAAAAATAAAGTACAAACACAGATTGTCTCATTTTGCTGAAATGGCCATGAGCTCTGAAGAAAGTATTCGTGTTGGGTCTACAGCCAAATGTCAGATATGGTGTTTTCAGACATAAACACACATTTCTGGGAAGAAAGTTTTGAAAGCTCTCAATGGGTTTCTGACTGCCATTTCATTGTCTGGCCTCTCTAGAATTTTATCAAGCAGCCTCGCTTAACTCAGATATATGTCTGATCTTCTATAAGTTTAACTTTTCGACAACATTAAACTCACAAGACTGGTAACTGTGTTTTGGGAGCCAGGAGTGGGATTCCCAGATTCTTTTCCTAGATCACTTGAATCACTAGATTATTAATGTTTCTAGATCACTGGAATCACTAGATTATTAATGTTTACTTCTGAATCCAAAGCCAGTTTCAAAAACCAAATATAATATGGCCATGTAAAAAGACACTTCTAATTTATTCCAGTAAAAAACATGAAACATTAGCATTTCCCCCTAGTCACTGTTCAAAAAGAATGTCTTCAAGACACTGTACAGGTTTTACAGAACAACTCAGAACAGGGTATATTTTTTATATTTGTCTTTCAGTAAACATCACTATCTTTTTGGAGGAGACTGAGGGATCTTTACAGTACTGTGTAAACCCTAATAAATTTTCTTTAAATACCAGCTGCTACTGTTTTCTGATATCTTCATTAAAGGTACCAAAAATGTTATACTTTTTCCTCCTAAAGGATGATGGAATGAAGCATAGGAGGAAGGCTGCTTAGACTATCTCTCACTTCCAGGCTTCCCTTAGAATGTCTCATCCAGGAAGTTAGATCTCAGGAGCATGCACATAGGCTCCCTTAGCTCTCAGGAGAATCCGCACAAGAGGTTCTTGGGACCAGTACCTGGTGGGGAGGGGGCAGCATTAGATGTCAGGAGCATGCGCACAAGGTTCCATTGCAGGCATTAATTAGAAGCGGTTCTGCCAAATGCCTACAGATCCCGCAAGAGGCAAGTGTAGCAGTGTATTTTGTAAGAAGGAAGATTTCAAAAGATAAAGGAAGCCTCTTGAAAGAAAAAGGAAGTGTGTGTTTGTATGTTGTTCTTGTTAATTTTAATTGGATACTGAGCTTGATGGGTTTTCAAAAGGCCTGGGACATTTTGCCTTGGGACTTAAGCTTGCTCTTTTTGTGGTTTATGGGGAAATACTGTTTGTGTAGAAACTGAGGGTAGAGGACTTCAGACAAAATGAAGTTTCTACAAAGTCTGTCTGTCTTGTTCCCTCTCCTCCCCCTACTTCAGACCCAGGAATGTCACGGGGAATTTCTATAGAGAAAAAGGTGTTTTGGATTTGATTATATTAGAAACTGAGGCTGTGGCTTTAAACGTTTTTTAGAACCATGTTTAAATTTTGCGGGAGATTTTCCTTGTTTTTACTCTTTGCATCGGAGATTGGTTTTTGTCTGCTACTTTAACATTAGAAACTGTGGAGGAGTTTAAAACACTATCACATATTGGAAAACATTTTTTAAAAAAATCCCTTAAAACTTACAGCCTGACTTCAGGCTGCATATTTTTGTTTTACTGTAAAGCAGAGGCATTTAATTGCGTGTTGGATATTTATGTCACATGGTATTTCAGGGAGGGTAATGGTTAAATTAATCCATTATCTGTTTTATTCAAGACATATTCCCCACGCTCCTGTTCTGTGCCAGGCATCCCTAGGCCTGAGATGCAACAGTACACAGAACAAAGTCCCTCTCCTGAAGTTTCAGCGACTCAAGTCAGGGCTGGACAGCTGTTGACCAGCAGGGGGCGGGATGGGTGTCTGGGCAGTAGATTTGGAAGATGAAAGTCACGTGAGTGAGTTGGGTTTGGGGCCAGCTGTTGGGTTTAGAGAAATGGCCTCTGTTCCTGAGAAGTGGGCTAAAAAACGGGAACAGGAAGGTCGGGGGAAGAGGGAGGCTGGATTTCAGTAATGTACGCCTGGGATTTCTGCTGTATGCCTTGCAGTAGATGAGAGGATAGGAGGCACCACTGTTTTTCAGGTAGTAAGTCTTCTGTCTTTGAAGTACTATGCGGACTAGACAACCTGAGAAGGGTCCCACTAATACATGTAGAGATGCTACTACCCACTAAAGTATACTTCATTTTGTCTGAAATCCTCTAACCTCAATTCCTACACAAACAGTATTTCCCCATAAACCACAAAAAGAGCAAGCTAAAGTCCCAAGGCAAAATGTCCCACACTTTTTGAAAACCCATCAAGCTCAATATCCAATTAAAACTAACCCTTTTAACTTATGCCAGTAAAAAACATGAAACATTACCTAGCATTTTCCCCTAGTCAGTGTTTAAAAAGAATGTCTTCAAGACAACTGTGTAGTATTTAGAGAACAGCTTCAGAGCAGGGTACATTTTAACACACACACACACACACACACACACACACACACACACACACACACGAGTGGATGAAACTCAGAATGACAGACTTCTCCAGAGCAGCAGTGGAGGGAGAGGACAAAGGGTGATATGCCTATCTCAATTCTCTTACTCAATCTAGAGGTCAAAATTGAAAAAATAAATAAATAAACAAAGAATTACTAGTCACAGACTTTCCTAGGAAGAATCATTTAGTGCGACCCTTCAGAAAGAAGAATATTAAACATAAAAAAGAGAAGGAAGCAGGAATCAAGACTGATCATAAAAGTTATAAACATGTCAATCCAAATAAGTGTTAATTGTATAACATAATAATAATAATGATTAATTTGGGGGGATCTTTTTGAGACAGGGTCTTGCTATACAGTTCAGGCTGGCCTTGAGCTCATTTTATAGCCCAGGCTGTTCTTAAACTTGCAACAATCCTCCTGTCTCAGCCTCCCGAATGTTGGGATTACAAGCAGGTGCCACCATGCCTGGCTAATAATGGTTAATTTACAATCACGAAAAAGTTGAAATAAAAAAACTCAATAGCTACTATATATCATGGAGAGTAAAGATTGACTTTAGAAATTTTTATATAAAATATAAATGATAAAATTTAAGAGTAACCATTAAAAGAATATAAATCATCTGGTAACTAAAGAATTACAAGAAAAATATGTATAAAAATTTAATTACCCTATTTGAAGCTAAAGTGGAGAAAAAAAGGAAAGCATAGAAAAATCAAGGTAAATAGCTTTAGTAAAAGAGAAGAATAGAAATAAATCTACACACATGGGTAATTATAATAAAAGCAAACAGAATTCACCAGGTAGAAGACATATATCTCTGCTCAGCATTTTTGAGAAGTAAAAGAAAAACAGGAATAGATTATCAGATTGGACTACATAAAAGCTAACCAAAGTCCAGTTATGGAAATTTATAGGAAACTCATCTAAAATAAAAAGATATAGAATGATTGTAAATACTGAGACTAAAAGGAAGTTCATGTGGTAAATACACCAAAAAACTTACCAAAGAGGCTTTAAGACACAAGACATTAATGTAAAACTATTCTTTACAGATGGAAAAGAGACAATTTATTTGGAAGATGAAATATTTCTAGACTCATGAACATAACATCAAAAATATGATAATTACAAAAAGGAATAATAGAAACCTAATTTTTAGAGCTTTGACAATCTTAGTGTATATTATTTGATAAATCAGATAGAATAAAAATTAATAAAGATAATCAATAAGTGAATACATAAACTGGACTTGATTCAGAGAATTGATGTAGAGACAAGCACTAAACAATAAGCATTCTTTTTAAGTACACTTGAAGTATTTATAAAAATTCAGCACACTTAGGCCAGTGGCAAACCTCAACAAACCCAAGTTAAATGATAAACACATTCTCTTGTCTAAGTGCAAGATAACAAAATTAAAAACAAATAAAGTCATCCCTCCAAAAATACACTTAGAAACTTTTAACCATGCATCTAAGTAATTTGGAGAGCAAAGCAAAATTTCAGTGGAAGTACGGGGAAGTATTTACTTGTACTATGCAGTGACAGCAGTATTTAGGAGGAAATGTGGAGCTCTAAATGCATGTTTTAGTCTAAATATAGAGACTACACTTTTAACAGACCCAAATTAATAACGTCTTTTAAAAACTCATCATTATGAAAGCTTTCAAACACATGTGAATGTAGAGAGCATACTATATAGAATCTCACTGCACTTGCAGTGAGATTCTATATAGTATTCTCTCTAAATCCAACTTCAACCTTATCTACTCTAGCCAGCCCCATTTCATCTACATCCTCCTCCCCACTCCCTTACCAAGTCCCACCGGATTATTTTGAAGTAAATTATTTGCATCACATTTGTTTAACCCACAAGTATTGCATTACACATGTCTAAAGTGCTCATTAATGAAGAAAAATACAACAGTAATACCATCATCACACCTAAAAACCTTTTTAGCATGAATACCTTAAGAGTATCAAATATGCAAGCAATCGCCCCATCACTCTCCAGGCTGTGATGCCCATCCTGGGTGGCTCCACTATCCTTGCTGATTCCTGTCTTGCCCTGTTGCCTCTAATGTCTTTAGGGCTGACTTCTTTAGGAGAGGACATAGGAAAGAGGGGAAGAAACTGTCCTATTCTCTTTGTGATATCTGTAGATAAGCAAATTCCTGTGACCAAGGTAATAATACAAATCTTTAGAATTATTTTCTCCAAGAGAGAAGTCACTAACCGGATGAGATTACTTAAATATAAATTAACTAAAAGCATTACATTTCAGTTCTTCAGTCACACTGCCAAGATTCTAAGTGCTCAGTAGCAATTTGTGGTGAGTGGCTACTCTATTGGACCATGTGCATTTGGGAACATGTGCATCACCACAGAAAGTTGTGTAAAATGCCATTGTTCTAGAATATATTACTTCATGTTTCTCTCCCTAATAATAATTTATATTAAACTATCTTCCAGAAATATAATGTCTTTAGCCTTGCAATAGCATAATTTTCAGGGAGAATTTACTAAATCAGCATATTCACAACTTATGAATATGTTATTCCATGGAAAATGCACTGCACAAAGTTGTCCAAGCTCCCTAACACAAAGAGAAGAGGAGTGAAGCAAAGAGCACTAAATGAAGTGGTCAGTCCCACAGGTAACAAAAAAGGATTGTGTGGCGAATAGAAAGAGCGAAAAAACAAACCAAATAATAAACTTCGACAGGTGCAAAATCAATAAAAAGGTAAATAACAACAAAAGCTTATTCTTCAGAAAGAATAATAAAATGTTCAAACTCCAGCAAGATTAACCAAAAAGCAAAGAAAGAGAATATTGTCAACAGATAAAGAGGCATAATTTTCAACACAGTAGCAAGATTTAAAGACAGGAGGAAGCACTATGAACAACTTTATTTGAAATAAAATTTAAAATACAGACAAAAATGGGTAATTTTCTATGACTTTTAAAGTATTTTAAAATGTATTACTATAGGAAAATGGAAAGCATCAGCCCAGTTTCATAAGGACAAATATAATTCCAATATTTTACGAACTTTTGCTCTGAGTAGGAAAAAGGAGGGGGACGCCCCTCTCCAGCCAAGTCATGAAGCTAGCGAAACCTTATTATCACACTAGACAAAAACATGAAGTAAATTATTGGAAAATTTTACTTTTAAACACAATGCAAATAAAATGTCACTAAAATCTGAAAATAAAACCACTTTATTTTTAAGACCTACTGGAGTCAAGTAGAACTTTTCTTGTGAAAGCAAAATAATATGTCTTTAGAAAAAAATACCAATAAGATTCCTCAGGCTAATGAATATGGAGATAAATAGTAAATTCAGAAAAATTATCATGCAAAATTTCAGCATCCATCTGTAACACAATGGTGTCAAGAATTTCATAAACCAAGAACAAAGAAACCTGTCTTAAGTTATTAAAGCATGAGTTTGAACACCCTACAAAAAACTTTTAAATTAGTAGTGAAATTTCTGAAAACAGTTGCTGCACACTTAGGGATAAGATAAGATGCTCTATGACCATTTTTAGTAAACATTAGCACTGTATAAGGAAGTACCATGAAAGAAAGTAATTAAAAGTGTAAAGATCAGAAAGAAAGAAAATTATTATCAGAGAAGTATATTTTGTTACTTAGAAATTCCAAATGGCTATATTGAGAATCTATTCAGATTTATGAATTCATCAAAGATAATAGAAACAAGATAAACATACAAAAACAATTAACATTCCTAAACACCAGCAGCATGCAATTACAAAACATAACTCAAAACAGAAATACCACTTACACAGAAACAAAGCTATAGAAGAATATATCCTGCAATATGTGCAAAATATCTTTTTTTAAAATCACAAGCATTTTTAAACACCATAAAACCAAAATAAATACAATTGAAGATTTATCATATAGAACATAGTTTCCCTTACATTGAACTAGTAACAAGAAGCTCAGTGAAATGTCCATTAAAATCAATGATTTTATTTTTATTTCTTTTATAGAAATTAATGATATGGTTTAAAAGTTGATATGGAAAAATAGCAGGCTAAGGATACATTATTTCAAAGAAAAATAATAAGAATAAGAAATTCATGTTTTATTAACTATAAAGTTTTAGTTTATTAAAGTCATGCAATGCTGTTATGGAAATAAACATGTTATAGACCAAGGAAACAGAAAAAAGAACCAACAAGACTATAATGCTCTCTCTATAAATGTTTGTAATGACATAGGTGACATTACAGAAATCAAACGGGAGAGGATGCAGTGTTAAATAAATATTTCTAGTCCTAGAGAAAGCTAAATTGGATCCCTACCATATCCCTGTCACAAAAACAAATTCAAGGTTAATTAGAAACTTAGAGTGAAAAGCGAAATGGAAATGTTTAGCAATCATCTTTATTGCAACGGAGTGTGGAAGGACTTCTTAAGACCTCAAAAACCAAAGCATTAAAGGACTTTAACTCCACACTCTGGTGGCAAAAAATATGAACATTAAGTCTTATACTTGGGAAAAGCAGTGTAACAGCCTTATAACCAAAACAGATTGTAGGCAATCCCTGACTGATGATGCCTGGGCTACAATTTTTCAACCTTATGGTGGCGTGAAGGTGATACACGTTTGATATTACCCGGGCTAGTAACATGCACTGTATTGCTTGGAGTGGCAGGGGCCCATAGCTCCCTGTCAGCCACTGGAGCACAAGGGGACAACCAGTACTCTACAGTGTGTTGTGTAGCTAAGCTATGATGTTTGGTGTATTCAGTCATGAGACATTTTAGACTCATGACACTTATATCTTATGGTGGCTTTGTCAAAATAATGCCATTGTAACTAAAGGAGCATCTATATAAAGATCACTTTCTTAGCCATTTCCCCAATGGAAGCTGAAATGATTGTCCCAATTAAAATAAAAAAACTTCCCACATTGACATTCCCTATCTCCCCTGTAGTATTATCTCCCTCCATAGATATTTTCACATTTCAAATGCTATACAGTTTGTTCACTTTATCTATCATTTGTTTCTCTCTACTAGATTGTGAACTGTATGAAGGTAGGGATTTTTGTCTCTTGAGTTCACTGCTTTTTTTCTGACATGAACTATGATTACAGGAGCGGACATGTTCTACAATAGTTGTTGAATAAGTGAATGTATTTGTATTTGTATCCAGCAATATTTTAGAAAGTAATACTAAAAGGGAAAAAAACCAAGCATGGACGAAAACATAGAAATACTAAAATAGTCAATAAACATGAAATAGTTAACTTCAGTAGGAATCAGCAATGAAACAAATAATTAAAGCAGTAAGATTGTGAGATTGGTAGGAAGATGATCCGTTTGAGCTCAGCTTGGGCAAATTAGTGAAACTCTTTCTCAAAAAATAAAAGGACTGTGGATATAGCTTTACTATGAAGGCCCTGGGTTTAATCTCCAGTAGTGTAAGCAAGCAAGCATGGAAGCAAGTAAACAAGATAAAGAAAGAAGGAAGCAAGGAAAGAAGGAAAAATTAAAATTAGCCAAAAGTTATGTATAAGTTAATGTGAAGATATGCTGGTGCTGCTGAGCAACAGGAGCCCTTACAATTTAACAGGGACACAAATGGGTAAACATCAGGAACAGCATGGCACCATCCGGAAAGGAGCACATGTGCACCCTTAGCCTTGCTGCAATTCGATTCGCCGGTGTGTACTTCAGAGTGCTGATACTCAAACGAGTGATTCTGTGACTTTTTGGTTACCACACTAAGGGCATGGGAGTGTTAGAAGTCTGGTGCATAAAGACTGAGGGTGCTGCTAAACACCCCACGATGCTGAAACACCCACAGCAAAGAATTACCCAAGAAAATTAGCCAAGAAAGCTTGCCCCCAAATATGTTCACAGTAGTGTTATTTGTAGTAATATTAGTAGTTAACATTAAGAATTATTATTACTATTATTTTAAACAGACATAATTCTTTAAATGCCTTGTAACACTTCACTTCACTTGAATGAATTACAAATATATATGGATATGATAAATGTCAAAATAAGAGTGGAGAAAAAAACAAATTCCTAAAGGGTATGTACAAGTTCGATTTTTATAAATTTGTAAACCAAACCAATATTGTAAATAGTCCTTGCAGTCATTTATGCCCTGTGTGCATGTAATCCACCACTAATCCCTGTCCTCCTTCATTTTACTGTCCTCATGGGATCAAGAGCTCACATTTTACATGATTCATTTGCTTTTTCTGAAATAAAACTTTACAGTCTTCTTTGTACCTCCTTCCCAGAGGTAACCACTCTCCTGAAGCTGGAGTGTAACATTTCCACATTTTTTTATTTTTACCACATATGTCTATAATAACATTTTTTCTGTGCTTACAGTAAATTTGCCCTATCATCTTACTTAAGCATTAACTTTTATAATGATAAATTTATTATTCCACTAGGAGAAAATGAACTTAATTTGACAGATTCTAAAATGAAAGTTTTTGAACCATGACCCTTGGGTATTCTGAGAGTGAGAGAGGAGTACCGCAGCCCTCATTTGTTTCCCCAACCTCTCCGGTCCCCTATTTCCAAGTGTTAGCGATCATTCTTTGGGAGCACACTTTTGAAGCAAGCTGGCAAATAAATAAGCAGTGTCATACACGGTGATTCCAACTCAGGAACCGTCTTCACACAAACATAAACTACAGTGAAGAATGTGTTGTGTGGAGGCCGTTTCAGCCACAGAAATAAATGCCCTGCGGGTTTCTGCCAAGAGGACACTGGCACTAGGCTCTAGGCTAGTTGCCCTGAGCGTCTTGTAGAATGAGGTCTTTTTGCTCCTGGACTCCAAGCTAGAGATCTGCTAGACTAAGGTTTTCACACGGGACCCAATGTATTTTCAGGAAGGCAATCATAATACAGATAATTAAAAACTCCAAGCACAGTGTGCATTTTGAAAAAATGACAGGGAATTTAACCCACAATCATCTCTTTCTGTTTAAAGCGGCAAGACTCTCATTAAAGGTTTGGCAGCAGGACAAACCTGAGATCTGGAGAAAGCCTAAATGTGACACATCCAAGTTTTCCTCACTCATCAACAAAATGCATAAATAAGGAGTTAGTACCACATATCGGGGCAGTTCAGTCAAAAACTATTTTGCATTTACCGTGTATAAGATATCAGACTAGGGTGTTTGGAGCACGTACGGAACCAGCCGCGATGCTGATCTTACAGAAATTACCCTGCAGTATACACTACATAGAATCAGAAACTCAATTCAGTACTTAAAGAGATGTTGTAGTACACTTATGTATACCACATGCTCTTTAATAAGTGGCAGTAATAAAACTAGACCTAACCTGATAGTGAGTTAGGACTTCTAGTTTTTGCCCCAAAGTTAGTTCTATAAATTCTTCTGTTAGCATAGCTGTAGTCACTCCTCCCCTCAGGAGTGACTTTTACTTTTGTAACTACCAGCATCACTGAATTTGCCCTGCCAGGTATTCCACTATCCCATGAGCAGGATCCACCTGCTGGCTGTTTAGGTCTGGGAAGTTCAACATAGTCACAATGGTAAAACTTACTTTGGCCTTTTCTGCAATGTGAGAATTTCCCCCAGTTTTCCTTCTAAAGTTCTTCCTTGTATGGGAGTAGGATATGTAGGACAATGAAAAACTCATGGTTGAACATTTGACCTTTGAATTGACATGTCAGAGCAGGTGTAAAAAAATCTCTGACTAGGGTTCTCATTGGTCCTAATTATGACTATAGACCCAGAGAAGGGTTTTCCAGAGAAGGAAGTTAAAACTGAGTAAGTGAGCGCCACAGCTGGGATCTGGAGCAGTCATTCAGGCTGCTGTCACAGAAGCACAGGCAGCCAATGGAACCGGGGGTGGCTGTGGCTTCTGAGGCAGCAGTGTAGGCAGTCTAACTCTGACTACCCCCACCATCTCTGTGGGAGGCTTCTGGAGTTGAAGAAACCAAAACTCAAAAGATTCATGGCTGGCATAGGTTGGCACATCTCATAAAGGCAGAGCATGGATTTTGAACTCCAACCCATTGGCCTCCAACTCCAGAGTTATTTCCACTGTAATTCAGCTACCTCAGCACTAGAGAAAGGATATGAAGTTATGAAGTCAGACAACCAGAGAAATGGCACAGCTCCAGTAGTGTTGAAGATGATTGTTTTAGAGATGTTTTCCTCTAAGCAAAGCTTGGCATGGTAATTTCTGGCCCTTGTTGCCCGGGAGCTTTGAGTCTAGAGGGAAGTTTGGAAGCTCAAAGTCTGGCTTTAGCCGTGGAGACATGGTAGTGGAGCCTGCCCCACTGAAATCAACTTTCGAGCCTATTTCTAGACCATGAGAGAATAACAGGGACTTCTTGCTAAATGTCATCAAAGGGGATTGGTGAACTATCAGTGACTGACCCTGACATGGCCGAGACAGCCTGCCAGGAGATGCTGGAGAAAGTCAAGCTTTTGCTTGGAGGTGTGGCAATCTCTAGCAGAGGCACCTAGGTAGAGCTGGTCAATGGGGATAGCATGGACACTGTGTGTCAGACATCACTCTAAATGCTGGTAAGAGTGGCAGGAAGGGGGAATTTACAGATGAAAGGATGAGTTTCTGTATCAGAAATAAAGGGGCCTACAGTGAAGACACTTTGCCTTGTAATGTCCAACAGGCAACAAGAAATACCGGACTCGTTGGTGTAAAGGGTAGAGGTGCTAAGAGAACACCAGAGGGCAGTGTGCGCTTAGCTAATAAGGTGAAGCAGTTTCTGACTAACTTAAAAGTCTTAGATTTTGCATCTGAAAACAAGTTAAAACAAAAAAAATTTTCTCGGGTGAGTACTTTTAAAAACTTCAGCAGCTATATTAACTCATGAAAGACTTGCTTAAATTCAAACAAAAATTTTGGTTTGTTTCAGTAGAAGGGTATGGATTAATACCGCTTATCTGCTACATAATATAATTCATGCAAAATCTTGAGACATATGTATATGACTAGGACAACAGTCTTTCAGATAGGCATATATTGCTAATATTATTAAATTGTACATTACCATGTCCACAGTTTATAAGCTAAGAGCTACCCATACGGGCAAGGGTAAAAATGCTGAAATTAGAAGAATCTTGAGGTTGTGTTACTGCTACATGTTTTGTTACATAATTAGCTCATCCTGTTGCTATGTGTTCATGTAGCCGTCTTTCTATATTTAGGATAATCCTTCTACCATGGTTTCCAACCCATTAACCTGATAGTACGTGCTCTTATAATCCCTTGCTATCAAGGTCTTTGATCTTATCTATCTTTCTGGTAGGATTAACTCCTTGCTTATCACATCCTGTTCTCACAAGTCTCCTGGGCACTACAGGGCTGTTCACTAGGGAAGGAATCAGTGTGAAACTCAACACTGAACCTATATGAAGGAGGACCCAGGTGAGACAGAAATAGCACCTTTGTTCCTCCAAGCTAGAATATCACGAACACTTTAGAAAGATACAAGTCGGTAACTAATGCCAGGCTTGCATTGTGAATATGATCATTTGTAAGTCCAGAATTTGTATGTTTCTATCTAGAATTATTCTCAATTGTTTAATCTGTGGTAAATGGTTAATTTTAAATTGTGAATTAGTTGTTCTCAACTAGTCTTTTTGTTGTTTTTATATACTTCCAAATGATTGAAATTCTTCAGAGATGAATCTATAGTACATCCAAAAAAGTAAATCAATAAAATAAAGCAATAAAAAGCTCAAAGAAGCTTCTCTTATGAATGATACATTTATCAAAACAAGTATCTAGTTTTGAGATTTGAAAAGTTAAAAAAAGAAAAAGAAGAATCTATTGGAAAACTGGCGTAAAAATAAGAAGGGATAAATGAAAAATAATCCACAGGGAAGCATCATGCCCAAGGAAGGAACACAAAGACACAGTGTGTATTATGAAACACAAAGAAAGCCTGAGGAAATGCGCCAGGTTAGAGATATCACAATTAAATGGGATGATCCTCGACTGGATCTTCAAATGGGAAAAAGAGTCATCATTTATAAAATTGAGATGCATTAGTCATTTTCCCATCCCTGGGGCAAAATACCAGATACCCGCGATTTAAAGAAGTGGTTTATTTGGCTCATGGTTCACAAGGTTCAGTCTTGGTTGGCTGACTCCAAGATACAAATGGCATGGTGAGGGGCTGGGGATTTAGCTCAGCGGCAAAAAGCGCCTGCCTGGCAAGCGCAAGGTCATGAGTTCGGTTCCCGGTACCGGAGAAAAACCAAAAAAAAAAAAAAAAACAAAAACAAAAAAAAACAAATGGCATGGTGAAAGGGGACAGTAAAGGAAAGATGCTTAACTTATGGCAGAAAGGAAGCAGAAAGAGAAGGGAGAATCCAGGGAGAAGAATGTACCCTTTCACATCTCACTCCTAGTGACCGAACTCTTCTGACCAGAAACAGGCCCTACCTCTGAACAGTACATTCGGTATGAACTCATCAGTGGATTAATCCACTGGCAAATATAGTGTCCCCATGATCCTATTACCTTCCAAAATCCTCATTTCTCAGCATGAAACTTTTAGGGGACATTTTAGATCTAAACCATAACATGAGATAATTAGTAAACTTTAAAAATGGACTGTAATTAGATGAAGTATTATATTGATGCTACATTTCCATGATTTGATTATGATTCTGTGTCTATGTGAAAGAATGTCCTTCCCTTTGGGAGACAGAGATAGAATTATTTAAGAATAAAGGGACACGATGTGTACCAGTTATCACCAAATCACTTATAAGAAAATGTACAAAAGGGAAAGTAGCAAAAAATAAAATATTGTTAGATGTTAACAAATGCTGAGTTTAGGTGAAGTTTAAAGGCATAGTTTCATGGACAATTATAGGAATTTTTTTCCCATACATTTACTAATACTTTAAATTTAAACGTAATGATAATAATAATTTGGAGGCAATTGACTTAAAACTTCACACTACCTGCATTTTCTTCAGATTACACCAGCTTTTGGATACCTTGTCTAATCATCTGTCATTGCTATTAAAAACATGTCTGCCAGTATCTGTATGCAATGTTTACATTAATATCCTGTTCTAATTTATTGGCGTAACTATTTGTCATATATAGTTATTAAAATTTTTCCATAGAAAAGTTATCAGTATCATACAGAGATATTTTTCTGAAAAATCTATATAACTACAGAGTATTTTTATAGTGTACTTCCTACAGATATTCCTGCAGAAGCATGATGCAGGCATCAAAATCAAATTAAAAAAATTAGCTGGGTATGGTGGCACATACCTGTAATCCCAGCATTCAGGAAGCTGAAGCAGGAGGATCGTTGTCTGTCTGAGGTCATCCTGGGCTACAAAATGAGGTCAAGGGCAGCCTCAACTGTATAACGAGACCCTGTCTCAGAAAAGATAAAAAAAAATTTATGACACACTCTTGCCATTTAATCCTTAGACCTCATCTAAATAATGGGTCCCTGGTTTGTAATAAACTGTTCTAGTTCAAAACCACATTTTGGATTTAATTGTAGGTCTTCATTCTCCACAAAACTGCCCTGTGACTTTCAGAAATGACAAGACCTTTTTTGTGACTTTTACATAGACAAATGACAAGAGGGGTATTTTGTAGAACACCTTTTTGGATTGTTTGCTTCCTTATGATTTGATTCCAGTTAGGTGGCTTTTTCAGGAAGATCACAGCTGTGATACAGTGGTCTCATTGCATACTGTTGCTGGTGCATTATTTTAATTTGCCCTGTGATTTGTGATATACTTTGACTACTTGGCTAAGACTGGTGTCTTGCAGACTTCTCCAATGTAAGCATAGTCTTATCTTTGTAATTAGTACATATTATATGCAGGGGTGGTTTCAGAATGATGCACAGTTCTTCATCAGACTTACAATCGATTTATATCAGTGTTGATTCATAGGTTCATACTTTATTCAGTAGGTTTGAATCCATTAATATTATCATTAATTTTTCAGGTGCAAATTGTCCCAGATTTGGCTGCTGAGAGCCCCTTCAAGCTGGTCCCTCTAATATGTCCCCATCATTTATGGAGCACATTTTTCTGTTCTGACACACAAAAAGTGTTTATGTTTCATCCTGTACTTTCCCTGGCCCAGATTTATAAAAAAAAAAAAATTTCATATTGTGGAGAAAACCAGATCTGCAAGCTAGAATTTTGCTTATGATTTTGGGGCATCAGGAGGCCCTGTTAGAGGACAGGGGTAGGGATATATGAACATTTGTTGTTATTTCTTTACCTTTTTCTGTGTACAGTTCACCCTCCATATCTGTGCGTTCTGCATCCACATTTTTAAACAACCATAGATCAAAATACTTTTCAAAGAAGTTCCAGAAAGTTCCCAGAAGCAAAGCTTGAATTAGCCACATGCTGAGCACTGTCTTGAGCCCCTTTGAATGACGAGCTCTGAGGTACACTCAGCTGTAACCTTTTGCCACTTCAAAGACTTTCGGGCTCTCCTCAGCACTCTTGGTTTGAACACTGTTGGCCTTGTACCTCTTTTGTGTATTCTGCAGTTAGACTTTCTATGGTTGCATCTGTACTGAATATGTACCCAGCTCTTGTTTGCTTATCAACCGTGTAATGAATACTTATTAGCATTTATATTATACCAGATATTACAGGTAAGTGGAGATGATTATAAATTATAAGTAGAGATTATTTCAAATATATGGGAGGATAGGCATAGGTTATATGCAAAGACTATGCCATTTTATAGAAGGAACTTGACTATGTTCAGTTTTAGAATCTGAAGGCAGATGATTATGGGACTTATTCTCCACAGACACCAAGGGATGTTTGTACATTGACAAACTACGTCAACATCCTGATAATACCAATTTCTATGCAGTGTCACTGGGTTCATTTAGTTTTTTCCCCTTCTCCTACAGTGCGATATTTGTTTCTCATCTTTCATCTATTTGCTTATTTGATCAGTTTCTCCATATGTAAATTATGCAGAGATACTAGCATCCATATTTGCTCCTAGAATTGCATTTCTCACATCAACATTGCACTGCTAGCTCTGCCTCCTTTCATTTGTTCTCTCCTGATGTTCTTAGGGCTCTGATCGGTGCAGGTGGCCTCTGTCCTGCACAGGTACCTCTTCCTTTGACCTGGGCAAGAGCCCATACCAAGCCATCTCTGCGAATGCCCTTCACATCCTCCTCAAGCTTTAACACCCTCAGTGGGACACTCCCTTGCATAAAAGTTGTCCCTATCCTGTTCTCATTCTTCCAGCTCATTTATTCATTTGCTGTCACTCTTTATAAAACCAGGGAACTAAAATTTACATGGATTTAAATTCTGCAACTGAAAGCATGACAAAGTATTCACAAGCCTCCATGCAACAAGCTTGAATTATGTCATTATCAACATAATAACCCATTAAACTTTTGGTTTTCTCAGCTCAAATATTTTTCCCAGCCATGGAAACTTTGAAGATAGCATGGGATGCAGGAGCCAAAATAACAGCATCTGCTCTTCTCTTCTTCACAAGACTATGGGGTGATTTATGAGCCTCCCAGATGATATCAGGAATTTAGAGAATGTGCTTCAAGCCTGCTACATTTCAATGAAGTCATCTGCAGATTCTGTTTTTATTATTAAACAAGCAATCAGGATTGAATAACACATTTCTTGAGCAGCCAGCTCTGTGCCCAAGATTGACTTGAACGTTTGAGAGTGCACGATGGCCTTGGCATAGGCAGGAGCACGGTCACATTTGTACCTGCTCTGCTTGTTCTCTGACATTCGAGAATCTGTGGGCAGCTTACGCTGTGTGGAGGGAGCCACCGACAAGGCCCTTTCTGGCATCCATGTTTGGAGCTTGATCTGTATCTACACTATCAGCTTTTCACCAGATATACAGGGCATAGGAAAAAAGATAGATTTTAGAGCAAGTTAAATGGAGTTTAAATCTGTTTAAGTCAGGCTTTATTTCCTCATCTGTAGAATAGCATCAACATTATAGACTTATTTTACTAAATTTTTGTGAGGATTTGGGATAGCATAGTATAATGAAGGAAAGACATTGACAATTTTATTTCCTTCCTTCCTTCCTTCTTTCCTTCCTTCCTTGCTTCCTTCCTTTCCTCCTTCCTTCCTTTCTTCCTTCATTCATTCCAACTTTCCAAATAGAGTGCCTTGATCCTAGTATAAGGAAGGCACTCATCAATATTCCCTTTTTTATCATTTAAACTATGGTTTAGTTGAAACTATTATTTAACCTAATGAACCAAAGCATTTAGAACTTTGAAAAACATTAGAAATGTGGTTTAAATAAATCAAAACAAAACATTTTCAAGCAGGGCTTTTGCCACAAGATAGGATTAGCTAAATCCATTTATCTTTTTCTTTAGTGCAGTGAGTTAAACTGTAGAGGTTTATATAAGGGAAAAATAGAGCAAGAGAAAGAAAATGGCCTTTTCCATCCCTGAGACAGTATGTGAAGGAATGAGGAAGGGGAGAGGGGGACAAGAAGAGCAGAGAGGTGTACTGTGATTTCTCCCTTGGAAATTGGTTATATAAATTGAGCTCATGAACTATCTTACTCTGCTTATTTAGGTCTCAGTGCTGAGAACTCCATCACACAGGAAACAGCCCAGCACAGTCAGGCAGACAAATCCTTGAAGTTTAGTTTCCCAGGCTGCTGTGTCTCTGTGACAGGAAGACACAGCATTAAGGGCTGCCACGAGGCACTGAGGACGAGGCCGAGTGACATACAGCGGAGTCTAAGGGTGTACTGCCAGCCCAGGCCACCACAGAGAAGATAAGACAGAGACCTGGGATTCAGCAGATGAGAGAAGAGGAGGCTTGAGCAAGCCTAGAGATTTGAATAGCATGTCCCAGTAACTTTGCCCTGAAAAATGATCCATGAGTTCATTAGCCCAATACAGTAGGTTTGGAAGCAGTTCACCAGGTGACATCACTCTAGAGGCCAGTAAATGTTGCAAATTACACTCCAAATCCAACACAAGCCCAGAACAAACCCAAGAGGCAATGTATCCACCCCTGACACCTTCAATACCAACTGTGCTATACTAGGGAGAAGGAAAGTTGGGGGGGAGGTGATAAGAGAGAGAACATTTTTATTCAAGTATGTTTTTTTAATTAATAAGATATTGGATTAAGTTTAAACCACATTAGTGTTTTTTCTGAAGAGAATTGAAAAATAAACAACAATAACAAAATGCCAATAACATAGACCAAAACAAAACAAAGCAAAAACAGTAAGAATGATGTAGGGTTTCAGAACAAAATGATAAGGTTAACAGTCATTGTTATATTACATATTTTTATCTTCATCAAAGTTGGTCAGATTACCAGATGTAAGAATGCAAGATTAATTAAAGAGAATAAAAACAAAAAATTTATAAACAATACAGAGTTTCACCAAATAAGATGACAGGAATTCAATAAAGATAGTTATGTTGTTATGAATTCAATAAAGATTGTTATGTTGCATATTGTTGTCTTTAAATTAGTTGTTCAGATTACCAGATATAGGAGTGCAAAATTGGTCAAAAGAAAAAGAAAGAAAGAAAGAAAGAAAGAAAGAAAGAATTAACTGATCCTTTCAATGAACCATTAGATATCAGCAGTACACTTATCCCATGCATCCTTCTGTATACATATATACTTTTTCCCTTCCTTCTTTCTTTCTTTTTGTCCTTTCCCTAATCCCAGTTGTTTTCTCTTTTGAGCAATTTTTTTCCTTCTCCTAATATCTACTGTACATTTTGGGTTCCCCTTACTCTTCCATGTTCCTACACTAGGGAGACAACATAATGTCTACACAAGTGAGTCCAATTTATTTCACTTATGGGTATGGTCTCCATTTGCATCAATTTACCTATAAAAGCCTTGACTTTATCTATATTATAGCTGAGGAATACTCTATTATATAAAAATACATTTTTTTTTTTATCGATTTCTCAGTTGATGAGCATTTGGGTTGCTTCCAAGATTTACCTATGACAAATTGTGTTGCTATAAACATGGGTGCACATATATCACTATGGTATGATGTTTTTAATTCTTCTGGGAAAATACCCAGAAGGGGAATAGCTGGGTTAAATGGAACCTCCAATACTAGTTTTGTGAGGAATCTCCACACTGATTTCCACAGTGGATTCACCAGTCTACACTTCCATCAGCAGTGGAGAAGTGTTCCTTTATTCCCACAGCCTCTCCAGCATTTGTTATTCATTGACTTCTTAATGATAGCCGTACATTCTAGGATGAGATGGAATCTCAGCATTATTTTAATTTGAATTTCTCAAATGACCAATGATGATTAACATTTTTTCATATATTTATTCAACTTTAGTATCTCTTCATCCGAGAAGTGTGTATTCATCACAGATGCCCATTTTGGGATTGGGTCTTTGAATTTGGGGGGCCTGATTTTTTAAAATTCTTTATATATTCTAGATAAGAGTTCTTTGTCCGAGTGGCAGTTGGCTAAAAGTTTTTCCAAATTTATGGATTTTCTTTTTACTCTGTGGGTGATTTCTTTTGATGTGCAAAAACTTTTCAATATGAGGAAGTCCCAGTTGTTGATTCTTTGAAGTATTTCCTGGGCAGTTTGGTTTTTCTTCATGAACTCTCTGCCTACCCCTATGTCCTCAAGATTTCTACCTCCTTTTTCTACCAGTAGATTTAGTGTTTCTGTTTTAATATTTAGATCTTTAATCCATTTGACTTTGTGCGTGGTGATAGACATGGATCTAGTTTTAGTCTTCAGCATATGGAGAGCCAGTTTTTCCAGCACCACTTATTAAAGAGGATATCTTTCTTCTGGTGAACGTGTTTGGGCCCTTTGTCAAAGATAAGGTGGCTGAGTGTGTTTGTAGTTGTGTCTGCATCTTGTAATCCATTCCATTGATCTTCAGGTCTGTTTTTTTTGCAATGCTATGCTGATTTTATCACAGTAGCTTTGTAGTATAATTTCTAGTCAGAGATTGTGATGCCTCCTACCTTTCCTTTGTTGCCCAGGATTCCTTTTGTTATTCTAGGCCTCTTCTGGTTCCAGATGAATTTTAGGAATTTTTTCTCTAGATCTGTGAGGTATACTAATGGTATTTTAATTGGGATTGCTTTGAATCTGTACAACAATTTTGAGAGTATGGCCATTTCCATTATGTTGGTTCTTTCTATCCATAAACGTGGAATCTTCCCATTTGTTGAAATCCTCTTTGCTCTCTTTCTTCAGAGTACTGTAATTTTCACTGTATAGATCTTTTACTTCATTAGATTCATTCCTAAGTATTTCACTTTTTAGACGCTATTATGAAAGGTGTGGTTTCACTAATTTCTCTCAGTCCTTTTTTTGTTTGTGTATAGTGATGCTATTTTTGAGTGTTGACTTTGTATCCAGCGAAACTACTGAATTTTATTTTTTTTCTTGGTACCAGGAATCAAACTCAGGACCTTCTGCTTGCCAGGCAGGCCACTGTGCCACTGAGCCATATCCCCAGCCCTACACTACTGAATTTGCTTACTAAATCTACAAGACTTTTGGTGGAGTTTTTGGGGTATTCTGTGTAGAATATTGTTATGGTTTGTGTCTGCATGTCTCCCCAAATCCTCATGCAGTCATGGGGCAGGTTGTTGGACTCCAGGCGATGTGCGTTATGGTTTGGCAGAAAGTTTGGCTGCAAAGGGTGGAGACTTGCTGCTTGTGATGCCCTCCGGCCATCTTTTCCATTCTCTTGTTCCTTCTCAGCAATAGAGATCTCCTCAGCCTTATCTTTGCAGTCCACAACATTACTGGAGCTTCCTTTCTGGTCAAACTCACAACATTTTAAATCATCCTGCTGGGTTCTTTGTTCTTGATTCTCAATATAAATCTGGCTAAAAGCCCCCGACAATAGCCATGCCACAGCCCCAAAATTTGACTGCCTTGATATTTCTTTTGCCAGATTAATCAGTCTGCTGCCGCCCTTAATCTCAGTCTTAGGCAAAGTCTCTGGCTGTTCTGTATGGGAGATTCAGAAGTTTAGAAAAGCCAGGACTGTGGATTGTCTAAGGAAAGTGGAAAGAGGGAGCAAAGTGGGCCTAAGAGAGAAGCCATGGAAACTGTAACACCAGAAATGCCACAGGAGTGGACTCACGCAAGCCCTCTGGAGCTCATAATGTGCCACAAGTTGCTTCAGATGCCGCATGTGGAATTACAGGACATAACGTTAGCCCTGCTGGATTTTGGACTTGCTTTGGTCCCAATGCTTTATATCTCCCTGTTTGTACCTTTTGGAATGGTACTGCTTATTTTGTACCACTGAATATTGCAAGTGTTTAATTTTGTTTTCATTTGTACAGAGGCTCACAGCTAAGAGTTGCCTTACATGTCAGAGGAGACTTGGCACTTGGACTTTTCAGCAATGCTGAAACTATTAGGATTTTGGCAACTCTTGCAGATTGACTAAAGGCCATTTGTATAAAAGGATGTGAATGAGTCTTTGGGGGGCCAGGGGTGGAATGTTATAGTTTGGGTCTGTATGTCCCCTCAAATCCTCATGCAGTCATGGGGTGGGCTTCTAGATTTTTGATTGATCCATAGTTCAATGCTCAGATCACGGGTGTGAGTGCTACACCTGCCTCTGGGGCTGGTAATTTGCACACAATGTAAGGGAAAGAGGTTATTTGCCGCTACTCCTCCATTTTGCTTTTGTTACTTTTGCTGTCTTCAACTGCCATGAATTTCTGCCCTGTGCCATGTGACACTCTGCCTTGGAGCCAGCCAACTATGGACTGAAACCTTCACAAACTGTAAGCTAAATAAACCTTTCCTTCCTTAATTCTGGGAGTCAGGTATTTTGTCTCAGCAATGACAGAAGAGTAACAGAGACAAATATCATGTCATTTGCAAGTAATGATAATTTCACTTCTCGTTTTCCCATTCTTATTTCTTTTATTTCTCTCTCTTGTCTAATTGCTCCAGCTAAAACTTCCAGAACTATATTGAATAGGAGTGGTGACAGTGGACATCTTTATCTTGTTCCTGATGTTAAAGTGAAAGCTTTCAATTTTTGTCCATTTAGTACGATGTTAGCCATTGGTTTGTCATAGATGGCTTTGATCAAATTGAGGTAAAGACCATCTATTCCTATTTTCTGTAGGGTTTTTATAATGAGTGAGTGTTGGACTTTATCAAAATCTTTTTTGGCATCTATTGAGATGATCCTGTGATTTTTGTCTCTGGCTCTGTTGCTTTACATTAATTGGTTTGCATATATCGAACCATCCCTGCATTCCTGGGATGAATCCCACTTGGTCATGGTGTATAATCTTCTTGATGATTTGTTTCATTTTGTTTGCTAGTATTTTATTGAGAATTTCTGCATCTATATTCATCAGGGGGATTGGTCTGTAGTTCTCTTTTCTGGTTGAGTCTTTCTCTGGTCTTGGTATCAGGATAATACTTGCCTCCAGGAATGAGTTGGAGAGAATTCTTTCCTTTTCAATTTCATTAAAGAGTTTGAAAAGAATTAGTGTTAAATCTTCTCTAAACTTCTTGTAGAATTCAGCTGTAAATCCATCAGGACCTGGGTTTCTCTTTGTTGGAAAATTTTTATTACATTTTCAGTTTTGCCAGCTGATATTGAGTTATTCAGGATTTTTATGTCTTTTTCATTCAGCTATGGTAATTCATATGTATCTAGAAATTGGTCCATTTCCTCTATGCTTTCCATGCTGTGGGAGTAAAGATTTTCAAAGTAGGTATTGATAATCTTCTGAATTTCTACAAGATCTGTAATAATTTCATCCCTTTCATGCATTATTGCATGAATTTCAGTTTTTTCTTTCCTTTTTTGATAAGGTTGGCTAGGGGTTTATCAATTTTATTTATTCTTTCAAAAGACCAACTCTTTGATTCATTAATTCTCTGTATTGTTTTCTGAGTCTTCATTGCATTAATTTCTACTCTGAACTTTATAATTTCCTCCCTTCTTTGGGTTTTGAGCTTGACTTGCTCTTCTTTTTTTAGAAGCCTTAGGTGCAGCATAAGATTATTTGTGCTCGTTCTGTTTTCCTGGTGTGGAAATTCACCACTGTAAATTTCCTTCTGAAGACTGCTTTCATTACATCCCACAGGTTCCTGTAAGTTGTATCTGCATTTTCGTTTGATTGCAAATAGTGTTTAATTTCTTCCTGAATTTCATCTATAACTCATTGCTTGTTCAGGAAGGTGTTATTTAATTTCCATGTGTTTATGGAGTTTTTGTGATTTCTTATGCTGTTAATTTCTAATTTCATTGCACTATGGTGTGATAGTAGGCATGGGATAATTTCAATTCCTTTGCATTTGCCTAAGCATGTTCTATGTGCTAGCATATGGTCTATCTTAGAAAACATCCCATGTGCAGCTGAGAAGAATGTGTATTCTGATGCTGTTGAGTGGAACACTCTGTAAGATCTACTAAGTCCATTTGTTTATAAGTTTGGTTTAGTTCTGTTATTTCTTTGCTGATTTTTTTGTATAGTTGATCTATCTTTTGTGACAATGAGGTGATAAAGTTCCCTGTTACGATTGTGTTACTGCTTATTTCATTTTTCATGTCTGTTAAAATTCGTCTTATGTAGTTGAGTGCTCCTATATTTGGTGCATAGATGTTTATATTTGTTATCTCTTCCTTTTGACATTTTCCCCTAACAAGTGTGTAGTGACCTTCTTTATCTCTTTTGATCATTCTTGGTTTGAAATTCACATTGTCTGCAAACAGAATAGCTACACTCACTTTTACTGGGTTCCTATCAGATGGAGTATTGTTTTCCATCCTTTGATTTTCAGTCTATGAATTTGCTTTTGAGTTAAATGTGTTTCTTGTATACAGCATATTGTTGGATTTTGTTTCCTGATTCACTCTGCCAGTTTGCTTCTTTTTATTGGTGAGTTGAGACCACATACATTAATAGTTATAACTGATATGTATTGACTTATCTTTGTCATGTTATTTTCTTGTTAGTTCCTCCTTTTTCTTTCTATTTAGTTGCTTGCTCTGTTTGGTTGTTCCTTTGTGTTGTTCTTGAAGTTTTGGTCATTTTTATCTCTTTCTAGAATATGTTTCAGTACTCTTTGTAAGGGTAGTTTGGTGCTTATGAATTTCCTCAGTTGTTCTTCATCATGGAAATATTTTATTTCTCCATTAATTTTGAATGATAATTTTGTGGTGTATATCAATCTGGGTTGGAAGTTGTTTTCTTTCAGAGCCTGAAATACTTTACTCCAAGCTCTTCTTAACTTGGTGGTTTGTGTTGAGAAAACTGCCGAGATTCTGATGGGCTTTCCCTTATAGGTTATCTGTTTCTTTTCTCTAACAGTTTTTTTTTGTTTGTTTGTTTGTTTTTTTTGGTTTTTTTGTTTTTGTTTTTCTCCGGTACCAGGAACCGAACTCACGACCTTGCACTTGCCAGGCAGGCACTTTGCCGCTGAGCTAAATCCCCTGCCCCCTCTAACAGTTTTTAATATTCTGTTCTTTTGCTGAATTTCTGGGATTTTGATCACTATATGTCTGGGTGTAGCTTTACTTTGGTTATGGCTAACTGAGTTCTACATGCCTCGCTTAACTGCATGTCTGATTGTTTTTGCATGCTTGGGATATTTTCTGCTATTAATTCTGCAAATAGTCTTTTTATGTCACTTGTGGTGACACCTGCTATTTTATTGACACCTATTAATCTTACATTGTTTTTCTTTCCTTCATCTTGCAGTTGCTGAATTGATATTTCCTGGTTTCCTGTTATTTTTAAGAGATCCTTCCTTTCATGGTTGTTAGTGGCAATGCTGTCTTCATGGTCTGAAAATCTATCTTTAGCTTTGTGCAAGTGATTTTCCCAGCTTTCAATGGAATTTTTAATTTCTTGGATATCTGTTTGAATCTGTTTCATGCATTCTAATTCTTTCCTGTATTGTTCATTCAATGTTTCCATGATTTTTCTATGCTCCTCTCTTTTCTTATCTATGTCTTCTTTGGACGTGCTGAACAATTATTTCATTGTTGTTGTCATTTTTTTTTTAACCTGAGAGATTATTTCTGATCTGATGTCTACTTTGGCCTGATGGAGTTGTTTCTTTACTTCAGTTGCTATCATTTCAGAAATTTCAGGTGTATGACTTCCAAGATCTTCTGTGTTGATGTCTCCTGGACTTGTTCTGGGTAGGTACAACAGGTCTGAGATTGCATTTTTCTCCTTCGTTTTGTCATTTTTAAAGATCTGGAGGTTTTCTGGAGCCCAGCTTCACTCCCACAATGGTATGTGAGTGGTAGGGTGAGGATCTGAAGGTTCCCAGTGCTCAGTGTGGCTCCTGTGCTGGTGTGTGGGGGCAGTATGGTCACAGATGCTTCCAATGCTTTCTACTTTCAATTGGCTCCCAGGCCAGTGGGGGTGGGCCAGAGGAGGCTCATGGGAGTCCCTGAAGCTGTCTGGGGTTCAGCCTGGCTTCCACAAGGGTGAGCCACAAGTCATTGTCACCAAGGCTTCAGCTGTTGCCCAGGACCCAGCCTGGTTCCCACACAGGAGAGGGAGGAGTGAGGGCACAGTTACGGAGGCCGCTCATGCTTTCCAAGCTTCAGCTCATCTCCTGTGGGGATGCAGGGAGGGGTTGTGTGGAGAGTAGCCACTGAAGCCCCAGAAGGTACCTGGGGCTTGGCCTGCCTTGCATGCTGGTGGGGGAGGTTTAAGGGTGGCTCATCAGAGTTCCTGAAGATGTCTGGGGTTTAGCCTGGCTCCCACATTAGCATTTTAACTGCTCAGTTTCATTCTGCATAGAGAAAGGGAAAGGAAAAAGCTCAAAATCAGGTATGTCCAATTTATAGCCCCCTAGACCTGGAAAGCTGATAATGTGATCCCCTAAGATTGCAAACACATTATTATATGATTTTCATGAATCAGTTGTGGAATACTATAGTATGGAGTACATAGACAACAGTAGAACAGTGTACCAGGGGAGCACAATATGATACTAACTTTACCTCCTGTGCCTGCTACACACAGCTCATGTTGCCCTCTTGATTTTAATGCTAAAATAAAATTAATTTAACATGAGGGAAATTTTATTACTTTATTACCCATATTACATAATTTATAAGTAGCCCATGATAATTCCTCTTTACTCAGTGCAGATCAAACAAGCCAAAGGGTTGGGCATCCACACTTTAGATGGTCTATTTCTGCTCTCAGTCTAAGCTGCTGCAAGCCATGCTTGCTTACAGGACACGTTGCAACCCAACTCAGTCGCAATGACTTACACTGAAATAAGCAGCTGAGAAATTGAGAACAGGGCCCAAATACAGCCACGTTGTGTTCCAAGAGTGGTTATTAACATCCCATCTGTCACTGGCTCTGCTGCCAAATGTGAGGGTGCCACCAGTGGCCAAGGATGGGAGACTATAGAGGGCCAGTAGCCTTCCTTTCCTTTTTTTTTTTTTTTTTTTTTTTGATGATACCAAATCAATTAACCTATTTTCCATTTTTGAAGGGAATGATGTTAAGAGTGTTAAAATTCAGAAAATAAGAGAAAGTCTGAAGGAGGGTTTTGATTTCCCTAATCTAAGCAGACTTTCTTTAGCTCTGGCTATGGTGGGACAATGTGGGTCAATTTGTTTTGAAGGGTCCCAGAATGTGACAACAGGGACAAGTTTATAGACCATATCTGAGCAGAACCTTACTTTTTAAAGAAACTTGTGTTCAGTTGAATTCTTGGGATTTGGATCAAAGGAAGAAAACAAGACTAATTCAAAGCAAAACAAGAAAGAGAAATGTTTGGGTCTAAATGTTTACTTTGTACCACCTGGAACTGTATCATAAAATATCAGTGATTCAGCTTATGAAGCTATGCTGCCAAAACAATGCCTTTAAATGTGCTTGGAACATAATTTGTGTTTAATTTTAAATGAAGCTGATTAGAAGTGTATATGTTTTATTTACCAACAAGGCCAAATTGCTCACTAGTGTGGGCTATGTTTCTGCCCAAGCTTTGTAGGTGCCAAAGTCTATATTTAAAAAGCCCCAATTCTAAAGGGAAAATAGGAATTTTCCAACTGGCAGCTCTCATCTTGCTTAATTAGATGGTATTAGGAAGAAAAACGTTGGCCATGTTATCTAGAAGAAAGTATTATTAGAGATGGCATTATATCCTAAAAACACTTAATATCCTGTGTTCTGATCTCAAATGTGCCATCTGGAGTAGTTACTTGGAAAGAATTACTGAAAATTGATAAGAATCTTTACAAATGCTTCACTAATTCATTGACAAAGATAAAACCTCACTTGATGGAAAATAGCATTACAAGTGTCATTTGTGAATAGTGATTTAATGGACAACCAAAATAGATGACAAAGAGTTATACAAGTCATGTCTCTCATGGAACCATCATCACAGCTGTGCTACTGAAAGTCAACTAAGCTTTTAGAGACCCATTTTCCTTTTTCAAAAATAGAGATAGCAACTTTCTAAAGAAAAATACATGTAAAAAGTCTTTCTGAGATGAAGAAATGAATGCTAGCTATGATGCTAGGCCTTTGGTTCAGTCCCCAGCACTATAAAACAAATAAAATACAAAACCAAACCAAACAACAAATACTTGCTATCACAGTTTACATACCTGTTAAAATGCTCCAAATTCAGAATACTGGCAAGACCAGTGCTGTGGAGGATTAGAACAATAGGAGCTTTGACTTACTGCTTGTGGGAATAAAAATGGTATAGTCACTGTGGGAGACACTTTGTCAGTTTCTTACAAAAGTAAATATATTCTTATCATATGGTCCACAATCATGATTCTTGGTATATACCCTAAGGCTTTGAAGATTTATGTCCACCCAAAACCTGTATATAGATGTTTATAGTAGCTTTATTTATAATTGTCAAAACCTAGAAGCAAAAAAGATATCATTCGTACAACTAAGTAAAACGATAAAGAAACTGTGGTACATCTAGACAATGGAAGGTTGCTTGGGGCTAAAAAGAAATATGGAATCATGAAATCACAAGGAGGAACATTAAATACATATTTCTAAGTGAAAGAAGACAATGAAAAAAGGATGTGTTCTGTATATTTGCAACTATATAACATTCTGGAAAAGGTAAAACTATGAAGAAGGCAAAAAGATTGGGCATAGCCGGGAGTTAGGAGGAGGGGATAAATAGGCAGAACACATTTTTAAGATAGTGAAACTATTCTGTATGATATGATAAAGGTGGATATAGGTCAAACCCATAGGATATACACCACCATGAGTGAGTCTTGTTGTAGTTTTGGACTTGGTTGATATGTTAGTATCAGTTTATTGATTGTAATAAACTTAGGTGGATGATGTTGATGGGAGAGGTGATACAAGTGTTGAGGTTGTGGGACTACCAGGCATCTCTGTACCTTCCCTTTGGTTTTGCCATCAACCACAATCTGTTCTAAAAAATAAAATCTTAAAAAAGTTATACTAAGTTTGGCGTGGTGGCACTTGCCTATAATCTAGCACTCTGGGAGGCTGAGGTAAAAAGATCTCAAGTTTCAGATCTTTAAAGACAAATATGTATTTAAATTTCCTCCTTGTGATTTCATGATTTGATATTTCATTTCTTCTTAGCCCTGAGCAACATTCCATTGTCTGGATGTACCACAGTTTCTTTATCCATTCATTTTTTTTTTTTTTTTTTTTTTTGGTTTTTCTCCGGTACCAGGAACCGAACTCACGACCTTGCGCTTGCCAGGCAAGCGCTTTTGCCGCTGAGCTAAATCCCCAGCCCCTATCCATTCATTTAATTGTGCCAATGATATCCTGTTTGCTTCCAAGTTTGGGCAATTATGAATAAAACTACTATAAACATCTGTATGCAGAGTTTGGGTAAACATAAGTTTTCAAAGGTTCAAAGACTGTACTATGGAATTCTCTGTTTTGAAATTGCAACATTTTGTTTGGAATTTTTGCTTTGTTCTTGCATACTGTTCCTGAACTGGTCAACTTATGCTCTATTAGCAAACCTGAGGGAACTTAATAACTCAGGGAGACCCTGTCTCAAAATTTTTAAAAAATGGCTGGGGATGTAGCTTAGGTGGACACTCGCTGAGTTCAGTCACCAGTACCACACACACATACACATACATACACATTGAGTTTATTACTCTGCAAAGAAGGACCTGATGGCTGAGTTCCAGGATAAATGTCTAAATTAAAAGCATAAGTCTTCACATCTACAAGGGTAAATGCACAAAGGCTGAAATGCAAGTAAAACATTCTGTGTGCTTGTAGAGCCATATTAAAAAATGTGTTACTATGACACTTCAATAGCTGAACTGCAAGCATTCATAGGTTTGCTGTACTTAGCACAGATTTCTCACAGTGATCACAGGAATATAAAAGACTTACACACAGAAGTGATGGGTCAAAATATGGCATGAAAATTTATGCCCTTGTTGGTGTGAAGACTTATTATGCTTTCAATTTATACATTTACCCTGGAACTCAGCCATCAGGTCCTTATTTGTACGGTGATAAACTGAATGATGTTGTGAACATACTTGTTGCTCCCATCTCCCAAATTAATTGGAATGTGACATTCAACAATTGGTTTACCAGTTTCCAACTGATGTTACATTTGCTAACAGAGCACAAGTTGAGCAATGCAGGAACTGTATGCAGGAACAAAGGAAAATTTCCAAATGAAATGTTGCAATTTCAAAATAAAGAATTTTAAAGTACAATCTTTGAACTTCAGAAAGATATAACATTGGTTTCCTGTATGGGAAAGAAAAACAGACCGGTACTGCTGATATCAACGTTTCACAAAGATGGAAAAAGATTGATAGGGAAACCTCAACTAAACAGAAGCCTGAGATGAAAACGTTCTACAACAAAACCAGAGGTGGAGTACATACTGTTGAGGAGTTATGCAGCAAGTATGATGTCACCCCAAACACAAAGCATTGGCCAATGATTATGTTTTACTCGATCCTAAACATGTGTAGCATGAATAGTTTGGTAATTTACAAAGAATGTAGCAAGTATATAATATCATGGATAAATTTTCTTAGAGGACAGGGACTGGAACTCGTGAGAGATCATTTACAGCAGAGGAAAACCAAAGTGTTTCTGCCCAGGAAAATGCAAAACTATTGTGGAGCACACTGATGAGCTGACAGATGAACAGGCAGGTACAGCACCACAAAGACCTACTATAACAACAAGAAAACAAGATGTCAGCTATGCCCTACAAAAAAGGACAAGAAAACAAAATATGTGAGCTATCAGTGTAAGTGATACCCGTGTATGGAACATGCAGTTGTCATGTGTGAAGATTGCCTTGGGTTTGACAGTTGAAGTAGGGATTATTTCTGTGATGGACTTTTGTTTGTGTTTATATTACAGTTCACACAGTTTTTACTTCTGATGTTATTGTTTAGGTTTTGTGAGCAAGTACACAGCTGTGTAAAATGGCGATGTTTATTTTAAGTGCACAATACATATTAAGAATTTAATACTTTACTCATTGGTATTTTGTGTTCTTGTTAACTACATACTGTATAATAGAAGAGTTTCCTGACAAAACAGAGAGACCAGTGAGATCTCAAGTACATCCTACCAAAAGGCCAGGAAAGCAAAACGTACATGCTGTCAATGTAAGCGATACATGTGTGTGGAACATGCTGTTATATGTGCAGACTGCTTAAGTGTGATAATTGAAGTAAAGCTTTTCTTTATAAAGTGCTATTCACAGTTTCATTGTAGTTCACATAAGAATTTACTTGTGTTGTTCTTTTCTAGACTTTGTACACCAAAAATGTTGTTGAAAACTTTGATGCTTTGTTATAAACACTCAATAAATATTAGACATTCAACCCTTTATTTTTGTGATACTTTTTTGGTTAAACACTCATTGATATAACAAAACTCATACAATTAAAATTAATAATTCATCAATATGAATATTCTAAAGAATAAATGTGGGTCTGGCAGACTCATGTCTCTGTACTTTTATGACAAAATTAGTGTTATGCTTCACCTTAATCTGTGGCTAGAGATAATCTCTCCTTTTCTTTTTTCCGTGGTGGCAACTAGCTAGTATTTCTCTTATAGATGCCTATTATATCCTAATACATGTTATTTGCATGCAGTTCTTGTTCCTTATAGCACTAATGACAACACTAATAATATACTTTCATTGTTGGGAGTATTGGTGTTGGGGACTGAAGCCAGGGCTTTGCACATGCAAGGCAACACTTGATCTACCACTGAGCTCCACCTCCAACTCAACCATTGTTTTGAAGGTTCAGTAGATGGCAAATACTGACAGCTGGAGTTTTATTCTTCTTCATAAATCTATAAAGCAAGTAACAATGTCTCTATCCTACAAAGACCAAACGTAAGCTCTGAGGGCTTAATAAAGTGATCTAAGAGTAGAGGGCTAGCAAGTGGTAATGCTGGGATTCAATAGTGCCTCAGTGCAACTCCAAAGCCCATTCTGCCCTTTTACTAAGTCTTGAAGTTCTTTAAAAGCAAGGTTGAGAAGGTTGAAGAAAAAGCAAGGTTGAAGAAACTACATTTACTGAACACCTATATGGACCTGGAACTGGAGCAGTTATTACAACATTTATCTGTGAGCTAAATTATATAGCCTACATCTTGCAATAGAGAAAACCACAATTCACCATAAATATATTTTAAGGGAACTGACTGTAATAAGGTATTTTCAGTTCATATAACTGGCAAAAGATTGGTAACCAGAATATATGAATATTACTCACAAGTCACTAAAGAAAATAATAACTACCCTTATAGGAAAATGGACAAAGAGATAAACAGAGAATTCAACAAAAGAGAAATCAAAATGACCAAAAATATATTAAATGATGCTCAGCCTTAATATATGAAGGGGAATACAAATTAAAATAATTAGACATTATTTCACACACATCAAGCTGACAAAAACTAAAATGACAGACAATCCCAAGTGTTACATTAATATGAAGTTTTATATACTGGAAGTGAGAATGAAATTGACACAATCATTTTGGAAAGATATTTTATCATGTGATGTAGCTTTCTTTATTTTCTGTCTTTGAATATCAAATTATCATATACTTAATAATCTGAAGCAATATTCATTTGTTCTTTTACAGTTTCTGTAGATTAGCAGTGTGGGTGAGACTTAGCTGGGGTCTCTGATCAACATCTCAAAGACTAAAATTTAAGTTCTCACCAGACTATGTTCAGATTGGACATTTGAGTGGGAAAGAATCTGCATACCAGCTCCTATGGGCTGCAGATGGAATCTACTTCCTCATACCTATAGAATTCATTGCAGTATGTTTTGGCAAAACCAGCACTGAAAAAGTAGACTCTGTATTATTGTAAGTCTTTGGTCTGTAGATAAAGAAGCCTCTCTTCCTAGCTTTGTTTCAGCCAACATAACCTTTCATTTGGTACACTTCAACTTCACCATGTAGGGACTTTAACTGAAAGGAAAAAGCTGTAGAAGAGAAAATTGCTCTTTTTAAAACTTTCTTTATTGAAACTGCCTAGCTCTGTAACTACTTCATGGCTTTATAATTACTTTCTTGATTCCTATAGCCGTGAGAGCATAACTGAACATACAGGATGCCTGATTGTACCATAGTACCAAGCTTTGTAAACTGATGATCATTAATCTACCCTTATAACTGATGATCTCACCCTGCTAACTAATCAGAAGAACTTCCAAACTGGTCTGTCTCACTTTTGTACCTCCTTTATACCTCCTACTTGTGCATCATATGAAAGATCTAGACCACCAGAGATGGAGGCCTGATATTCTGGGCATAATTCCAATCAGTGCTCATCAACGTGAATAAATCTGCCTCCACATTCTGAGTGTTGTTTCAGTGTTTCTTCTTGCTGTTGAGTAACAACAACTAACCTTTGCCCTAACCTTTGCCATATAGTGTAACCTAATCAAATGAGGGTCATCCCATCCTCTTTGCTACCTTTCATTGTTTAGGAAGACGTCACTGTGTCTGTGGCTCAAGGACAGGGCACTACTCAAGACTGTGGGAAATTGGGAGCAACCTTAGGGCATGTCCACAGCAGGGCTGGAGACTTGAATTTGTCCAAAATATTATTTCTTCTTAAAAACCAGATTCTAAATGTTAATATTTGTTCAATTTTAGTGCTACACAGACAGGCACCTCATATTACTTCTGGACTTTATTATTTAAACAGTTCAGAAAAGTATGCAACACATTGTTTTTAGAAATTAATAAGTGGGTTACCCAACAAAGGATAGTTTCAAAGACTAACAGAAATAGAAGAGGACGAGAATGTGGAAAATCTAGTCTAGAAGATATCATTCCTTTGTTGGCACATCTGATTTTGAGAGCTCTGATTATACTTTGGCCTGTGGATCTGATATCTGCCCTTCATACTCAATTAACAAAATTCATGTGTGCTGTATTTTCATTTGATGTAACAAGAGATGAGTTCCCTTGGCTCCCAACTTTGATGTTAGTAGCTGGGAGCATCTGGCTTCTTCTCACAGTTGTTATCTAAGAGCTACTGCAAGTCAAGACAGTTAGTGCCCACAACCATTAAACACATTTGTAGTCCATGTTTCTATAAAAAGAAAATTAATCTCCCAGTAACTTGTTGACTAGGTGACAGAACTGGCTGGTATCCTGCAAACGTCTCATCAAATGTAGCTTAAGTCTACATCCCAAACTTTAAATATGCGTTTACTTCAGCAGGCATTAGCAAAGCATAACAGGTTTTTACAAGATATAGGCAGACTTGAGGTTTGAATTATATAAACAGATTTTGGTGCCAAGAGAAAATCCTACTTTATAAGCAGCTCAAAGGAGTAGAAGGTCTGAGTAGGTGTTTAAGTAGGGACAAAAGCAATCCCTTTCCAGAAGGACAGAGAATGGTGAAGACATTCACACCTGATTTAACATTTTCAAGCTCTCTATTACTTGATTTACTACTAATTTTAAATTTGTTTGCCATTTTTCTTGCATTTCATTTAGGGTTTTGTTTGTTTTATCTCCCTCAGTAAAATCCAATGAAAACAAAAAAACTGGAAGTTTACTCTAGAAAATACTTACAGCAACCTTTTGTCAGCCTATCCTTATGGCGATTCAAGGAACCAAAGTCACCCACCTCCAGCCACAAGTAGGACCAAGAAATGCATACCATGTAAGCTTCTCTATTAATCTATATGTGATGCAAGCTCAGTTTGAACAAGGGCGGTGTTGATTAGAAAAACAAGTGGCAACAGAGCATCCTGGTGACAGATAGGAGTATACAAGAGAAATTGCAAAGCTGAGTGGTGCACACCCTTAATCTCAGGACTAGAAGGCTAAAGAAAGAGGATCACAAGGAGTTTGAGGCCAACCTGGGCTACATAGTGAGACTCTATTTCAAAACAAGAACTCTGCAGCCTACCTGCTCCAGATGAGTGTCAGTTACAGGGTTTGTCCATTGCTAATGTGTCAAAGAGCCTCAGTGCTTTGCCCTGTGTGGTGGTGCTACTTCCCCCTCTCAAGCTGGCAGCTTTATTGAATACCATCCTCAGACAACTCTATAAGCTATATTACTCAGTAATAAATCACCTCAAAACACAGATCTTTGTCATCACCCATAGCTCTTAAGCATCAAAAATCTGAGAATAGAATGACTGGGTGTCTTCGGCTGAGGGTCTCTCATGAGACTGTTTCCAAGATACTGGTAAAGGCTGCATCCATATATGGCTTATCACAGCTTCTGAGATGGCACAGTCATGGTGCTGTTGGAAGGAAGTTTTGTTTTCTCCCTGTACTTTGCCAGACCTCAGCTGCTTGAGTGTCTTTATGACATGGCAGCTGACTTGCTCAGAGAAGGGAAGTAATATAGCCAAATAACAGAGGCTTTTATAACCTGATGAGAGGGTAGGTGAATAGAAAGGGGAATAACAGTGATTAAGATATTTACCAGTTTCCCAAGATGGATGTAAACTGTTACATATTCCAAACATATACTAATAAAAGAAGAAATTTCAAAAATAAGAAGTGCTATAACATCATTTCTACAGCATTTACTTGTCCTGTTACTGTCTGGTTCTGGGTGTTGCCAACAAAAATTTGGAAGTGAGTTAGATTGAGATAGCAGAAGTTTGTTGAAAGTGAAAACTAAGAGAGAGAGTGTGTGCTTAGTGAGGCTGAGCAGTGCAGTGCCAACTAAAGAAGAATGCAAGGCCCAGAGGCTTTCAGGGCAATGTGGCTTTCTAGCGATCTCTCATTTGGTTCTCCCACTATGAGGTGGTCGTGAGCCCTGTACATAGGGAGAGTAATAGACAATTCTATCTTGTATAACCTTTGGGGGTTCCTTGAATGTTTCTCTCCATGATGCCTCTGTTTTTAGATTCATGAGGTACAGTCCCTATGCATGAGAACTTAACTGACCTGGGACCCACCTGAGCACACTCTCCTGCCATACTAAGTCTGCCTGCATCTGGGGACTTTCCCTGTTCTGGGTACCATGATTTTGTCATTCAGCTCTTCAGCCACAGGCACAGGATGCAGAGGTGGGCTAATGGGAGTTTTTGGGGTGGAAGCAGGTCAGTAGGTGCACACTACCTTCACTGCTTTTCTCCAGCATTAGGTGTCCCACTAACTTGCTTTTCTCAATCCTTCTGTGTATTCCATTTGTCCCTAGGTTAGTCATACAGATCAACCCTGACATACTCTGGGAGGGGATTACGTAGTATCTGACAAAAAAAAGTCAGAAGCCCCTGGAGACCACCTTGGAGGCAGGCTACCATAGTTATCCAAAGCAATAAACTGTGCTTTGATACTCCTCTCTTCCTGTTTCTAGTGACCTTTTTCTCTAGTACATTAAAGTTTGTATTATCCTTTGGAATGGGAAAAATCTAAAAATATAAACATTTTAATGTTAATATTGAATTCATAAATTGCCCCTCCAGAAGTATTTCACTTTAAAAGAGAGGTTTCCTTTGGAAATGATAAAAATATCCTGGAATTAAATAGCAATGATGGATACACAATATTGAAAATATATGAATACCACTGAATTGTACCTTTTAAAGTGCTTAAAATATGTTATTTAAATTTTATCTCAATAAAAGTATTTTTTTAAAAGAGAGGTTAAGAGATGACATGAAAGTAGAAAAGAGACAAAGAAAAAGGAAGGAAATGGGAGAGGGAATGGAAATGCAGACAGTGGAGAGATAGAAATGATCAGTGTGTGCTGTATGCATGTACAAATATACCAAAATGAAACCCACTATTCTGTGTGACTAAAACACACTAACAGTAACAAAGAGGGCCTGTGTATTACAGATATCCAGTTTTCTGGTCCAGAAAGAGTTATGCTTGTCTTTGGCTATATTCTTTGTCATATTATTTGTGCTGCTTTCTTGGCTCAAAAGTTTGAGTATGATCAATCCAGACACTATTGAGTTCTGGGGAAACTGATTTATTGAGATAAAATTCATGGTATGTTGAGTTACACTAGAAGTTGGAGTAATCACTGTGTGGTGTAATGACAGTTTTTTCAGAAGACCATTTTCATATTCTCTTGGGATCTGATTCATAGGATCCTTCCATCAAAAAATATATACAGCATTTTATCGTAACCTAACAAATGTTGACAAATATTACCAATGGATTTGTGTATTCTTTGAGCAGTTCCTACAAGGTTATTTTGTGAAGGCATTTTTTGCATAACATGTGATTTCATTTGGCAATTGTTTTGTGTTATGATGCATTGCGTTGGCAGTTACTTGGAGAGACTCCACATTTTTTCTCATATTTATTTAATATCATTTGTGACTATGAAACTTGAGTCTGTCAAAGCTCCTTGAGTACTTTGGTGTTGTCATGTACATACCATCCTTATTAGTCAGGAAAACAAATCAATATCAACAAGAACTTATTGTCTAGTTAATTGCCAGAGAGCGCACATGCCACATCATTTAATACCAATCAATGGTCATGAATAGGTCTTCTCCCTGCCAATGAGCTTCAGAATGACTATGGTTGTATGAGCTTCAGAATGGCTATGGACCACTTTCTCAGAGGTCATACAACTACTTAGAAATGTATCACCAAAAATAAGATGTTGAAGTACAGATCTGTCTGCTTCAGAGCAATTCCATATATTATACTCAAATTGAATTGAAACTAATGAACTTTCTGGATATATACAAAGAATATGTGAGCTGGAACTCTCCAAGAAGCCACTGTAGGATAAACTGAAATGGCAGTTTAGCGGAAGGAAACAAATATTTCAAAATATCCTAAGCCACATTTTGGAATGAGTTAGTCTTAGAAGAGAAGCTCTAAGAAACAGCAATTATAAATAGGGTAGTTGAAGTATAGATAACAAAATAATATCAATTATACCAAATGGACCTTACAAGAAGATGAAATTTTCATACTAAATAGCCAGATGTGATGGCACACATTTGTAATGCCAACACTCAGGGAGCTGATGCAAGAGACAAGCTCAGCCAGGGAAACTCAGAAACAGTGAGAATTCATCTCAAAATCAAACAAGCAAGCAAATGAACAGACTAGGGTTGATGCTCATTGTGAAGGTCCTGGGTTTGATCCCTAGTAACACGGGGAAAATACGTTGATGGGAGACAGATAGATGGATAGATAGACAGATAGACAGACAGACAGCCAGGCAGTCAGATAGATAGATAGATTTTGCTTAAAATTTAACCAGAGAAAAACACATTTAATCCAAAAAGAAGTTCATACACTAAAAATTAAAGGATCAAAACCAATATTCCATGTATGAGAACCAAAACAAGCAAGAGGGTCTATCACATTTTAGAAAAGTAGAACCTCAAAATCTCCATCAGAAGAGACAAAGGAAACCAGGTGGTCAGGCATGGTGATGTATGTGTGTAATCACAGCATTCAGGAGACTGAGGAAGAAGAAGGAGAAGGAGAAGGGGAGCAGGGGAGAGGCAAGAGGAGAGGGGAGGAAGAAGAGGAAGAAGAAGAGGCAGCAGCAGCAGCAGAAGATGAAGACGGAGGAAGAGAAAGAGGAAAATAAAGTCACTATATATTGGTTAAGGGAACACCGTAACACTGGCACATTGAACTTCATAAAATAAACACTAGACCAAAAAGATCACATAACATCAACACAGTTATAGAGGGGGACTTCAGTACCTCACTGTCATACATAGACAGATCAACTAGACAAAAAATGAACAAAGAAATATCAGAGTTGAACCAAACCACGGAACAAATGAACATTATAGACCTAAGCGGACTGTTCCACTCAACAACAGAATACATGTTCTTCTCAGCAGCACATGAAATTTTCTCCAAGATAGACCACCTCCTCGCTCACAAAACATGCTTCAGTAAATGCAAAAGAATCAAATTATTTCATGCATATTATCAGATTATAGTGCAATGAAACTAGAAATCAATGGCAAAAGAAATCACAGAAATTATGCAAACACATGGAAACTAAAACAATTATACTGCTGACTAATCAGTGAAGAAGAAATCAAGAAATTAGACAGTTTCATTCTCAGATTTTACAAACAATAATGCCAGTAAAATATACAAGATCCTATAGGACGCAGTGAAAGCCGTCCCAAGAGGGCAGTATAAAGTTGTGAATGACTGCATCAGAAAAACAAAGTAAGCCCAAATAAATAACCTAATGATGCACCTCAAGTTCCTAGAAAAACAGGAACAATACAATTCAAAGCTAGTACAAAAAGAAAATTATAAAGATCGGAGCAGAAATTAAACTAAAAAATACAAAGAATCAACAAATGGAAAAGCTCGATCTTCAAGTGAAAAAACAAAACAGATAACCCCTTCGCCAATCTTGAGAAAAAAAGAGAGCCTCAAATCAGCACAACTGGAAGTGCAAAAGGTAGAACTACTACAAAAGGTAGAACGACATTGAAACTGCAGATTATTAATAATTACTTAGAAAATGTATACTTCAATAAATTGGAGAATGCAGAAGGAATGGACAGATTCCTCATAAATATAAACTACCAAAAATGAACCAAAAAATAAAAAACACTGAATAACCCAGTAACATGTAATAAAATAGAAACACTGCTAAAAAACCTACCATCTAAGAAAAACCTTGGACCTGATGAATTCAACACTGAATTATACCAGAAGTTAAGAAAAGATCTAGTACCAGTACTTCTCACTCTTTAATAAAATTTAAAGAGAAGGGATTCTCCCAAAGTTATTCCTGGAGCCTAGCACTATTCTGATTCCAAAATCAGACAAGGATCCAACTAAAATAGAAAGCTACATCCCAATCTCTTTAGTAAATACAGGAGTGGGCTAGGGAGGAAGGGAAAATGGATGAAAAAAGAATTAAGATGTGTTATGTACATGTACCAACTCCCCACAGTGAACGTACCCATTATGTACTATAAATACATTATATTATGTACTGCAAGTATGAGCTAACAAAAATAAAAATTAAAACAAGAAAAACAACACAGAGGGATAATAAACATAAACTCATTTGGCTTATATTCAATAAAATTTTAATTGTAGTTCTATATGTCAGTTCTTTAAAATTGACAAAAGCTGACATTTCTATTAGACATTACATTTTGGGGAGAGATAAATTGAGTATCAACACTGAAAACATTCAGCAATCATTGAGTGCTCATGCCTTGCAAAGAGTCAGAGATGTGTGTCCACAGATGCAATGATACTCAGCTGTGTGGTGGATTAAGGGATTTCATATCAACACTAATGTCCAGTGGAGAGAGAAACACGGGGTTACACACAGTACTCCAAGATATTTAGCTAATGGCAGTGAGATTTGTGCTGAAGTATAAAGATGTTTCAGTGGTAGAGGGTCAGGAGATTTATAGAACTCGTCTTCTAGGAAGTAGAGAACATCTGGAACACAAAATGTCTTGTAGGAGGAGCCCTGACAATCCCAGAATAACCTTGAACACTGAACCTCCCATAAATGATAGTCCTGGGGTCCAGCACTACCAAGTTACAGAAACCTGTCTGAAAGGAACTCATTGAGTATTTCTGCATCAACAAAGCCTATAGTCCTTAGCAGTGCCCTTTTATTAGGACTGAAGGCAAAGGAAAAGTCACAAATGACTTATTTTTATGGCTAGATCACAATAAACAGCTTCTGCTTTAAATGCAGGATATCAAGAGTGTTTCATCCTCTGTCTTCACACAGTTTGGGGAAGTCTGAAATCTTCCTATATGCCAAAAGCATATAAGAAAAAAATTAAGGAAAAAATGGTATGTGGATCACTGTAAAAGCCCTGGGCTTGATTCCCAGTATCCCCTCAAATAACTGGGAAAGTGATGTTATTTACTGATTTCACTACTTCACAGTTACTGTTACACTACTGACTGGCTAGCATGACAGTGTTTCAGCATCTTTGGAGCCTTCAACTATGCTGGTCATTTCTAGCTAAATCAGTTCTGACTGGAACCATCCAGTACAGGACCCTAAATGTTACTTGACTGGCCCATTTGCCAAAGAAAATTTTATAAAATTAGCAAATTTATGTAGCATATTAGGAAATAATATTTTGAGACTATTAAGGCAATGTATTTTCTATAATTTCTAATGACTGGTTCCTAGGTTACTCCATGGTTCCCAAATAAACTCCAGCCATAGAGTTGTTCCCATGGTGTGTTAATCAGTTATCCACTACTCTTAACAAATACCTGATATAATCAACTTATAAAGTAAAATGTTTATTTCGGCTCAGTTTTGGGAATTTAGGTCCACGCTCGGTTGGCTTCATTCCATGGGGTCTGTGGCAGCACAGAAAGGCGGGTGTGCTTGATAGAGTAAAACCACTCACTTCAGGGCCAGGAGGAGAAAGAGGAAAGTGGAAAGAGTTCTACTACCTGCTTCAAGGACACATTCTCAGTGACCAGAAGACTTTCTACTAGACCCTCCTCTTAAAACTTCCATTGCTGGGCTTGGAGGCACACGCCTGTAATCCCAGCACTCAGGAGGCTGAGGCAGGAGGATCATTGCAAGTTCAAGACCAGGCTGGGCTACAAAATGAGCTCAAGGCCAGTGTGAACTGCATGGGAAGACCCTGTCTCAAAACGGCAAAAAAAAATCTTCCATCACCTCCCAACATTACCTAGCTGGGGAAAAAACTTTAATACATGAATTTCCAGGAGACATTTAATATTCAACTACAGCATGTGTTCTAAAGGGGAAAGCTTACCAGAGGAAAGCTGAGTTGTAAGATTAGATTATCCTGAAGGAACATGTGGAAATGTAAAAATGAGAAAGAACTACAAAGAGAAGAGCAACTCCTTCTGATTCAGCTGGCTGCAGAAAGGAGAAAGAAGATAGAACAAAGGGAAATAAGAAGTCATTATCTTTCTCTCAGTCTAGTCTCTGCTGGCCAAAATGCCACAAAGGAAGGGATGCCGTAGATAGTTGAGAAGAGGGAAAAGCCAGAGTAGGAGGGGCTTTTGTGACTTGCAGTCTTTTTGGACTTCCAGGAGAAGAGACCATATAGAAATGCGGACCCAAAACATTGTCAGTCAAGTTCGCTAGGTCAATATGAGCTCAGTGCAGGCAAGGTCATCAGTGTCCAGTTCCACTGTTAACAGTCTCACGTGTGACTTCCATACTCAACCCCAAAACCATTCCAGGACAGGATTTTGGCTCTTGCTTCTGGTTAGGTGAGACTTAATCTTCTGGTTCGCCCAGAGGCCTGTGCCTACTTCAGGTCTTTTCACTACATGTGTGTGGGTGTAGGTGTGCATGTGTGTGTGTGTGTGTGTGTGTGTGTGTGTGTGTGTGTATTTTGTTGCTTAAACAATAAAATATTGGTTTTCCTTGTTGGTAACTATGAACTATAATTAAACTAACTACATCATAAGCAATGTGGTCTTGTGAGGAACATACCCTAACCTGCGGAATTCACTGAGCACAGGAGTTAGGGCGCTACTGTTTATGTCAGGTGACTCTTGACTCTTGCTGTAATCAAACACTTAATCACACTGTCACTCACTGTACAATTAGTTCTGAACAAGGTATATCATAACCAAGTCCCCATAATGAAATTACTTTTTTCTCTTGTAAAAGGCTTGAACCATTCTCCCTCCCTAGTTAAATTTTAAGAACAAAAAAGCAAGAGAAAACCTACATAAGCCCTCTGGCTTCATTTGCCTTTAGTTACTTGCTTTCTTTACTGACTGCAGACTTCACTTAGCTAAGCAATGAGGCAATGAATAGACCTCTGTTAGCTTTGTGGTAGATAATAACTCTGATCTATGGTAATCTTGGTTATGATTGTTTTTTCAGGGGTTTGTCTAGCTCAAACTAGTTAAAGCCACCTCCTTCAACTTAGTCCCACACAAGTGTCCAAAGAGTGACCTTCTGATTTTAGAAGGCCGAAAGCTCCACCTCTGATCGTACTAATGCTGCCATTTTCTGAACATGCATCCTGTGAAAAGTCATAAAGCTCATTTACATAAGTACAGACGACTGGTTATGTCACCTTTCTTTAGCTCCAATCAGCTCTCCACATACCTCAGACCACCCTGTTTCTTAATCCCACAAATAACCCTAATCCCCATCCTTCAAGAATCTTTTGTGACATTGCATGAATAAACGCTTTTCTCTGTTGTAAAATAGATCACTTCGGTTGCTGGCAACACTGGCAGCAAAACAGGCCTGCTTTGGCAGTCACGTCAAGTGGGTAATTTGAGTATTGTCTACTTCTGTAGCTTCCACAAAGTTCTACAATACAGAGATGAGGCTGAAGACTATGGAAAGGCTGGAGACTTAGATAAGATAAAACTAGAGCAAAAACAAAACCTAATTTGCCACACGTTGTTCAAATCCTTCCCGCTAGCCACTGTCTAGCCAAGAAAGGAGACAAAGTGTAGAGAAATGCTTGCATAGGGCTGGTGTTTTGCCCACACAAAGCTATTAGTTTGAATAAAATCAAGGCATAGGCTATTAATTAAAGACAAATAGAATAAATAAGGTACACAAGATCATGGGCATGTGGCAGGAATTCTTAGACACAAAGATTATGTGGACATATTCTCTGGCTATAGTCACTAGCTCAAGAAATAGGTAGGAAAAAATTCTACCTATTCCTATGATGTCGTTAAGGGAATTTATAGCCAAGTGGAATAGAAATATGGGTAATCTGGGTACCTACTACTTGTGATTGACATTTGAAGTAGGAGTGGAGAGAGTATTATAGAAATGAGCACTTAACCTATGGGACTTATACTAACTAAGGTTAATGTTGGAATTGAATTATAAGATACCCAGTTTATATCCATCAGAGAACTGAATCAAATTGATGTTGGGGAAAAACACCCACATAACTAGTATCAGAATTGATGTATAAGGAATATAAGGAACCAATACAGTTTGAATTTTTCTTATTTGTTAATTTAGGCAATGACATAGGACATGATTCTGGCCAAGAAGACAAAAGGGAAAGTCTGGCAGGAGCATGCTTTCCTTTGGGGAAAGAAATAGAAAACAGTTAGTGCTTCTTCCCTTGGATATTATTGTTTGTGGACATGTTCCCTGTTACTGTAGTCATCTTTATCCACCTGAGGATAAAGATACCGTAATATCAAAACACACAGAGGACAAAATCATACAGAAGTGGACCCAGAGACGCTGAAAATATCAAGAAAGAGACCATATTCCCTCAAATAGTCTGTTGTTATGAAGACAATGAAGCTGTTTTTTTGTTTTGCTTTTATTTTCTTTTGTTAAACATTGAAGCCAGGTGGTTTAAAATTCTCTATTACTTGCATCCTGTCATTCTAATGATAAAATATCCAAACCTAATGCACATTAAAATTTGAAAGTCTCTCTCTGTCTCTCTCACACTATTTCAATAGATTATATTATGTGATTTATCCTCCTCTTTCCTCAAATTGAGAAATAGCTGGTTTAAATTTTTGTGAAAATATATTACAAAGATCCAAGCATAACCAAAATAATCCTGAAGACAAAGATAGTGGATGTACACAACTTGATAGTAAATAATGCTCATTTTAAGCATTATGTTCTTGAAACATGGATAAGTTGATTAACCAATGGGGCAGAATAGTGAGTCCATAAAGAGATACACATATATACAATTCTTTGATTTGTGGCAAAGGTTATTCTACATTTCAATAGAATATAATGGTCTATTAATAAAATGGTATATGGCTACCTATACACTTTGGCTATTTGTATATCCACATGGTAAATTCAGATGGATAATATTTGGATACTTATGTATAAAAATTGAATTTTAACCTTCATCCCATGCAAAGGTGCAAAAATCAACTTGAGATGTGCTGTATGCCAAATATGGAAGAACAGAAAAGCTCTGGGGAAGCAAATATAAGAATATAGAAGACCACTGTGTATGCATGGTAAGGTTTTTAACAACATACCACCTTAGCATTTTAAAGTACATAAACAGCACAACAGAAATTCAAAGGAAAATACTGATAACTAGGAGTGCATTAAAATAGTATCTAAAAGACATCATTAAAATAAGAAATGGTCAATTTACAAAGACAGCAGTACATTTGACAAAGGGCATGAGGAGAAGCCACAAAATATCAGATAGAATATATATCTGAAAGTAAATACATAAAGAGTACATAAAAAGCTATAGAAAAACACAGATAACCCAATAAGAAAATGTTCACAAGGTTTAAAAACAGATTCATTTCCAAGGAGATATCTAAATGGCCAATAAACCCTTGACATGATATGCAGCATCTTTATTCACTATCTAACCAGAAAGGCTAAAATTAAAAGAAAGTACATTAATGAAGCAACTAAAATTCTCATGTACTGCTGATAACATACTTGGCACTTTTTACTAAAATTCATTATTACTGTTCTTTCTGACCAGTGATGTGCTCCTAATTATTTCATGCTCTCTGGGTGTCCTTCCAACATTAATGTTGATGTTTTTGCCAACATTAACAAGATGAAAGTGAAACAAAAAGATTTATGTTAGAAAGTCATTCATGTACTTGTCGATTACATAATTCCTTGCTGTATTGGATAATAGTTATCAAACATTTGAAAAAAATACTTCCTTCATGTTGATGCTATTCATGCTGTAATGGCTACAGATACAACTTTCATTGTTAATATTTGTTCCAACTCTTTCTTATATCCTGATAACCAAAATAAATCAAACACCGAATTTGTTGCCAGTTTTTACCACCACAACCAGTGGTCTGTTCCCAAGATGACATTTCTGAACGCAAAGTTGGGAAAAAAGTCAGGGTTCCACAACATTTTGTCACACTTCTACCGCATAGATGTAATAAATGCAAATGACCTTGGGAGCACAGGCAGTAGTAGTTAGAAATGCAGGAGTTTTGAATATATATTGCTATTGTTTTAAAAAAATTTACTTAACTATAAATTTGTATGATTTGATTTTCAATAATGGCTATATTTAACAACTGGATTCCAGATTTAATATTTAGCAGTGGGCTCTTCAGAGCTGGTAGAAGCCTGCATGAAGATGTCACTGTTTGTGACCTAGAAATTACACTTTAGATATAGATCCACAGAAATATGTTCACATGCCCTCAAAAGACACGCAGCACAATTCTTATTATAGTATTTTTTGAAATAGTAAGATATTAGAAACCATCCAAATGCCCATCCATGTTAGAACAGAAAAATAAATGGTTGCATTTTCATAGCACAGAATATGAGTCAGTAATAAAAATAGAATTATTGCTCCAGCAGATTCAACAAACAGAATATTGAGCTAGATACAAGAATATTTCAGTCCTATCCTATTTCCCTAAGCCTGAAGTAGAGGTAACATTAACCTATGGCGCTAGCAGTCAGGATCTTGGTTATCTTCTGGAGCAGAGTAGGGTGGGAAGTTACTGAGAGGTGGCCTGGCGAAGCTTCTAAAGTACTGGCCTATTTCATATCCTAGTTGTGGACCCATGAGCAGTTACAGCATTAAAAGTCATTCAGTCGTACTGTTAAGGTTGGTACACATGTATGTTATTCATCATAAGAAAGTTTACCTTAAGAAACATTGAGGGAGTTACTTTCCTCACTCCACAGCCCCCCAACAGAGGATCTGATACCCCCTCCTTTAAAGGAAATGAGCTTATTTTAAGGAACTTTTTGGAGAAGTGAAGAAGAGTAGCTGCTTATGGCAGAATCGCTGGAAGAAAGGAAAAACAAATTCTGACCCACGTCTGGGACATCTTTTACAGAGGTGGGGAAATGATTTCTTGTAATGACCTACTCTATGCTAAGGGGAAAAGATTGTACTACAATCTTGTTAAATTAAAAGTTAGGGAAGGCAATAGAAACCACCAAAGAAAGGTCAGGGGATGTGGTTTCTACTCATACTCTTAGGGGTGCCACAGACCATAGGAAAACCTGGTGGGGTTATCACATCACAAAGAGGGCAGGCATTTTAGCTGTGCTCACACATTATCACCCCCTTAGGAGGTACACTCTGAGTTCCTGTTGAAGATCTTTCCGGGATAGTAACATTGCTCTCACAGGCTTTGTACTATTCTAATGTACCATATCACAAAAGAGTTCTGCCTTATTTGAGGTTTTTCTTGAATATATCAATTTATTTTTTTGTAAGTGTTTTTGGCTTTGCTTACTTATGCTGCTAAGAACAAAGTCAGACTCCACAGCCTTTGAAATGATACAGGACGTCCTGTGATGCTAAATAAATCAATCAGCCAAGTACATTTTAAACATTTTGTGCAGGAAATTCTAGAAGGTCATAGTTAGAAGGCATTTAAGTCAAGTTGTGGGTTTAAATAGAAATAGAACCAAGTATTTGGAAGCCTGCCTCTTTTTTCCAGTGTTCATTAAGAGGGAATCATACGATCCGTACTCACACTTTGCCCTTTGCTCAATGTTTTAGCTATCAAGAATCTCTTTAAAAATCTCAACCTCCTATTATCCTCATGTTTAATAAGAATTTTTATTCATTTTTATTTATCAAGAATGATACATGATTGTTAAAGGGAGTATCTGCACAGCATTAGATAATCAGTATTAACAAACTGATATTTATCCTGCACTAACTAAATGAAACTATGATTTGAGTGACTTCTGAAAAATTAAAAGTAGCTTGCAAATTCATATTACAACTGCGAGCATCTAAAGCTCATGACCTATGGCTCTATTATTTCCTCGCTACAGTATCAAAGGCTTTAAGAGTACAGTAGTACATACTCAATTATCACTGAGTAATTTTGGATACACTAACCAGTAGTTAGTCTTAAAGTATTCTGCTACCCTTCACCAGCCCTTTACTTCGATTTCAAACGGAGAGTTATTGAAGCACTGTGGTATTTTCCCATTACTCAGTGCTTTGTATTCAATTTATGAGTTGGCCATCCTGACAAGGAATTTTCTCATCATCTGACATCACTTAGTAGAGAGTATAAGGGCAGCAGTAAAAGAAAGTCATATCCTGTGTAGTGGAGAGAAGAGTGGGGCAGAGGTGAAAATGATTGCCTACGGTAAAGTATGAGGTGCTATGTCCAATTTCAATTACATTAGCTGTGTTTCTCTTTGAAAACAATAACACTTCCATCATTGCTGAAAGGCTATAGAGCACTTTTCTAAATCTTTTTACAGTTCTTATAGAGAAGTCAGGAGTGTGTTCTAACCCTCATTCATGTATATGAAAATACACAGCCTAGGATTGCCTAGGACCCATTTAGGCCCTTTGACTTCTAACTCAGAGCTCTGTCACTCTGACTTCATGTTTTCCAGTAAACTACTAAAGATTCTGTAGTGTTGTTGTAGGTTAACTTGTGCTTTCCCTGAAACGTATATTGAAGTCCTTTCTGGGGAGAAGAAGAAGGTGCCATGTGAAGACTGAGGCAAGACTGAAATGTTGCAGCTACAGACCAAGTGTGACTAAGAATATATGGCCACCCCAGAAGGAAAGAAGGTCTACTCGTCTATGCCACCCCAGGAGGGAGGAAGGTCTACTCCTCTATGCCACCCCAGAAGGAAGAAAGTTCTACTTATCTATGCCACCCCAGGAGGGAGGAAGTTTTACTCATCTATGCCACCCCAGGAGGGAGGAAGGTTTACTCACTTATGCCACCCCAGGAAGGAGGAAGTCTACTCCTCTATGCGACCCCATAAGGAAGGAACGTCTACTTATCTATGGCCACCTCAGAAGGGAGGAAGGTCCATTCAAGGGTCTCAGAAGAAGCACAGTCCTGCTGATACAACGACTTTGGACTTCTGAACTACAGGATAGGGAAAAATACATTTCTGTTGTTTTAAGCCACACAGCTTAGGGTGTCTTATTATGAAAACCCTAAAATACCAATATAAGAGAAAGTAATTAAATTTCATTTGAAGACATGTAGTGTGGAGGCAGTGATTTCTCTACAATGGAACTCTGGCTTTTGTAACTGTGTCTGGATATTTCTGCAAATGCTGATGTAAGAACAGAGAAAAGTCCCTTATAAGAGTCACATCTCAGTTGTGGTTGCAGCTTTCTGTATCTCACCATCAAATAACCCCTCCTGGGGGTAAAAGCTTCAGTGTGATTCTAAACTTTTCTTCTACAAGTGACTTAAAAATTTGTACTTAATACTCCTAGTTTTGCCCAGGAGATCTGAGAAATGAGCCATGATCAATCCAGAAATGCCAGTGTGACTGGGCTGAATGTTTACTAAGCAGCACACTCCAGAGAACAACCTAAAAAAATAAGATATGGAAGGAAAAGTACTTTCTTATACTAACACTACCAAAAAACCCCACAGTTTCCCCTAAGAGATATAACCTACAAATATTTTTTTGCTGAGACCAGGACAGTGTTGTAAATTTTGCTCCATGGAAATCTAGCTCAAGAAAGAGTGGATCTGGTGATCTAAAATGTTTAGGAAACAAGAGCATTCTCTGTTGCTGGGATATCTAGGATGCATGTTCATATATTACCTTCTCTAAGAAATATTGTAGTTAAAAATGTAGATAGGGCTGGGGATTTAGCTCAGTGGTACAGCGCCTGCTTGGCAAGCGCAAGGTCGTGAGTTCAATTCCCGGTACCGGAAAAAAACCAAAAAAAAAAAAAAAAAAAAAAGTAGATAAAATATATTAATATTAGTTAATATTGTGTTTCTCCAAGTTACATGATCATGAAAGTCCTTTTTCTTACAATATAATAATGCATGTCTAAGAATATACTCTGAGAAACAGGTTATTCTATTCCTTTATGTAACTAAGTGTATTGTTTACTCTATGCATGAGAAATGATAGACTATGTACCATATACTGTATGAGGTTGACTAAGTGGAGAGTGGATCTCTATAGAGGAGACATGCAATAAAATAACTGACCATGAAGGATGAGGTGTAGGTCCTGTGCAATACTGAGAACCAATTAAAAAAGAGATACAAGATGATCATGCCAACACAATTCTAATGTTCTTGCTCAAGCCTTTGAGTACTCCTGTGAGGGAAGGTCTCTGAAGCTTACCCTCTTTAGCTTCATGGAAAATCTACCCTTGCCTAAAATATGATTAGCTACATGAAAATAATAGAAACTCGACAGTGGTACAAACCGCACACAACTGAATTCCTGTTTCATGCAGTAGTCCAGGGATAGACACTCAGGGCTGAGATGGAGCTTGTGTTGCATGAAGTTCCTTTCACCTTGTTTCTCTGCCATCTCTAGGATGCTGCCTTTGACTCTACAGCCCTGATCCAGGCAGTGTGACTAAGGAAGGGCTAGACAGGTGAGCACGCCCAAGGCTTTAGGGATATGCTCTGCTAAATGCACCCAAAGCTGCTTGCATTCCATAGGCCAGATTTTAGTCACATGGTCTTTAAGAGCCACTGGGAGAGTTAAAAAAAAAAAAAAAAAAAAAAGATAGTCTTCCCAGGTGGTCAGGTGCCTCAGGTCAATTTCAAGGGTTTCATTGTTGTAAAAAAGGAAAATAATTATTAGGGTAGCTCATTTTCTGCCAATCTCTCTCTCTGCCTCTGTCTATCTCTGTCTCTCTCTCTCTCTTCCTCTCTTCCTCCCTCCTTCTTTCTGTCTTTTTCAGTCTTTTAATGCATAAACTCAGTTTTATTATCTAACAGTAATAGCATGTGCTCTGAGGCAATGATGGCCCTTAAACCATCAGAACCAACTTGTACTAGATGTGTTTTTTAGAAAATAAAATTTTCTAGAAGAAAAGAAAGTGGAAAAGATGTGTGGACTTCAGGGATTTCTATATTCTCTGCAAGCAAACAATACTTTCATTACCCTGTGCAGTCCCAGAAGACATGACTGAGCCTGATATGAAGGAGATGCCAAGGGAGATGTGAGCAGACAGGGGAGGGACAACTGCCAGCTGCCAGCCTTCCTCTCCCGGGCATCCAGGAGTGCTCACTGCTGGGCGGGCCGGGTAGTGGTAAGGGGAAATAATTCCACTTGGCTTAAAGTGCCTTAAAGCTTTTAGTCTTTCTTGGTGGGGGAAAGCAGGAAAGCTTTATTGGAAGATGGTTTTAAAAACAAAATCTGTGCTTAGATTGTTTGGGAGAGAGAAATGAAGTGGAGGAGGTCTGGGAAACATGAGGAGGCTGATTGCTGACTCTCTGAGCCGTGTATTCCTATTAACACTCTGATCATTCCGCTCCAGAGCCTGTCAGCACTTCAGCCAGCAGCAGAAGATTCCTGGGAACCATCTTTCGTGTTTGGCAGGCTCCTCGCCCAGAGCCAATGGCGTGCCCCTTCAGCCTGTGGGGTTTGGAGTCTCTTTCCAATGGACGCCTGGAACAAAAGGGCCCTGTTTGTCTTTTTCACATTCAAGAGGAATCTCTGCCTGTGGAGGTGCTGTTCATGGGATGCCACGTTCCTACACTCACAGGGGTTTTATGTTGTTGATATATATATTTTTCTTTTTCTCCTTTTCTAAATTTTTGCAGTGCTGTGGTTTGAATGCAGGAGCTCACATGTGCTTGGCACCACTGACCCTGCATCCCCTCTTGCCCTTTGTTGTTTTAAACTGAATTTAAAAGGGATGTGGTTGAAACTAATACACTCTTGGGAAGGATGTCTGTCTATATCACAGCGGTGTCTAAATGCCATTCCAAACCCACTCGACATTTGCCTCTCCTGGTAGAGCAGACAGGCTCAGGCTGTATTGTACAAAGAACCATTATTACCCTCAATTATCAAGGACCTTTCAACAAACTCCACTAGTTTCCTGAGTGTCTTAAAATGTCTTGATAAGAAGTGAGCTGCGATAGAAAACAAGATTAAACTCAACAAAAATAATTCTTAATCAGGTGAGAAAAAATTTGGCAGTGTTCGACCTTTTGGTAAAGGCTAAGCAAAAGTTATGATAAATGATTAATAGGTTGTGGCACTTTATAAAAGTAAAACATTATCTTTAAAAATCATTTTGTGTATACATAAGCATAAAGGGAAATAAATGGGAATATGCATCATTGTAGATGTTGATTAGTTAATAATCATAGTGTCCCACTTAGGTGAGCAATTAGGTAAGCAATTAATGGTTTAGTATACTGTACACTGATGCAGTAAAGTCTATTTCAACACATTTAAGTCTATTCCATCAATCAGACATATATTGACTGCGTGCATTGTGCAAGATACCTTGGTGGTGATGAAAGGGACAAATACAAAGGCAGCTACTCTTGTTCCCTCACCAAGTGAATAATCCAGTGGGAGAAGACTATTCAGTTCAACAAATAAATGTAATTCACCATATTTTACAATGGATGCTAAAATACAAGCAATAATAGAAGGTTCCCTCTTTGGTGATTTACGTATCTCCAGAGCTATGCTATATTATTTATGTGATGTCAGTAAATGACCTGACAACTTCCCATATGATAAATGAATAAACCAAAAGCCTGGGGATATAGCTCAATGTGGATCACTTGCTTGCCTAGCATGTATGAGGCCTTGAGCACCACACCCAATTTGACAAAAAAGATAAAAATTGAAAACCTAAGTGATAGGATAAAGTAAGTAACTTGCCAAGGAGTCAGTCTAAAAGTCTAAATGCTTTTAGACTCAGATTACTAGATCTTTACCCTCTGCCCCACAAGACACACCTTTGATGTAAAATGAGGGTTTGACTGCTCTGATTGCAATCACCACAGATTGTCTTAAGGAAGTGTGTCTGCGCTGAGTCTTGCAGGATATGATCTTACGATCATGGCACAGTGATGAGAAGGGAATAAAATCATCAAGGACTTGAGACAGAAGAGTAAGGAGATGGTTTAGGGGACTGAAAAGCAGTCCGATTTGGTGGCAGCCTGAGGAGATTAGGAGAGAGAGGTAACACAGAGTGTTGACGGGAGGTGGCAGTCAGGTGGCAGTCAGGTGGCAGTCAGGAATATCTCCTGTACACTTACAGTTGTGGTAGGGCTTAAAGCAAAGTCACAGCTCTGTAACTGGGTTTCTTCTGTAAAATGAAGATCACATAGAATGTTAGACTGTCTGCCCAGTTACATACCGGGCCTTCCCTGTCCTGGAACTTTTAGTTTCTTCTTTCTATTTCCTGTCTTGCCCATGGGGAGCTAGTATTTCCATCCCCTGAACCTCAACCCTAGTTCTCCAATCCCTGTCCAAAGTAAACCACATGGTTTTCTGGTCGGTGAGACTATGAGACCATGGGTATTGTGTGCTTTACTAGATCAGAATTCCCATGGGTTTAAGGAAAAGCTCAGATGAGTAGCTCTGCTGCTGTTTCCATGTTCATGTGTAAGGCTCTTGCGTGTGGATTCTACTTGAAGAGATAAAGCAGTTTCCCTTTATTCGGTTTTCCAGGGAAGTAAAGGATCTGGCCAAGGCCTGTATTCTTGCTATAAGATAGCATGTCTTTTTAGATGTGGTGTGCAGTATAAATACACTACCTGCTTATCTCAGGAGCTTTGCTTCTTAAACCCCATTCCTCCAAACTTACCTTACTAAGAGACTTGCACTGGAATCATTGAGTCTTGACTCAACTATGAATAAAGTGTGATTTATTTCCCCATTATCTATTGTCCTTTGTGCATATACTTCTTGGTTATGAACTCTACAAAAGAAGAGAAAGGAAAAGAACAAGGTAGAAAGGAAAGACAAGAATACATAGGAGAAAGAAGAAAGAAAGGAGAAGAAGGAGGAGAGGAGGGAGGGCAAGGGAAGATATTCATTCCCCTACCTAGGAAAGGCAGAGTTTGGGTGCTGATGTCTGCAGGGGTTGGAAAGAAGAATTTTAAAATTTTCTGACTGGCTGACTGGCCTTCTTTTCCCTTCCTTCCTTCCTTCCTTCCTTCCTTCCTTCCTTCCTTCCTTCCTTCCTTGCGTCTTTCCTTCTTTCCTTCTTTCCTTCTTTCCTCTCTTTCTATTTAGTGATACTGAAGATTGAACCCAAGGGTTTCACACAGAGCTACTTCCCAACCCTTTTAATTAAATTTTCTTTTATTTTGACACAAGTTCTCCCTAAGTTGCTAAGTTCCCCAGGCTGGGCTTGAACTTGCAACCCCCTGACACAGCTTCCTAGAGTACTGGAATCAGAGACATATGCCACTGTACTTTGCTCTGGCTTCATATTTTTTAGTTCTCTATCCAATAGGAGGAAAAATTTACATGATTCCATTTAACTGTAAAAACAATTCCTGGACACCTATTACTGGTAAGAAACTGTTCTAGATGTTAGACTTGAAGAGGAAAGAGAAAAAATAACTTCCCTCTGTTTAGCTTCCCAAAGAACAAAAGCACAAAATAGTTTGCTGAAGTTTAGTAGGATAACTCAGTTCTTCCAATTTACTGCAAATTCTACAAAATATCAGATGACAAATTGACTCCCAAGAGCTTTAAGAAGTGGAAACTGGGTGTCTGCCAGGGGGTTATATAAGACAATGGCATTTATTTAAAAAGGAGCTTTCTTTTGTAGTTTTTCTGTATCCTGGAAGCCTCAGTCACCTTTCTCACCTCTGAGACTGTAAAAATCACACGGAGATGTTAAAAATCCAACAAACGCCTATTTAAGCAAAGATAGGTGCTTCTTAATGCCCACGATCCAATGGAGACCGAATCTTTTCAAATTTCTTCACAGATGACAAAAAGCAAGTGTTTGAAATAATTATAAACAAAGGAACAAGTAAGAAATTTCTGGAAGCATTTTCAAATCATATCTGAGAGAACGCTGTTTTGATTGTTAGATTTATCTCCATCTAGGAACATAACCCTAGAGATAGCATGACTCCGTTAGTGCTTTGCAATGTTCTTTCTCTTGTTCAATAGCATCTTTATCTCCTTCTGGGCATTGTGCTACTAGATAGAATATAAACTTTGTTCTTTATTACAGAAAATATCTGCAAGCTTCTATAGGCATATCCTCTGTATTTATGTTGGTTTTAATGCTTCTCTTATGGTAATTATGAGATTAACTGGTTGTTTTACAAGTAGCTCTGGTGGGCTGCGGACTGCAGCCTGAGTCATAATTTCAAGATGAAAGGGAGGGAGAATCAAACATATGCAAGAGGATAGAAGCAGATTCCATCGCTGAGATTCAGAGACAACAGACTCCAAGATACACCCCCTCCACCCATTTCTTCTCCACCCTTGACTCTGCTGAAAGCTAAGGTTCATAGCAAATAAAGAAAATCTGAGTAGAATTGCCATGACTTTACACATGTGAGTGGGAGAACATAATAAATACATGTACAAAGTGACTAAATGGACTCTGATGGAACAGCATTGAATCAGGTGAGTTTTCCAAAGCATGCCTTTTTTGATTAACAAGGTGAAGATGATCAATAACATTTTAACATGAGCTGCAGGAAGAGTGAGGCCTTTTATATTTGCTGTCCACCCCATGATTAACAAGGTGAAGATGATCAATAACATTTTAACATGAGCTGCAGGAAGAGTGAGGCCTTTTATATTTGCTGTCCACCCCATCCTGGAGTCAGATCCAGAGGGAATATTCTTTCATTCCCATGCATGCAAACTGATGATACCTAAGACACTGTAGTGCTTGGTTCTCGCAGCTGACTTCCTTCTTTAACCTCATTCTTCAGTGGTCAGGCTTTGAAACTGTACTCCCAGAGACTTTCTTATCTTGTCCTGTAACTCCCCTGCTAGCTGCATTTTTCTGTTTGTGCTAAGGAGCCAGTCTAAAAGAACTTTTCATTGCTGTGACAAAAATATTTGTGATAAAAATTCAGTGGAAGAAAGGTTTATCTTATTTCACAGTTTCAGAGGCTTCAGTCCATGGTCAACTGGTTCCAAGATAGAAACATTATGGGGGAAGGCTGCTCACATCCCGGAAGCCAGAAAGTGAAGAGAGAAGGGAGAAAGCCAAAGAGAAAGAGTCCTTGAACCAGATATAGTTTGCAAGGTCATGCCTTCCTAATCTACTCCTCTCGGCTTGGCCCTGCCTACAAAATTGCTATTACTTCCCACAACAGCCATGAATTAGATCTCATCTATGGATTAACCTGATGAAGTCAAAACCCTTATGAGCCAATCACCTTCTGAAAGCCCCACATTTGAACACATGAGACTTTTGGGTAGATATTTTAGGTCTACACCTTAATACTATTTTTGACTTCATTTTCGCTTTGCATGCCATGACTCATATCCTGCTTAATGACAACTGCCCTGCTTGTACCTTTTAATAAGTATCGGACCTTCTCTTAATTTGGCACCATGCACTTTTACTTTATATGTTATCTGGTTTTATCTGGAGATCCAGCTCTTAGTTTTCTACAATTCCCTTTCAGCTCTCATCTTTGCATACTATGTGTTCCTAATATAGCTGACCCTTGACCTTACTTGCTTGTTCCAGACCCTGGCTTCCTCCCAACACTACGGGACTCAGTGAATACTTAGCTTTTCTATTTCCACTTTGCCTCATTTTATTGCTACCTAAACTTGTTTGTGAAGACTACCTCTTAGGATTGAAAAGAACACTTAAAATTCATTAATTGGGATTCTGCTTACAGCAGTGTGGCCAGTTGCATTACACATTCCTGCCTCCTCTAAAATTAACATTGTTTCTCATACATCTGTTAGAATATGTAGACATTTGTTTTTGTTTAATGTTCATACGTCTTGCATCTTCCACCAGTCAGTATTTTTGTATAATGACACCAGTAGATAAACTTCCCTTCAACTAATAAACTAATAGTTTACAACTGAGCTCCATGTATAATCTGGTTAATTTGCTAATCATAAGAACGTAGGCTTTGGAGCTGGGGATTTAGATCAGCAGCACAGTGCCTGCCTGGCAAGCACGAGGTTGTGAGTTTGATTCCTAGTACCAGAGAAAAACCAAGAAAAAAAAAAGAATGTAGTCTTTGAACTCAGTCATAACAGGATTAATCCACCTCAGTGTTCAGCTATGAATAGTCACCTCAAATACTATGCAGGGAGAACATGCAACTATCCTTCCAAACAGCCTTTAAAAATAACTGTATTCCAGAGTGCTAGTAGCAATTTATGCTGCTATTAGTCATAAATTTGTCTATGCCTTTTATGATTCCATTTGGGTTTCCTAAGAGAACCACTTACACCATGACAGCCACTCTCTTTGTATCAAAAACACAGAGGGAAAGAGGTACTGAGAGTGATGGAGCCAGAGAAAATTTTATTCTTTCTGCTAATAAAATGGAACAAAGGTATGCTTTGATCTAGAAAATGAGAGTTAGGCAGAATTTTAAAATATTTTTTATATATTCAATATATGTAGTGTGATATAATAGAATGAACATAGACTTCAAAGTCAGACTATAGGTTTAAATTCCAGCTCTGCCCTTCTCTCTTTGAAATATCTACATGACCTCTCAGAACTTCAGCTTTTTCATCTTTAAAAAGATAAGGAGGATAATAACATTTATCTTGAACATCTGTTGCTCAATTTGAAGATAGCAATAGAATCATTTGGTACTTTGTAGATGATCATGTGTGGAAGTATAATGGCAATGCTAATTTGGTATAATATCATTTGGAAATGGTCTTTCAATTAAAAAAATAAAAGACAGAACTAAAGAAATTAGAGTTTTATTTAGTCTTGGTACACATAGGCAGAACTCTCATAGGCACCATGGTCTCTAATTACCCTGTTTAATACAGTAGCACTACTTGCATATGGTTATTTATATTTAAAATTTAAATTAAAAATTCAGTTTTTCATCTGTACTAGTCACAATTTAAGTGCTCATCTGCTACACCTGGCTAGTAACTATATTGGAAAGAGCAGATAGGAAATATTTCTATCCCTGCAGGAAGTTCTGTTGGGCAGTGCTGGTCTGGACCCAGAGGCTGTCTGTGCCCTTTGCTACTTCTGTCACAAAACACCTGTCCAGGCTCTGCCCTTCCCAGCATGAGGAGCAAGGTGACGCCTGCGCCTGGCTCCCTTCCCCTATAGGTCAATTGGCTTCTCAGTCCCAGCACCCTTACTCCACTTCACAACAGCAAGACAGTTCTGTTTTTAGCCCACCTACCTGAAATCTGTTCTTGTTTCAAGGTATGTATTCACTAAGCTCGATTCAGACTTCTACTTTTGGATAGATGCTATATTGAGTTTTTCAAGTCAAGCTAATATTAAAAACTTCTCATTATAGGATTTCAGGTATAAAATTTGTGGCAAGGGATTGCCATGATCCCTCTAAAATTCATAAGTTGGAATCCCACCCCCAAGATAAAGGTATTAAGAGATGAGCATGTTGGGAGGCAGTAGGTCGTAAGGCCTCTGCCCACTTGGGTTGGGTTAGTGCCTCATAAAATAGGCCTGCAGGAGGCTTTGCCAGTTCTGCCGTATGTAGACACATAGAAGACCCCATCCATGAGGAACAGGTCCTTGTCAGACATCAAATCTGCTGTTGCCTTAATCTTGGACTTCCTAGCCTCCAGAAGTGTAAATAATAAAATTTCTGTTGTTTACAAATTATCCAGTCTAAGATATTTCACCACAGCAACCTGAACAGATTAAGACAGACATCTAGACAGGCGTGGTAGTGCATGCCTCTAAGAGGCAGAGGCAGGAGGATTGCTTATTCAATCTCATGATGAGCAACTTCACAATTTGAGAGGCCATGTTTCAAATTTAAAAATAAAAAAATATAATAGGAGGGTAGTTTATTTCAAAGATCCTAGGTTCATTCCCAGTAAAACACACACACACACACACACAGAGAGAGAGAGAGAGAGAGAGAGAGAGAGAGATCTACCATGTTTTTGAGTGACTGCAGCCAGGTGAGGCATTTAACAGTGTTTAATGGGTAGTGTCCCATTGTTAACTTAGAGCAGTAGAGGGGTCATATTTGGTTGGATCTGATCAGGAAATTACTCTTCCTGATTAGAGGTGCTAAGCTTTCAATGTTTCTATTGCCATAATAGCCAGAAAGCAGGAGAGAGAGGGGCGGGGCAAGGTCACAGAACAAAGAAAAGAGACATTCCAATTGTGTAACAGGCATTTACCATGATCCTTGGAAAAAGCAATCCTTTTAAAAATAGACGGTGATGGCTATATCTAAAACCAGCACTTTAAGCATGTTTAAAAAAAGAAACTATTCTTTGCATTTAATACATGAGCATGATAACCTCATACAAAACAGCCTGGGAGAATGGTGCATTTGCATAGATCTGTAATCCCAGCTACCAGGAAAGTTGAGTGGTAAGTTCAAGCCAAGCCTGGGTAATTTAGCAAGATTCTGTCTCAAAATAAAATATAAAAAGGACTGGAGGATATAACTAAATGGTTAGAGCATCCCTGGGCACAATCTCTGGTACCATAAAAACAAAACAAAATGAAATAAAACATCCTGGAACTAGAACAGCACAGCAAAAGCATACAAAGATCAATAAAACCTGGAAGTTTGATACAAGATGAGCATTCTGATCAGACCAGAACAGAAATAATTTTAGTAATCACACTGAAAAGAATTAACAAGTCAACCCTCCTTGGGAAAGACATATTATAAATTGGTCTCAAAATTTTTACTCTATATTAAAATTTCTCAGTTAAATTATTAAGTGAATTCTATGAATGGATGTAATTCATGATCTAGAATGTGAATTTAGCTTCTATTGTTTTTTAATCCTAGGTTAAATTCACCTTCTATTCATAGATAAATAGTTTCCGTACTCATCCTTCATCCACGGAGATAGGCATTGGATTGGCCGGACAGCATGGAAGTCGGACTTGAGAGTATGTGCCCTACTCTGTGATCTGGGGAGGAAGGCACTGTACTAATACCCCTTAACAGACTTGTTCCTATTCTGCAGCGGGTGTTGGAGGGGGACAGAGTGGTGATACAACTCTTCCACAAGTTCCCAGTCCAGAGAGGAGACATACCATTGAAGACTCATATACACAAAAGTTTTCCCAGGATGGAGGTAGCTACTATTCTAAAGCAAGTCTGTGTTGGAGAAAACCAATTTGCCAAGCAGCAAACTCACAAAGAGCCATTTTAGCAAAAATCAATTCACAGTAATCCACTCTTACATTACTGGGTTTTTTTCATTTTTAATTTCAGTTTCTCCTTAGTGTCACAGCAGGCATCTCACCATGAATTCCTAAATGCAGCTCAGTTGCCTGTGAATCCCAAGGGTGTCTCAGATTTTGGATACCAGAAGATGTCTCTCAAGTGGCCTCTCTCCTGGGAAGGATGAGCTGCAGTGCTGTGCACTTTCATCCCCAGTTGTAAGGGCTTATGTCTTACTCTGGTTCTTTCCTGTGCATCTGCATCTGCTTCTCATAACAAAACACCGAAAGACCTTGTCTAAGGTATTTATCTCTAAGTATCCTTTTTTTCAATTAGTCAGTTGATTATTCAGTGAGTTAGCTTTTAATAAATGAGTCACCCAGTGAAATGGCCATGAGTTACACGGGCATTTAGGAACTGAAAAGGTCAGTTTCATTTTTTCTCATCTTATAGGTGATGGATGCTTTGGAGCTAACACTAAAAGTACTTTTTTGTGATACCGGGAATCGAACTCAGGACCTTGTGCTTACCAGACAGGCACTGTGCCACTGAACTATATCCCTGGCCACACCAAGAGTACTTTATTTTTTT
>NW_004955463.1:4236923-4282971 GCF_000276665.1 Chinchilla lanigera
TTTTGGTTTTTCTCCGGTACCAGGAACCGAACTCACGACCTTGCGCTTGCCAGGCAGGCGCTTTTGCCGCTGAGCTAAATCCCCAGCCCTCAAGAGTACTTTAAACACATAACTTTCTGATATCTGCACAGTGACTTTCCCTCAGCATTTAGATCATGTTTTTAAGTTTGCAGTCATTCCCATTTCAACTTTATGTTTTTGTAATATATTCATTGTACCTGTACTTTTATTTAATGTTCTTATTTAATGACTCACTTTTTAATTTTAATATCTTTACTAAGTAAAGGACATTTTCAAATTGTCTTGCAGATGAATGGCAGAACATGTCACCCAAAATATACCACTCTGCATATGGTTTATTTTAAGCTAAAGGTGCTTAAATAAACATCAAGTGCAAGAAGGATATTTTGACATCTGTATGTGTGTGTGTGTGTGTGTGTGTGTGAGAGAGAGAAAGAGAGAGAGAGAGAGAGAGAGAGAGAGAGAGACTGGGATTTGAACTCATTGCACTGAGGTACATCCCCAGCCCTTTTTTTATTTTTTATTTTGATGAAGGATCTTACAAAGTTGGTACATTACCCAGGCTAGACTTGAACTTGTGATCCTCCTACCTCAGCCTCCCAAAGATTTCTTTAAAAGCAGAGGATAAAATTTCCATGTAAAACACACCCTCCCTATACTAGAAAGAAACATGCTTATCATCAAAGATGCAGAGGTAAAACTGAGAAAAATCTACACAAACAATCTTGTTAAACTAACCTTTGCTTTCCTAGTTATTTCACCACTGAATGCCTTGGCTTCAAACTCTTCCATCTTATCACATTTTCATAATTCACTATTCTCTGTCCAATTCAGCACACAAGTGTTCAACTCTAACTGCTGCTTTGGGGTCCTATAATGTGGCCCCAGGTCCTCTAAAACTTGTATTAAATGAATGTATATGCTTATCTCTTCTTTTAATCTGTTTTACATGAGTTTAATTCTCAGGCCCAGCCAAAAACCCCCAGGATAGAGATAAAATTTTACTTCCCTTTCAGTACTGAACAAAAATATCTATGAATTCACAAGTTTGACGCACCAGTTTTATGTAGTATATATTACTATATATAGATATACATTTAAGTACATATAAAATATCACAATTTGGATCAAAAAATTTATCTCTAAACTACTTACATTTATCTCACATATGAGTATATTCTGGGGCAACTGTTGAAATAAAAAAAAAACAGAGTGGCCACAGGCCCTGGGCAGTAGGTATTCACTGGACTGCTATTTCTCAGCCACAGTGCACCCTGACTCTGCTCTAGCCAAATGACTATCTTGGGCGCGGTGATGTGAGGCATGATACTTCATGAAATGTTCCAGTTGATTCTAATGAGAATTAGCAACCACTGTGCTAAGCCGTATCATCCTAGAGAATCCACGATAGCAGGTTATTCCTTCAAGGTCCAAGTAGAGGTTATTTATACCTCTGTCTTCGGCCACTAAAACAATGACTCCTCTGAATCAGTACTGAGTTGATTAATACTCTAACAGGAGTGAGAAATGAAATATGCAGATGACTTATGATTCTGCTCGAAGGAGAGGCAAACCACCAAGGCAAAAGACTAAGAAAACTGCTCCAGCAGACTGCTCCAAAAGAGGAAAGCATTAGGAGTTTCCTGGAATTCTACCTTTTGATTTTTTTTTTTAAGTTCTTCCTGTGCTACTCCTCATTCTTTTTGATCCAAACAGGGTCCCTGAGACCTAATCTAGCTGTTTCAGATTTCCTCCTCGACCTTAAACGGGGTGTTTTATCTTTTAGCTGCCTTGGTTTCTTCATTAAAATGTAAAAACTAAAACCCGTGAACCAGTTAATAGAACTAATAGCCCTCTCCACTGGAGTTCTGCCTTGCTAAAGGCCCAGTGAGTAATAGCTTGTCTTAAAAATGTAACCAGTGAATGTACATCTTCTAGAGTGATTAAAGAAGTAGCATTAATTATACCAAAACTTGCTCTCCCCTTTCCCCTCCTCCCCCCTAGATTGAACATTTGAACAAACAGTGTGGGCTTTCACTGTATTGGCAAGGATGTTTATACCTCTGTGTATGTGTGTGTGTAGCGTGCGCAAGTGTGTATTTACCCAACTAATTTAAAAATAACTTGTGCAAACTAAGTAAAGTAAGCGTATGTCACACTCATCAGGAATATTAGGAAGCAAAAGCCCTTAAATATCTGAATTAGCTTTGGCGCTGTTTCAGGAAAGAACTGGCTCACATCTCTTGCATAAGACTTATGTAAGAGATTAGATGTGGTGCCTGAACTATTCCAGTTATCTGCAGCATGGGAGAAAAGTAAAGTATGCTGCGCTGTTGATACTCGCTTCCCTGCCCGGCTTCAACCTTGTCTTCGTTGCAGCAGCGAAGCACCTCCGACTCACAAACAGAAAAGGAAAAGAGAAAGAAAAAGAAGCTTTGTTCTTCTAGTATTTACCAACCTGCTTAGAAATAAACCAAAAGAAGAAAGCTATGTTATAGGAGTAATTTAGAAATTGGTTAGACATTTAAGTACGCTCTTTACAAATAATAGCAAAAGACCACATTCCATAATAAATATTACAGATTTTCCCACATATTACGAAATAGTCCTTCAAAGTTAGTTTAGAGCACAATTCTTGGTTCTAGTCACTTTACATTCTGAAAAGGATTTTGATCAAATATGATTTCCAGATATTCTGAGCAAAACAGAAATGAAGATCAGGTCAGACATGACTTGGATAGTTATATATATATAGATATATATGTGTGTGTGTGTATATATATATACATACATATATACACACACATATATATACATATATATTTTCATGGGGCCATGAGGTATAGAAAAAAACCCTTGAATTTTAGAGTCATATCAACCAGTATTATTATTTTTTTTTTTTTTTTTTTGGTACCAGGAATCAAACTCAGGATCTTGTGCTTGCCAGGCAGACGCTTGTGCCACTGAGCTATATCCCCAGCCCTTCAACCAGTACTATTACAATTACCAGTACTGCCATTTACTTGTGATATGATCTAAGAAAATAACTTAATTTCTCTGAGCTTATTGTCACATTTGTAAAATGGGAATATTTACCAACTTGGGTTGCTGTGAGGCTTTAAATTTAAATTACAAATTTGTGTTTGAGTGCTTACTATATAACTGGCATGATCTCCACATTTTATCTAGAAAAGGTAATTTAGTTAATCCTCAGGTCAACCCTATGTCATAGGTATTACTATTATTTCCCCTTCCTCAATGAGGAAAGCCAGACCAAAGTCACCTCCTCTGTTAATTTTTGGCAGTAAGATATGTACTCAGAGTGTCTGACTCTAGAAAGTACAAGTGTATGTAGAAATAAGTGCATAGCCTGAAGCAAACCACAAGGCCTGTATTAAGTTCTGCTGATTGTCGTTGCACTTACCTCCCACCCCGTTTCCAGAAAAGAAATTATACAATGAAGTAAGATGTGCTCCATGAATTCTGGAGTCCCTACTGATCCTGGATGTAGCCACAGATGCCATTTACTGCTTTTTTCACAATTTTAGCAGCTTGAGGTAGAAGGAATTAAAAGCAGATTTAGTGATCTATTAAAAGCTCAAAATAATTAAAACAAGCCTGAAATATCTTCACAGAGAAAAATCAGTTTTTAGTGGTTATCAGGAAACAGAAAGTCTGCAAATGTATTTATTTGGCTTCTGTGAGTTATGACATTGAGTTCTACTCATTTCAGTCAGAGCCATAAACCTTCTTTACATTTTTTAATGAAACCTATAATGCATGCAACTATTATGCACAATACTGTGCATAGAGTGAATATCAGTGAGCTTTTAGTTGTTGTATTATTACTGTCTTCTATATAAATTTTTGAGAAGCTATGAAGTAATAAATGTACCTTTCCTACAGAACTTTCTCAGGGAGAAAAGTTAAGGTAAACTTCACTGAGTTTGGTAGAATAGGCAACTGTCTAGACAAGAGCTGGACCTGGAAGAATAGCAGCTGGACTAGAGAAGAAAACCACAAACAAGTACTGCTCTAACCCTCCTGGGTTTGTGGTTTCAGTTTCCTGAGAGGGACTCTTCTCCTAGCTTACTTGGTCCTCATCATTAGATATTAGGGCTACAGAGCACCAATACGGAATTTTGCCTAAGTATACAGCGAACCACCTACGATTAAAAAGCATTATAGCTCTACTTGTACTTTAGCAAAATAAGTGCTGTTACCCCACTGAGAACTAATTCTGCCACCTCCAGTTTCTTTAAATGTGATTGTCTTGAAAGAAATACCAAAGGAAGGACAGATGAGGTTATTTTCACACTTAGTTTTAGCACTTCACTGTACCACATATGACGGCTTTGAATTCCAAAAGTTGTTGTCTTCAATGTTTTTTTGATTGTTTGCAACAGATAAATCTTGTCAACATGTCACTAAAATGGGAATATTATTTGTAAGTGAATTTTGTACATACACTACTGAGCTCTTCTATTCAGAAACTCTCATCACTAAATTTTGTGAAAGGCTGTAAAAAGTAGGATTAAATATTTTATGAGTAAAGCTTACTGAAAGAAATTACAAAGGTGTGCCTTCATGTTTCAGAAGATTCATCTTTATATCTTGCTGATTGTGATGCTTTGTTCTATCATCAAGTAATATTCTGAGGCACAATAATTCTCATGGTTAGGTTTGCTGCTAATGACATTGCATCTAAATCTATATTTTTAAAAGTTTTGATCATTTTTTATGTTTGGCATACTTCTAATAATTCTTAATCATCTTTTATTTTTGGCATCCTTCTTGGAGTTTTTCACTTTGAGATCATTATCAGTTTAACTACATAATATAGTCAATGAAGACTAATGAGTAGGAATGCCAGTTTCTCCTTTACCTTCTTGTGCTTGTGCTATTTTATCTTCAAATGCGTGGGGTTTTTTGAGAGGGTTGGTTTTGTTTTCACAGAAATCTGTGCCATTTTGTCTAATTTGTGAAGGTAAGTTTATGACTAGATAATTTAATTTACAAACCAGCTTAACTGGATAGCACAAAATAGCATTCTATCTAAGCAGACTGGAAGATGGAAAAGGCAGGTATCAGCATGTGTACGGTGGAACCACCCCTCTTCCCTCGGCTTCTTCTCTGGGCACAGTAAATCACAAGTGAACGCAGATATGTAGCTCAGGGACAGTGTGACGGTTAACATTTTATGTGTCAACTTGGCTGGGTTAAGGAACACTCAGGTAACTAATAAAATCTTAGGTGTGTCTGTGAGGTATTTCAGGACAAGATTAACATTTGAATGAATAGCTTGAGTAAAGAAGAGCCACCTTCACCAATGTGGGTTGACATCATCCACTAATACCTAAACAGAACCAAAAAAGAAGGAAAGATAAATTCTTGCTCTGCTTGAGCTTGGATATCATCACCTCCTGACCTTGGACATCAAATCTCCTGGTTCTCTCATGCCTTTGGATTTTAGCACTTATAACATCACAGGCCTTTGGCCGTGGACTTGGAGTCCTCTATGACTGCAGTCATTCTCACCCTTGAGACTTGGGCTCTATCTCATTACCACCAGCTTCCTGGTCACTAGCTTACAGATGACAGACTGTGGGATTTCTCAGCCTCCATACTTGATTGATTCCATGTGTATAATAAATCTCTCCCTATACATCTCTCTATATCTTAGTGTGTCTGTTTTTCTGAACAATCCTGATACATGGAGGGCACGATTGTCAACTTGCATATTAAATATTACTTTTCATCCTGTTTCTCCATGACAAATAATCATAAGTAGAAGTTCTGCAGTAAATTTTTTCATGCACTTCCAGTGTAATATGGAGCACACTTTGGGTCCAACAACCTGAAATCAAAATTAGTGAATGCTTAAACTAGAGCTCCAAACCCATTGCAATTGTCATTACTGAGGTGCATAAAGCAAGGATCTTTGAAAGATGTTCACAGAGTTATTTTATCTAACTCATTAGCAGATTTTCCCTGGAAGTTATAATTTAATGCAGTATAATTTTTTCAGCTGTTGTTCACCTTCCATACCATCTGATGGAGCTGCTGGGTTAGATTTCAGTTGGCTTATTCCATCTGAGTTTGTGGCCTGCCCAAGATCAATGGATCTATTCCAGTAGCAATACATCTCAGTTTCTTAAACACTATCACTAAAGCAGACCCGGGGTCTCCAGGAAGATTAGGATACACAACCACAAAGACTATGCAGTTATAGCTCAGATCTGGTTTTATACAATTCATCTTTAGAAATGATATGCTTAAAATACTGAGGTACAGTTTTGACTGTTTTAATTATATTTTGCAATAAGAATAGAAACTTTAAAAATTACTGTCATTTACACAGAAATAATTCCATTTTCAATAAGAGTTTTTTATTATATAGCTTCAGTAAGAGTGGATATTTCTTTGAAGATAAAGTATGAGAAGTTTTTGGATTTGAGGACTGCATAAAAGGTTTGCTTGAATTTACGAGTCTTCCCTTTGAGCCTTAAAACCATAGAGATAGCTCACAGCTGCAGAGCACACCAGAATGACTGTCCATGAACTCAAGGCAGAATCTCATGTTAGCCATTTTCTCAGACTTTTCTTGAGATGTGTATTAATAAAAATAGAGAACAAAGAAGAATTTGGTCATCCTTTAATATATGAATAACAGCAACTCTAAGACTTTAAATTATAAGTGCAGCTAGATAGTTAATTTTCTGAGTTCAGAATATTAATCAACCTAATTATCTGCTTTTATCCCTTCTACTGCCTACCATCCAGGGGATTAAAGGGTAGAACCTACTGTGCCATCTTTCTTCAGTTCATGAACTTTTCTGCATACATGCAGAACAATGCATCCCGACTCTCAGGAATTAAACCATTAAATTCTGCATCCAGCAGAAAATCTCCTCTGTTATGCATGTTTTTATGGTTTAAGGGGTAACAACATAATAAATGTGCAAAGGCTTTTGAACAACTGAAGGGATGGATTATCATCTGGCTACGAATGAGTTTCTACACTCCAGCCAGACATGGAGTGGCACGAATATTAGGGAAGTTTCAAACACAGAAATGAATTAAAGGAGTAATACATTCATGCCATCGAGTCACTCTCTTTACCATTTTATCATTTGCTTTGTCTTTCTATATATGAATCTACACATGCACACACATTTTTTAGGATGTAATGATGGATATTGAATAATATTATATTGATGATTATTAAATGGTGATTTTCCTTTTATTAATTCTTTGGCACATATTAGCTATCATTCTTCTGAAAAGTTTCTTTCCCTTAGCAACTGATGATGATTATAATTTCATTAAAAATGAAGGCAGAGTAAGTGATTAAGATTTTCATTTAAAAATTTCAGAGTAAGATAATGGCATAATAGCTTCTAATAATGATGTTTTTTCTTTCTTTCCTTCTTTTGTCCTTTCTTTCTCCCTTTCTTGCTGCCTTCCTTCCTTCCCTCTTTTTCTTTGAAGTATCATGTAGTCTCATGAATTCTTACTCATTCATTGGGTTACAATCAATTATAGTCATATTTTGAACTTCAAATAGGCCCAAATTTGGCCAGTCAGAAGCCCTTTAAACTGATTGTGTTCTTTTTATTTCCTCTACTTTTCATTTTGGAATAATTTCAAATTTTCAGAAAAGTTGCAAGAATAACACAAAAGAGGTCCAATGCTCACTTTACACAGCATTTGATTTATCATTTTCTCCACTGTATGGCAGGATGGTGGGGGAGGGGTGCTGAGCCTTTGAGTACAATGTGGTCAGAATGCCCATGAACCCTAAATACATTAGCATTCACTTTTTCAAAAATAAGACACTTTCATATAACCATGGGACAGCCACCCAAACTGGACGTCTGCAGTGACACAATGCTGTCATCACCCTCCAACTGCTTCATTCATTTCTTTGTTCAGAAGAAACTTAAAATGTCCATGTCTTGACAGAAAGGAGGCAGCTTGGAAGGTACAGTATGCAGGCTAAAAATGAAATATCTACTTCCTATTCAGTATTGCAAATCCAAGAACTTTCTCTACAAGTAGTATATTAGTGCCCTGGGTTAAGGTTTTTTGCTGCAAAAGATAATTGAGAGAAATTAGCCATAAATCCCATTCATTATTTTTCCTGAGGAAAAAAATCTTATTTTCCATATAAGATTATAAAAAAAACCACAAAGAGTTACAAAGATTTCCTTAAGAGCAAGAATTAGAAAGAAGATCCAATCCCTGAATATAAATATTCAGGGCTTTGCTGATTTTAAAACTGCTTTTACTCTACTTGCTGACCTTAAAGTTAAAAACTGAACGAGAACTCATGTGTAAATTTTCAGATATTGAAGATTGCCTTCAGGCCTTCTTCTGTGCAGGACACATCTCATGAGTCTAGCAGTTTTGGTGTTAGTAGTTGTTATGGTTTGTGTGTAGATGTCCCCCAGAGCCTCATACGGACATAGATGGGGCTTTTTCAGAGATGGCTGGATGTAAAGTGTGTGATTGATTCATAGTGCAATGCTAGGATCAAGGGCACTATGATTAGGGGTATGAGGGCTACCTACCCGAAGTAATCTGGATAAAATATAAAGGCTAGAAAGAACTATGGTCCCTCCCTTGTTGCTTTGATAATTTTTGCTCACCATGAAATGTTTCTCCTTTGTGGTACCTGTCTGTCCTGCCACCCTGTCTTAGAGCCAGCTGGTTATGGATTGAAACCTCTACAAACTGTGAGCTAAATAAACCTTTCCTCCTTTAACTTTGGGTGTTGGATATTTTGTCTCAGCAAAAGGGAAAATTATCTAAGACGGTAGTCTTCAAAAACTCCTTTAGCTGTGAGAAGTCTGCAAAAACATGGGCATTGGCCCTTGACTTTACCCTTTTCTCCTTGAGGAGAGTTTTATTATTTTGTTTTTTACCTCCCATGTGATGTTTTAAAAAAAGACTTTTAATGTAGCTTTTCAAACTAGTATTTTTTAAAAATGAGATCTGGTCTGAACCCCAAGAATTAAGATATCATTGTAAAATTCTTAAATTATAACTGATAGATGATGTTTGACTGTACATGAAACATTATGGTGACTGATTTCTAATTAGAATCTTCATTTATGCATGAAATATTTCCATATAATCAGTTATACAGGTATTCCACTTAAAACTTCTCAACTCACCCGTAATTTATAGTTTGTATGAAGTAGACATTCACACGACACCTACATTTGTGGATTTGTTGTTTTTGTGACCAAAAAAGTGTTTCCTTTCAGTTCTTAGTTGCTGTAACAGCAACACACCAGAATATTGAACTACTTCCCCTTCTTTTTTACTTTTCTTTTCTTCAAACCCTGACCCAAAGATCCTAAGTATCTCAGTTTTTGACACACAAGACCAGCTGCATTACTCGGTTCTTTTCCTGAGTCTCTCTCTTGTGCCTTGTGCCCCAGTGAGTTTAACTTTCAGTGAGTGTTAGTTCCCTGAACCTTCCGTCCATTGTGTGGGAGAGGCCGGCTCTGACGGATGGCTTGCTTGCTGCACTATTTTTATTTTTATTTTTATTTTTTTTTCTTGGTTTTTCTCTGGTACCGGGAACCGAACTCACGACCTTGCGCTTGCCAGGCAGGCGCTTTTTGCCGCTGAGCTAAATCCCCAGCCCCATGCTGCACTATTTTTAATGTAAGTTTGCTTTCCGCTTTCTCCTTCTGATCCATACATCATTAAACATTTTGTGATCTTTTCCCAGCCTCAGGCTCACCACCTCTATACCTGAGGCATAAGATAAACTGCATTATTTATCCTTCATAAATATTTTAAATATATATTTGAAAACACAAAATCATATAGAGTACACATATTTCCTCAGCATATGTCTATATGCATAGAGCTCAGCAGTATAATTTATTTGTGCTCCAGGAATGAGGAAGCTAGTTGAAGTTTGTGTTTTAAAAAACTTAATTTTTCCCTATGAATCCTATTCTTTACAAAATATACAGGCCCACTGAGAAAACCTACTAAGTAAACTGTAACCAGTGGTCTCAAGTTATTGCTGAATTTAAATGACAGCTCGCATCTCATGAGATATATTTGTTGGATCACATGTTTTTTACAACCATTACTGGACCTCAGAAGAGGTGATGTAAAAGCAACATACCCCATGTAACCTCAGAAAAGAAACAGTCATTTCCTATCTGTATGGTTGTGCTTAGGCATGCTGCCTTGCATGTATACTAGCTTGTATATATCTACCTCCTGGATGAACCAAGGATTACTCTTAATTATTCATGACAGCCTATCTCCAAATATATTTTGAAGCAGGTTGCAAAATTAATTAACAGTTGTTATGGCTTGTGTGTAGATGTCCACCCAAAGCCTCATGAAGGTATTGGGAGGTGCTTTTCAGAGGCTGTGTCTAGAGTATGTGATGCTGGGATCAAGGGTTTGTGATTACTCAGTCCGTCCACTGATTGATTTGGTATTGTTCTAGCTAAGATTAAGGAGATGAGTGTTATGCTTGCCCTAGGGCAAGTAGCCTGCCTAAAATACAAGGGAGAGAAAAGGGCTAATGTGTTTTTGTCTGCCTGCTTGCCATGGATTCTTTCTCCTCTGCGATGACCCCTGCCATACCACCCTAGCTTGGAGCCAATGACTAGGGACTGAAACCTCTACAAACTGTGGGTCAAATAAACCTTTCTTCCCTTAATTTGTGGGTGTTTGGTATTTTGTCTCAGCAACGAGAAAAGTAACTAAGATAATAGTCATTGGAAAAATAGAATCCACGGCCAAAATCAGGTTTTATCTGGAAGAAAGTTTCACTACACTAAGCATAACAGTTGATCGATGCCAGGAGTGAGCTAAAAATTGCACAGGAAGACTCATTCATGTGCATTATGTACTTTCTGCAAATGCAAATGCACTTTAGAAGCTGCATAACATAGCAGGTTATATCAACCTAGACCATTTGTGATTGTGAAAATGTTGACAGTTTCAACTATAAAGGACATCTGTGCAGTGAAATATATAAACTTGTCTTTAAATAAGAGCCACTCCTTGCCCAAACAGAACTTCAGTCTAACTACAAATGAAATTTTCCTGTAAAGGAACATGTGAGATTGATTGATTATATTTTTTCTGCCAGTCTGAAGAATTACCATGCCAGGAAGATTTTCCCTCAACATGTACATAATCAAACATACACAAGAATAAAACCTAGAGCTCTGGGATCTTTTATAGGGGGGCTTTGAACTTTTCTCAGATTTTTACAACAGTGTATCTTAAAATGTCTAAAATTTGAATATTCTGGTTGAGTATCCACTTACTTGCTTGGACTGTTACAGTAACCTTCCAAATTTAGCCTTCCAAAGGAGGCTAAAGTCCTCCTTTAGCCTGTGCTGTGACACTACTAGCAAACAAACAGCTTGCTGTTGAATGAACATTACTTTTTTCTACTAACTGAAACAAGACCTTTATTTGTTTTTGACTAAAATTCCCACTCAGTGAGATAATACTGGTAAGTGCCTATATATCAAAAGTTCTGGAACTCACTTATATGAGTGCATCATTACATTTTATCCTCCAACCTTTTTTCCTAAGATCTTTTAGGCTTTTTTTCCCCTAATGGACTGCATAAAATTTCAGTACCATGGCTATACTAGCTATGTTTTTATGTGCTTCCTGTAGATGTGTTCTGGTGAAAGAAGGATGTAGTTACCAGTTGCATAAGAACCAGTTTTTGCCTCTATTGAAAACGCATGATTTTTATCCATATTGAGTAAAATTGGGAAGTCTAGTTTATTATTTAGCATATTTTAGAATACTCTGTATTCCTAAATATGGAGAGAAAAATAGAGATCCTAACATTAAAACAAAAAAGGTGGAGAATCGCTGGCATAGCAGCCACCTTGCTAAGCTGTCTTCTTTATGCCAGTTCTATTCCTTCTTCTCTGTGCTTGCTTGGCAAGTTGTGGAAAGTACACCAAAAATACTGTAACCAGAACCCTGTCCTTTGTTTCCTGGCTACCTTGATGGCTGTGTTAGTTTTGATAATATGTCTGATATATGTGCACTCCTTATACCGCATAAGGCATTCAATGCTTCATGATTTTTTTCCTTCTGTCTCCTTCATGAAAAGGCTCAGACCACAAGCACGTACAAAGTGAGCAAAAGCAATAACAAAATAACACAGAGGGAAACTATCAGAAGGTACAAGCCAAAGAAATGTGTAATTTAGGTTTAAAGTTTTTGCTAAGGGTCAGTGCTTTTCAAAGTGCATTCTGCAACCTCAAGAGTAGGGGCTGCAGCAGGGATTAAGAAGTGGCAGGACTTAGAGCCATGGGGAGGCCAAGAATCCTGGCTCAAGGTCCCTTCCACCACTCTAACCTCAACCCAAACTTTATGTATTTCTGAGGCTGATGTTTTGCATGTTTTGCTTTAAAAATATAACCATTTAATCTGTTCTCAGAAGTTCTTCTGATACTTGAACTGACTGAATTTGGAAGAATTGTTTCAAAGGTATAATTTTTACTACTGGCACAGTTAATATAAAGCTATGTAATCAGAAGATACTAACATGTCAGAATCAGCCACTGTTGTGACATTCTAAACATCACACCAATACTCCCGATCCCAAAGATACTGTCTCTGCATTCATTAGAATCTCCTGGAGAGCTTATAAATTAAGACTTCTGATTCAGTAGCTGTGGGTGGGGCTCATTGTTTTGCTAGGCAATGGAACTTAATGACAGCAGAAGTAAAAATGGTTTAGAATCACTGCCAAAAAAGGCAAAAAGCAAACGTTTTTTCTTTTTCTTTTTTTCTTTTTTCTTTTTTTTGGTGGGGGGCACTCACATTTCATCTGCTCCACTTGAGAATTCCTCTGGCTCACCTTCATTTTAGCTTTGATATTAAAATTAATTAAAATACAGGTGTCAGAGGCATCAATAACTAAAATTCTGTTTAGAGTTTAGCGATTATGGGCAATTCTTGTTAAGAGTAAAAAAAAATCACAGAAGCTCAATAAAGCTGCAAATTTTCGGTTTGAGACATTTTTCTTTATAAGAACATAAAAAGCAAAACAGTACTATCTTAGGAAATAATGCCTTCATCACACTTCATCCTTATGCTAATTCAGTTTCTTACATTACATTACCAAGTGGGGGCTGGGGATTTAGCTCAGCGGCAAAAGCGCCTGCCTGGCATGCGCAAGGTCGTGAGTTAGGTTCCTGGTACCGGAGAAAAACAAAAACAAACAAACAAACAAAAAAAAAACCAGAAAACATTACATTACCAAGTGATACTTTATACGTACTTTTATTCATTAGTTATCTATTTCTCTAAAGTATTAGGTCCAAGAGAGAAAGGACTTAGTTTTGCCCATTGCTCTATCCCTAGAATCTAGAACAATGTTTGGCATTAGGTACATCCTTTATAAAGATTTGTTAAATTAATCTATGATTAACTGTGTGTTATGGTTTGTGTCTAGAGTTCCCCCCAAAGCCTCAAGTAGTCATAGGGCGGGTTTCTGGAGTTTGTGATTAATTCATGTTCCAATGCTGAGACTCTGGATGTGAGTATTACACCCACCCTGGGGTGGGAAGCTTGCATACAATATAAGGGAGGGAAAGAGGCTTATTCTTGCTGCTCCTCCTTTCTTGCTTTTGTTGCTCTTGCTGTTGTCCTGGCTTTCCACATGCAGAAGACTAGACCCATGTCTAGTCTAGACAACAAACTATTGCCCTCTGCCATGTGCCACTCTGCCTTGGAGCCAGCCAAGTATGGACTGAAACTTCCACAAACTCTGAGAAAAAGTAGGCCTTTCCTTCCTTAATTTTGGGTGTTGGGTATTTTGTCTGAGCAATTAGAGAAAAGTAACCAAGACACTGTGACATTGTTTTATCTGCTTGCCCTTCCTATAATGTATTGATGGAAGTGTTATGCTTATAACTGTACTATTTAAAATTTGTTTCCCTGAATATAAAATAACTTCAGGTCAGAAATTAAAAAGAAAAAAACCTCAAAGAAACTTAAAGAAAAACATTAAAATTAGTAATAATCCCATCCCCCTACACCTACACAGTGTGGTGTGGTTGTGTAAACAAAAAAAGATTATGAGATTACTATATTGTGAATTACTGTATTTTGTGAATTCCCTTTTTAGTTTCATTCTTAATATGTACAGAACATTTCCTCACACTGACATTTTTTTCTTTTATTCTAAAGAGAAAAAGATAAAAATAAGAATAAAACAGTTTCAAAACAGGATGATACAAAGGTTAAAATAATTAATATATTGCATATTGTTCTCTTCACAGTAGTTATTCAGAGTACAAGATATAGACATGATATCTTGTCCAAGAATATTAGCACAAACCTTTCTTTTCAATGAACTAAGAGAAACTAGCTGCATAACCATCTTGTGTATTAATATATATATTCTTCCTTTCCTCCCTTTCCCTTTTCCCTCATCACACTTTGTCTTTTCTTTTAATAAGTTTCTTCTCAGTTGGCAATATCTATTGTACATTTTGGATCTTATTTATTCTGTGAGTTTCTCACACTAGTGAGACAATATGGTGTTTACACATGTGATACTGATTTATTTTATTTATGAGTATGGTCCAAGTTGCATCTATTTACCTACAAAAGTCTCAAGTTTATCTTTCTTTATAGCTGAGTAGTACCCCATTGTATAGAAATGCCACATCTTTTTTATCCATTCCTTGGTTGATGGGCATTTAGGTTGTTTCCAAGATCTAGCTTTTACAAGCTGTGCTGCTATAAACATGGGTGCATGTATATCACTGTGCTATATTTTTTATTCTTCTGAGAAGATACCCAGAAGGGGAATAGTTGGATCGAATGGAACCTCTAATCTTAGATGTTTAAGGGATCTCCACACTGATTTCCATAGCTGTTGCACCAGTCGACATTCCCACCAACAGTGGAAAAGTATTCCTTTTTTCCCCAGAACTCCACCAGCATTGGTTGATTTTTTGATGATAACCATTCTTTCTGGGATGAGGTGGAATCTCAGTGTTGTTTTAATTTGCATCTCTCGAATAACTGATGGTGTTGAACATTTTTTCATGTATTTATTTACCATTTGTATTTCTTCATCTAAGAACTGTGCATTCATCTCAGATGCCAATTTTTGGATTGGGTCTTTGAATTTGGGAAGTCTGATTTTTTTAATTCTTTATATGTTCTTGATATAAGTCCTTTGTCTGAGGGACAACTGGCTATAATTTTTTACCACTCTGTGGGTTCTCTTTTCACACTGTTGGTAATTTCTTTTGTTGTACAAAAGCTTATTAATAACATGAAATCCCATTTGTTTATTCCTTGCAATATTTCTCTTGCATTCTGGATTTTGTTCATGAAGTCTCTGTCTACACCTATGTCTTTGAGATTTCTGCCTATTTTCTCTTCTAGTAAATGTAGCTTTTCTATTTTGACATTTAGATCTTTGATCCATTTTGACATTAGTTTAGTGCATGATGATAGACATGGGTCTAGTCTTCTGCATGTGGAAAGCCAGTTTTTTCAGCACCATTTATGGAAGAGATGACCTTTCTCCCAGTGAACATGTTTGGCTCCTTTGTCAAAGATAAGGTGGCTGAGTGTGTTTGGATTGCATCTGCACCTTCTATTCTGTTACGTGAATCCTCAGGCCTGGTTTTTTTGTTTGTTTGTTTGTTTGTTTGTTTGTTTTTTGCCAATACCAGGCTGATTTTATCACAGTAGTTTTGCAGTGTAATTTCAGGTCTGGGATTGTGACACTTCCTGACTTGCCTTTGTTGCCTAGAATTGTTTTTACTATTCTAGGTGTCTTCTGGTTCCAGATGAATATTAGGGGTGTTTTCTCTAATTCTGTGAGGTGTGCTAATGGTATTTTGATTGAGATTGCATTAAATCTGTACAGCAGTTTTGGAAGTATGGCCATTTAACTATGTTGGTTCTTCCTATCCAAGAGCAAGGATCTTTCCATTTTCTGATATCCTTTTTGATCTCCTTTCTTAGGGTACAGTAATTTTCACTATGCAGAACTTTTACAACCTTTGTTAGATTGATTCCTAAGTATTTCATTTTTTAGATGCTTTCATGAAGGGTGTACTTTCCCTAATTTTTCTCTCTGTGAGTTTTTTGCTTGCATACAAGAATGCTATTGATTTTTGAGTGTTGACTTTGTTTCCCACTACACTGTTGAATTTGGATACTAAATCTATAAGATTTTGGGGTCTTCTATGTAGACTATCATGTCATCTGCAAATAATGATAATCTAACTTCTTCTTTTGCTCTTTTGTTCCTTTTTTTCTCTTGCTAATTGCTCTGACCAATGTTTCCAAAACTATATTGAATAGGAGTGTTGATAATGAACATCCATGTCTTGTTCATGATTTCAAAGTGAAGGTTTTCTGTTTATGATCACTTAGTATAATGGTAGCTGTTGGTTTGTCATAGATGACTTTTATAAGATTGAAATAAAGACCATCTATTACAAATTTCTGTAGGGTTTTTACCACGAATGGGTATCGGACTTTGTCAAATGCTTTTTTTGCATCTATTGAGATAAAGATGTGATTTTTGTCTTTCGTTCTGTTAATATGGTGTATTACATTTATTGTTTTGAACCATCCCTGCATCCCTGGGATGAATCCTACTTGGTTATGATAGATAGTCTTCTTGATGATTTGCTGAATTCTGTTTGCCAGTATCTTATTAAGGATTTTTGCATCTATGTTAGTTAGGGAGATTGGCATGTAGTTCTCTTTTTTGGTTGCATAATATTTGCTTCCAGGAATTATTTTGGAAGTACTTCTTCTCTTTCAATTTCTTTAAAGAGTTTCAGCATTAGTGGCATTAGTTCTCTAAATTTCATGTAAAATTCATCAGTGAATCCATCAAGGTCTGAAATTTTCTTTTTTTGTAAATTTTTAATTACATTTTCAATTTTATTGGCTGATATTGAGTTATTTGGAATTTTTATATCTTCTTGATTTAGTTTTGGCAATTTGATTGTGTCTAGGAATCTGTCCATTTCTTCTATGTTTTCCAACTTATTAAAATATAGGTTCTCATAGCAGGTATTAATGATCTCCTGGATTTTTGTGGGATTCATTTTGATTTCCACCTTTTCATTCCTAATTGCTTCAAACTGTATTTTTATTTCCTCTTTTTGATGAGATTGGATAATGATTTATCCATTTTATTTATTCTTTCAAAAAACAAACTTTTTGATTCACTGATTCTTTGTATTGTTTTCTTAGTGTCTCTTGCATTAATTTCTGCTTTTATCTTTATAATTTCCTCTCTCATACTAGCTTTGGGTTTGATTTATTCTTCTTTTTCTAGAAGTTTGAGGTTTAACACTAGGTTTTTTATTTGAGCTCATTCAATTTTCCTGATGTCTGAGTTAATCATTATATTTCTCTTGTAGGACTGCTTTCATTGTGTCCCATAAGTTTCAGTAGGTTGTATTGGCACTATCTTTTCACTATATAAACTATTTAATTTAATCTTTAATTGCCTCTGTGACAAATTGGTTGTTCAGAAGGATGTTGTTTAATTTCCACATGTTAATGTAGTTTATGTGACTTCCTCTGTCATTGATTTCCAGTTTCATTGTGCTATGGTCAGATAGTATGCATGGAATGATTTCAGTTCCTCTACATTTACTGAAACATGTTTTGTCAGGTAATACATGGTCTATTTTGGAGAGCATCCCATGTGCAGCTGAGAAGAATTCTGGTGTATTCTGATGTTTGGGGGTGGAACACTCTGTAGACATCTGCCAAGTCCATTTGTTCACAGGCTTAGTTTAGTTCTAATAGTTCTTGGTTGATTTTTTGTGTAGTTGATGTATCTGTTATGAGAGTGAAGTATTAAGATCCTCCACTACAACTGTATTACTGCTTATTTGGCTTTTCCTGTTTGTTAATATTTGTTTTATGTAGTTGGGTGAACATGTGTTTGATGCATAAATATTTATTACTGTTATCCCTTCTTCTTGGAGTTTTCCCTTAATAAGCATGTAGTGACTTTCTTTATATCTTTTGATCAGTTTTGGCTTACTGTTTGCATTGTCTACAAACAGAATAGCTACCCCTGCTTTTTTCTGTGTTCCTGTGACATGAAGAACTATTTTCCACACTTTGACTTTCAGTCTATGAATTTCTTTTTGGGTTAAATGTGTTTCTTGAATGCAGCATATTGTTGGATATGGCTTCTTGATCCACTCTGCCAGTCTATTTCTTTTGATTGGTGAATTGAGACCATTTACATTGATGGTTATAATTGGTATGTATTGGCTTTTCTTTTTTGTATTGTTTTTCCATCATTTGTTCCCTTTTATTCTCCTCTGTTTAATTGCTTGCCTTGCCTGTTGGCTTCTTTCTATTTGTGTTCATGTGTTTGTGGTCTGCATTATCTCTTTCTAATATGTCCTTCAGAGCATTCTGTACAACTGGTTTGGTGGCCATAATTTCTTCAGTTGTTTTTTGTCATGGAAGTATCTTATTTCTCCATCAATTCTGAAAAATAGTTTTGTGGGGTATATCAATCTGGGTTGAAGACTGTTTTCCTTTAGGGCTTGAAATATCTCATGTCAAGCTTTCCTTCACTTGAGGGTTTGTGTTGAGAAGTCTGCTGTGATTCTAATAGGCTTTCCTTTATAGGTGATATGTTTCTTTTTTCCAGTTGCTTTTAATATGTTGTTCTTATGCTTAATTTCTGGGCCCTTGATTATGATATACCTTGGTGTAGATTTATTTAGGTCATGGATATTTAGAGTTCTATATGCTTCATTTATTTGTATGTCAAATTCTTTATCCATGAATGGGAAGTTTTCTGCCATTATTTCTGTGAAGAAGTTTTTAATGGCTTTTGCACTGTCTCTAACTTTCTCACTGATTCCAATCAATCTTATGTTGTTCTTCTTTGCTTCATCCTGAGCTGCTGTATTGATTTTTCATGGTCTCTTTCAGTTTCTAAGATATCTTTCTTTTCCTAGTCACTAGTCACATTCCTGTCTTCTAGATCTAATATTCTATCCTTGCCTGCATTCAATCTGCTGTGTATATGTTCAGTGTAGTTTTTAATCTCTTGCATTTCTCTTTTGATCTATTTCATTGATTTCATTTCTTGCCTGTGTTTGGCATTCACAGTTTCCATCATTTTCCTGTACTCCTCTATTTGTTTATCTGTGTCTTCTTTAATGTCTTTCATTTTGATAGTCATTTCTTTTTGCACCTTAGAAATTATTTTTTCTATGGCCTCTTCCATTTGTTTTTTCACCTTTTGCTGATATCATCAGAGAGTTCCATTTATTGGTTTCTGATTTCCTCTATCTCTTTGTGCTCTTGACTTGTTCTGGGTAGGCTGGGCAATTGGGATTGCATTTTGATTTTTTATTTTGTCATTTCCTACTTTCTATTTTATTTTGTTTTCTGTGTTGATGCTTGTAGATTTCTGAGTGAGATAGCCTTATCACTGGTGTCAAGGCTTTCCTAGGTGACATCTGTTCCTGTGGATGTGTTCCAGATGTAGGTGGTTCTTGATCTGTATGTCTATCCCATGAACCTACCTTCCCAATATATTAAGACTAAGGCATTGTTATCTATTTGATTTAGGATCCATTTCTTTGGTACTGAACTGTGGTAAAGGCTATGACACCATACAATTGCAGTGTTGTCATACAGAGGGAAAAACTGGTTATAGCAGGTGTGACATACTGGTTAAAGTAGTTCAGCTGACAATAACTATAGACTCAAGTATAGCTTGGCTACTGACAAGCTGTGGTAACTATTATCCTGACATCTATAACCATAGGAGGAAGGTCTACAGAAATATAATATAATTGAACTTATACCACAAACTTGTATGCAATGATTTTCCACTTAGTAGAGTGACTGTTGTTGGGGGGGTGGGATTCAAGAGGATACGGGTAGGATGGAGAGATGAATGAGGCTAAATATAATAGGAGCAAGGCTAGAGGGCACAGAATGATCATTAGAATTTTGGGTACTTATAGGACACAGGAGGGAAGGATTGGAAGAGTAGGCCTAGGAGTTTTGAAGTGAACCAGAAAGATAAGAGACAATGTTTACTCGCATGAAACTATCATAAAGTCAAATGAGATAGTTGACTAAAGAGAGAAAGAAGAGGGGCCAGGGATATAGCTCAGTGGCACAGCATCTGCCTGGCAAACTCAAGGTCCTGAGTTCATTTCCCAGTACCAAAAAAGAAAAAAAAAAAGAAAGAGAGAGAGGAAGAAGACAAGTAGAATAATACAAAAAATGGTTACAGATCTTAACTGAATAAGAGAGAAAAGAAGGCAGGAAAGAAAAGGAAAAGAAAAGAAGAAAAGAAAAATATCTTCACACATTAAGAAAACAATAACATACAGAAAGAAAAACAAAGCAGAACAGAGATAAAATGAGAATAAAAGGTAACTCAAACAAACAAAACAAAACACTAATCCAGCCAAATGCCAGGAAGGAAATCAATCAGACAGAGAAAAATGAAAGAAATGAAATTCCTCTAGCATCTATAGATCTGTGGTAGGTCCAAGTCTGATCCCAGAACTGTGCACTCTGGCCAAGATTGCAGGTGGATTTTTGCTGGGTTTGGGTCTAATCTTTGTCTCCAGACATGGGGAATGTGATAAGTGTTCTGTGGCTGGAGTTCTCCCCAGTTATTTAGGAAAGAAAAACAAGTACTTCTATTCCTTATGTCTTTGTTCCCCAAGCACAACACTGGTTCTCCTAGTTTACCACCTGTTGGCTTGTACTGTTACTGTAGCATGAGACATTTCCATGTCTCTAGTTCTGCCTGTCCACCATGTGCACCTTAGCCAAGGTCCTATGTGTTGCTAGCAGTCCCATGGCTCTCCGGACCCTGAGGCCCACCAGTGGAGGAAGGCAGGAGCTGATCTCAGACTCTTACTGCCAGCTGCTGCCATGCTTGGTAGGTGGAAGAAGGTTTAGGAGCTGATCTTGGACTCTTCTTGCTAGCTGCACAGTCCCAGGTCAATGGGTGAAGGGAGGAGTGAAAACTCACACTTCTCTTGCAAGCCACACTGTTCCTGGTCAATCTGTTTGATATTTTTCTATAGTAACATTGTATTGATTTCATAATATTATACCATAAATTGAGTAGTTTGTTATAGCCTTTTTAAAAAATGTATTGTCCCGAGATGTTTTATAATAAAAAAGAAAATCCTCCTAGGGAAATTTCACACATCTGCAGGAATGAATACTGATTGTATCTAAATTTTAGGACCCACTCTAAAGGTGGTAATGATAAGCCATTTCAAAAAAAAAGAGACTATATGGCATTACTGTTAGTACATCTGGGCACCTTCCAAGTGAATTCAACTTACATTAGTTGTATGGATTTAGATAAATATTTCTTAGTTCTTGAGATCTTTTATTTGAGATCTTCTTGTGTATACTCCAATACAGTTTATAAAATTATTATCATGTGATATATTTCTGTTATGTAATTAACATATTCCTGCTTTTATCTTTATAGGTTATTAAGAATATGCCATCTCAAAACATGCTGCTTTGGTATATTGATTATTTCAAGCTGAAATCACTTGAGGTACTGTGACTTCTGGAAGGCCCATTTGGTCTACCTTTTCAGCAACAAGATGCTAAGATTCTTAAAAAAGGAATATTAACTTCATTTATTCTTATTCATTGTTTAATAATGAATATATTTAAGTGTAAAAAGTTAGAGCTGTTCTAAGCTCAGTTTGGTCACATGCCATAACACTTAAAAAATATTATCTGCATTGTCACTATTATTATTTTAATTATTTATTCAATTATTTTTGCAATGCTATTGGGGGTTGATCAGGCCCCCATCACCTGGGTGAGAGTATGATGAAAGATAAAAGGGAAAGAGACAATAATTTAGAATACAAAGGAGGTCCAGATGGTCAGAGGTCTTTTCAGGCTAAGACCAAGAAACTCTGTACTTGTCACTCTTCCCTGAATGCACACAGTTTTTCCAGGGAATGTGTAGAGAGAGCCTGGGAACAGAGGAGTGGAAGACACTGACCCTAGCAAGGTCTGGTAAGAGACAAAGCATTCTTGTATGAGTAAGCCCTTGATTAATGGGAGACTTATTTTCCCCTAGAGTTAATATTTCCTTCTGTAGAATTGTATGCAAGAGTCAGAGATGCCTCAGCTGAAATGTTACCTTACCTTCTGAGACATCACAGCATCACAAATCATAAAGACCTCTACTGAGACCAGTGGCATAGGGAGTTCTGCTTCCATATGCCAACTGCTGGATCATCAGGAAAGACACATAGGCCTAAGGAAGACTCAGAACTTTAATACAGAAAGTCAGTGTATGGATTTGTATTTGCTCAGGGTAGCCTCTATCACAGTGCTAGGGATCCAACTACATGCTTGGCAAGCACTCTATCAGCCCCAGCCTGGTCACTAGTTTTAAAAGTAGAAACAATTGAAATTTTCGTTTCATTCTTAACCCAAGAATGTTTAGAATCTTTAATGGAAATTAAAATTATATACTCACAGCTATAATTTCTACATACATATTGTATATACACACATAGACAGGTATGCATATATGTATTTATAAACATTTAATGTTGCAATTTCTAGGTGTATTGATTGGGATTAGAGATTGTGGGCTACTTGATCACCACTGTGAGGATGATAGGTACATTAATGGTAGAGAATTTCTTAGCATTCTCACAGGGATTTAATTTTTGTAAATTTTCAAGTACTGAAAAAGAAGTCATCTTCTCTGTATATAGAGAACAAAATTAGATGTATATACACATTCACACATAGGGGTACATATATTCAAACATATTCTCATTTTTTTGTACTTGATGTGCCAAACACTAGAGAATATTGCTTCTCACTGATATATTTCTGCTTACGTTTCTTATTTGCCAGCTTTTAAAAATAGTATTTTGGTATTATAGTGTTCAGTTCAAGAAGACTCATGAATATTCTATCATCTCTGTGGATGTCTCATTTAGTGCATTTTGCCCACTACTCCCAATTGGTAGCATTATTGTAACATCCAATTTTTCTTTTTAACCTTGCTTAATATATCTCTGTTCACCTATTTTTTAAAAACCCTCCTCTGTCATTTCATTATAGGTCCACCTTTCATATACAGGTTAGACTGAGTAGCTTGATCCATGTAAGAGTGGTTATTTTTGTTATTTTTATCTTTATAATTTCTATTTATTCTAGTTGTAGCCCACATACCTCTGATAATGATTTCAATTTTCCTATTGCACTTTTAGTGTCCTTCATATCTTTTTCTATGTCATTAATAACACTTATTTCCAAGTATTTTACTATTCTTTCATATTGTATTATTAATTCCTTATGCTTACAACTTTCATACCTTGAAAGTTTGGTTGTTTTACATAACTTACATCTTTCTATAGTAAGGGTTTCTATGGAAAGCCATATTCAAAGATGTATTTCTAATTTGTTTTCTTATGGTATTTTCTTTTTCTCTAAGCACACTTTTATAAGGCTCAATTTTTTTCTTGTCCTTAATTGTAATAAGTAGAGATCCACTCCATTTTACAAATTTATATCATACTATAAATCATCAGTTTTACCTCTTTCTGGATGTTGGTTGCAACTAAATTCATCTTTAAGACCTTTGGTTGAAAGCTATTTCAAATTTCTAATACATATTCATCCACTATAAAACAGTAAATTATTTCCTGCAATCCCAATTTCTTATTCTCTGTAACTGAGCAAATGAGTAAGTAAAACACAGTTTCTGATAGTCTGACTTCCTTTTTATTTTATTTTATTTTTAAAATTTATTTATGTATTTTGTTGTTGTTTGAGACAGAATTTCGTGTTGGCCTTGGACTCACTGGGTAGCCCAGGCTGGCCTCAAACTCTCAGCAATCCTCTAGTCTCAACCTCTGAGTGCTGGGATTACAAGCCGGTGCCACCACGCCCAGCTCCTGTTTTATTCTTCAACTTCTTGACATATGAGAACAACAGCAACCTTGATGGGACTGAGATGGTAATTTTTAACCTGTTTCCTCTTGTTCCTGGACACATAGTCAGGCAACATATCACAATTCCCTGGGGCTGGGGATTTAGCTCAGCGGCAAAGCGCCTGCCTGGCAAGCGCAAGGTCGTGAGTTCGGTTCCCGGTACCGGAGAAAAACCAAAAAGACCAGCCTGGACTACAAAGTGAGCTCAAGGCCAGCCTGAACTGCAGAGTGAGAAAAAGCCTCAAAAAAAAAAAAAAAAAAAAAAAAAATTCCCTTGTAGGAGAGAATGCAGTCATCAGAATATGAGTGAGAGTGATAAATCCTCTTATATCACCAATAGTCTAAGGGCTATTTTGCTCAATTCAGGTAGAAAATAAGCGAAGTGTAGCTCTTTTTAATGATAATACCCTCAGCTTTCAGTGTCATCAGCTTTTAGTTCTTAGTGATAGCTGCCCTCCACCACTCTCCCGAAAGCGAAGCCAGCAATACTGGCAGCCTCAGGCCTGTTCTAGCGACTGGACATAGCAGCTCCAGCAACTCTCCCTTGCTCTCCATGGTCTCTGGCTGCTGGCCACCCTCAGTGTTCCCAGTCCTGGCCGCTTCTGTCTTACTAGCAGTCTCTATGTTTGCAGGTCTAACATACCAGTGCAACCACTCTCCTCTATGGAAATTATGAGTAAGTACTGTTTGAAACAGGCTTTATTAAGGCTTCTGCTGCAACAGTCATCCAAAGAGGCTGCAGTACAGAGTCATTTAGGATGGGCCTCTGACCATAGCTTGCTGCAGCCAAAGCAAACTTCACCTTGAGTGGCCATGGGACATCTGATGTGGCCTTGGCCAGTAGCAAGGCATTTGGGTAACTGTGGAAGACAGAAAAAAATTAAAAGTACCTCTTGGGGAATATCAGGCCCTTCTTTCCTGTCTCACTTTCAGATCTCACCAAGCAAAAGTGACCATGTGTTATCTCCTTTTCTTCTATCTGCTTGTTGGGAGTTGAAGCTCAGGATTACTTTGGAAGCCACCCATTTAGGGTTTGGAGCCTATGCCAGCCTGGACCCCTGAATGACTGCTAGGAGCATGACTGCCTCACATCCTCATCACCGTCCTCACATTTGCTTGAAATATTATATGAGGGATGAAAAACTTCCATTGTGTTAACTAAAACATTGGGGTTCATTTGCTTTAACAGCCAACGTGCTTAAGGCAGCATACATCCTCCTTTTTTCACATGCTTCCTTCTCAGTTATTTTTTGAGGGTTTTGGAACATGAGTAGCCTGGGTAAGAATCTTGAAGTAGAGTGGCAGTGCTTAGGCCTCCCTCACATCACTATCCCAAGAGTAGGACAAGACCCTGTGTTCTCGTTTGGGCAACACGACAGGCACAGTTAGGAAGTGCTTTGTCATCCTTCAGCTGGTTATGATAACATTAAAATTGAGGAGGCAATGATGCAAAGAATGCTTTAGTATTTTTTATCCATGCACTTTTATTTTGCAGTTGAAAATGGGAATTTTATCCTCATTTTTAGTATGTTTTGTACCAGTCCTTGACTTTAGGTGATGTAAGTATTTTAAAATTTTAGTATCAGAAGATATACCTATTGGAATATGTGGTCCACTTTAGAGATGTGCCCTCTCAGGGCCTGGGATGTAGCTCAGTGGCACAAGTACCTGCCTGGCAAGTGCAAAGTCCTGAGTTCAATTCCCAGTACCAAAAAAAAAAAAAAAAAAAATAGAGATGTGCCCTCTCCCTAGGAATTTCCTTTTTTATCTGAAGAGATGATGCCCAGAAATCAGGGAAGAAGTGAATGTTTCGTATAATGTGAAAAGAAGAATAACATCAAGACTAGTGGTATAGCTTAGCAAAACAGAACCTGTCTGGCAAGTGCAAGGTCCTGAGTTCGAATTCTGGTACCAAAAAAAGGGACAATATCAGCTTTTCCTGGTAAGATAACAATCAATCATTTAAGAACATCTTTCATCCAATGGAATATTGTTTAGTATTTTATTATCAGCTATTTAAATACAGAAATAACAACCTGTTGCATATGAGCAATATTGGACAGATTACAAATAACATTGTCATAATTTATCTCACCAGTAAAAAAAAAAAAAAATCCACCATATTATTCAGGAAAAAGTACAAGGGAAAGAAAATTAATGTGGTAGAATAGAAAACTCAGTCAAGGAAATAGTTTAGATTCACATAAAGAAACCCACAGGAACCAATACATATAATTTATATCATTTATTTCATGTTAAAAAGAATCCTTGAAAAATATTAAACCTCATATGTTTTTAAGTAAAATTACATTGTAGAAGTATTAGGGGAAAGTGCTCAAATAGCTTCTTTTTATTTTTGCTGCCTCTACTATCCCCCTTCCCTATTATCTATGCTGGAATCACAATTGATTTATTGCTGTGTTTGCAATACATAATTCATTGTGGAGAAGAGGAATATATACATCTATCACATCTTGGCAATTACTAATGCCCTTTCCTTCTTTTCTCTGGGTCTCCTTCTCCATCTCCAAAAAGTCTGCCTCTCTGTTTCCTACCATCTCTGTCCTTTATCTAACTCTTTCATCTATTTATATTTTGAGTTTCTCCAGTTAAAGAGACCATGCACTATTTAACCATCTGTGTTGTATGAATACTTTCAAACCAATGATCTCGCTTTAAGATTTTCAGTGGCTTTTATTGCATCTGGACTAAAATCCAAGTCTCTTTTAGCTACGTGGTCTGGAACCTGACTCCTCTTCAGGTTCGCTTTATTCCACACACACCCATCCCATGGACCTTCCTTCAGTTTCTCATTCACATTCAATTATTTCCTAATTCATACCTTTGCTCATGAAGATCTCTTTGTCTTGAAGCTCTTCCCTGCATGCTACAGATGGTGAATTCCACTTCACAGCAACATCACCCACTGAGGAGCCCCCCTCTGTAACTCAATTAGGTTCCCACTGTGAGGTTGCCAGTCACAGCAAAATATCTTTTGCAGGTCTGTGCCATGTCTGCCGGTTAGTTAACCAGTGGAGTAGGTAGTTTGTCCCACCACACCACAAGGTCCAAGTGGGCTGTGATGGCACCTGTCTCAGAGCCATGGTTATTACACCTAGCACAGTGCAGATCCACAGAGATGCCCAGTGACAGATATTTTCAAACTGCAGTAAATGTACAGAATATATAACTCACTATCTTTTAAGTATACAGTTCAGGAACATTAAGTACTTTCATATACCACCATCCCCATCTGCCCATCTAGCCATCCATAGGATTCATCTGACCAAGGTGCTTGATAATATTTTTAGAAAAACAAGTGGCCTATTTTGTAAACTGAAGAATGCATTGTAGTGTAAAATGATATCTCTCCCAATTTGGCTACTAAGAAGCTCAGACTTTAATATATCGCAATTTCTTAAATAGGAATCACCAATAAGGTAAATATTAGATCTAGAAATATGCGTATACACAGGCTGGAAAAATAAATTATTTTAGGTGAAATCTAAGTGAAAAAGGAGGAAGAAAAGTGAATAAAAAGATAAACTATTACAAACTAGAAGTAGGATGCATATTTATATTCTCCTTAGGCTTTAGGTATAATAGGATTTTTTTTTATAAATGAACATGTTGATTAAGATTAAGATGTTGATTTTGCCTTTAAGATGAATTTGTAATAAACAAGTGATGGTGCTCTACTCTAAGAAACTATTCAAGAGATTGTGTGCCCTGGGAAAGGTAGATGAGCTTTGGTTTTTATGGGTGCTTCCAAAACTAAACTATAGTGTTGTTGATTTGAAGCTCTTGTCAAACAAAATCCTGTGTGTGGCTCGAGCAGGGGTGTGTGCATGCTCAGAATGGTCAAAGTGTTCTGTAAGTTTGGAGGCTTGTGTAGATAAAAACACATCTCCACCCCCTCCTCAAACAAAGTGTCAATGTAATAAAAAGGAGGCAGTGCAAATTAAAGGCTACAAAGATAATCACATATTTATATAGTGTACATAAATACTAATTACAGTAAGCACTGCAATGATGAGGGAGATTAAAATAATCTGGTCTTACAGTGGGAAGGTTTAGTGAAAGACAATGTCTTCAAAGCACAGGAATTTAATGTAAATATACACACTTTGTCTGAACCACAATTAGCATAAATATAACTCAAATCTACATAATTTCCAAGTTATTCTCTCAGACCTAAATTAAACTCTGTAAATGCCATATAAATAATTGTTGAAAATACCTCCAAACCATGGATTTATACAAGAAATCTTGATGAAGGTCAGCAGGTATTCATCTGTGTTAACTTCTTGTACTCAGAAGGATTTTTGTTTTAATACTGGGCATTGAACACAAGGCCTTTCCACGGAGCTATAGCCCCTCTCCATCCCTTTTCGATTTTGAGACAGGGTCTTATCATCGCTAAGTTCCAAGGTGGGCTCAAACTGGAAAGATTTTAAAATGTGATTTCTTACATCAAAGCCTAAGAAATAAATGAGAATTAACACAGGATACAATCAAAGCGAAAGACATGTAAGAGCAAATAAACTGATTACAGCGCTGCAGGAGGTGTGTTCTCAAGGTGAGTAGCTTCTTATTACCCCATGCTTTCCAAAGGAAGCACTGTGGAGAAGTGCTGAGCTCTGCAGTACTCTTCTGTTCTCACCAGTTAGCATAACATCATTTGGCTCTTGTTCTGGGTATTGATATTACGTAACATAAACATGCTTAAGTAAGGGGAATGGTGCTGATTGCTGATCAATGCCTTTGGAGCATGCATGGTTTGGACTATACTTTCTATACTGAATACTGCTTCAATCAGTCTGTACAACCACTTGAAAACTGTCTGAAAAGTGGAGTGAAAGCTCATAGTGTGGATATGTATTTATTTCACGTTCCTTTAACTGTGCTGCCTCTTCCTGTTACATGGATCTGTCTATGCTATGAGGCCCTAATGGTGTATGCTTATGGGAAACCTAGTTGATGTTTTATCCTTTGTCTCAAACAAAATTATCTGTCATGTTGTTAAAGGTATAACCTATTTCCTTATTAGTATTGTACTTGGAGTTGATTACCCTACATAGCCCTCTATCTCAAGTCCTTTCTCCCAGAAATGCCCAGATGCATCCAAGTTGCTGGTAGGAACTTTGGCTCTGGTTGGGCATGGTAGCCCATGCCTGTAATCTCAGCTGCTTAGGAGGCTGAGGCAGGCAGCAAGTTTGAGCTCAATCTAACCAATTTAGTGACAGCCTATCTCAAAATATAAATAAAAATGTGCAAGGTACTGCAGTGATAGACTGCATCTTTATTCAATCCCCAGGACTAAAAAAAGAAAAAACAAACATGTTGGCTGTGGATTTGAATCTAAGTTCCCTTTCTTACTAACCTTATAACTTGAATAAATTATTTAATACTACTTCCTCCTATATAAAATGTAGATAACAGTACCTATCTCAAAAACTTAAGTGGATTAACAGTCTACAACTGATCACTAACAATAGCCTGCTATTTATATTTTTTTGCTGTCAGTCTACTACAAGGACAGGTTATGAAAAAAATCACATACCCGATGAGATCACATGTAATTTATTTAAACATGTAGAAGTTATTTTAATAAATGTCTTATTTCAATGGACACAACGTGTTGATCTAATTACACCCTGTTCATTACACGGATGAGGTTGCACTGTGCCCATGCTGTTATGAAGGTAACTGAAGGCGCTGCACTCACACTGGACAGAGGAGATCCTCAGGAGTATATATGCTGCATATCCTCTACCTAGAAAAGAAGGACAGCATATATCCTGCAGAGCTGTACATAGGAGCGTGGGAGGAACACGGGAAACCAGCAGGAGCTGTGAAAGGCAGGCTATAGAGTATTGAGAAGGCTTGTTGTCTGCTGGTTGCTGTGGAGGATGTGAGTGGCTTCGTTGAATAATTCTGCAAACTAGCCAGGATCAGGAACTGCCCTTGATAAGGGAGGTTATTCATCTAGCAGAGCATATCCATAAGAGCAGCACAGAGATGGAAAATTGCAGGTAGAATGTTTAAGGCTCTCCAGAGTTCACCATGTCAAGGCAGCACACAATACTGGCCAAATTCTAAGACCTATACCATGCATGTCAACATAACGGTCTGCTCATTCTCTTGTGTGTAAATCATAGCATAGGTCCCAAAAGTGACCATATCTCTTAGTTACTTTGTTGTTATTGAGACACAATACTCAATACCCACAGCTCTAAGGAGAAGAAGTTTATTTTGGCTCACAGTTTACAGAGGTTTCAGTCCATAGTCAACTGGCTATAAGGCAGGGTGGCATAGCAGGGGAGAAACAGTTTATGGTATGGCAGACAGGGAGCAGAAAGAGGGATCAAGGAAGGAGGGAAGAAGATATACTTTTCCAGACCATGCCTTCAGTGACCCACTTCCTCCAACCAGGCTTCACTTTCCAAACCACATTTATCTATGAGCTCATCAGTGAACTAATTCACATATAAGTATGGTGTCACCACAATCCAATCAATCCAAAAGCCCAGCCTATGAGTACATGAAGTCTCAGGGAAACATCTAGATATAAGCCACCACACTCTATTTTGCTAAAAGGTTTTTTTAAAAACTGCTATACACTACACAAGGCTGAAACTAGATACTACTGAGGAAGAAGCAATTACATGGTATTTTAAGCCAATAAAAATTGTGGTTTTTTTTTTTAACTGAAATATGTATGTCATTCTACTCCTACAATTGACTTTCCAGTTTTGTGATGTGTTACTGTGTATGTGATCATTAATTAAGTGGAGAAGATAGGCTTGTCTGTCACTCAGTATAGACACCTCATCTATGCAGAAATATTTGTAATTTGCTTCTGTACCGTTCACCTACTGTTTCACAACCTTCCCTCTGCTGTTGCAGAAATCTGATTTTATTTTCTTACATATTTTTGACATATGTATTTATATTTGTTTTTGCAATATTAAAAAGAATTGGATCCCAGTACCAGGAAAAAACAAAACAAAACAAAAAAAAGCATTGAAAAGTGAGCAAAAGCCTTACACTTTGCAAAGGTTATCATCAGAAGGATAAGAATAAACAGGGCCTTCTCTCTTCTCCATCCCATTCCCGCTCCCTTTGGAAGAAAGGTCATCTGGGGACTCAGTCATGCAATGGCTGTATGTATACATACTAGCAGCAGTGCTAAGGTTTAGCTCTAAAATGCCCCCCAACATTCTCATGTATGTGAAAGACGGTGGGATGATGAGAGTGCTGTACTCCTCGGTAGATTCCTCTATTGATGAGTTCAGTAGCTAAGTGTGCTATTAGGAGGTGAGTCTTCGTGGAGGTAGACCTTTGGGGTGTGACTCCAGAGGGTGTGTTCTTGTCTCCACCCCCTCCCTTCTCTCTCTATTCCCTGGGTGTCGTGGATGTAACGACGACATGTCCTTCCCCTCCGCCATGTCCTTCTGCCATCCTGTTTCTGCCTTGGAGCCTGCTGATCATGGACTAAAGCCAGCAACAAAATAAACTTCTCTTATAAGTTGTGGATATCAGGTATTGTGTTCCAGAAACCCCAAAGTGATTAAGACAATGAGAAAGAATATTAAGGTAAATCTGTATAACTTATCAAAACATGTGTGTAAGAAATGGAAAGGCTTGACTAACAGGGCCCCTAAAATAACATGTAGCACATAGCAAACACTTAATTAGATATTTGTTGATAAACCTAAACCTAGTGTAGGTGTAATCAAAATGAATCAGTGCATAGACCACGGAGATGAACATGCTTTCTTGCTGACCATAAAGTCAGTTCTTCAGCTGGAACCCATATCAATGTTAGACTTAAATTCAGATCTTGAATCATCTCCATCAGAATCACCTAAGATGGATCTGCTCTGTGACATCCTGCTTCAGTTTGCCCACATCCAAGAATTGGCATTTTAGAGATGCACTCTAGGTGATTCTTAGACCTAACTACAGTTTAAAAACCACCAGGCTGAATAACACAAAGTGTGCATTTTGGAGAAATGGAAGGGAAGATATTATCTGCTGACAAGCAGAGGCCCATTCAGTCACTCTGCAGTTCAAGTGTGGATGCAGGGGTGAATTAGTTACTTTTCTCTCCTTGCTGAGACAAAATATTCACTGCCCAAAATGAAGGAAGGAAAGGTTTATTTAGCTTACAGTTTGTGGAGGTTTCAGTCCATACTTGGCTGGCTCCGAGGCAGAAGATAGCAAAGCAACAAGAGCAAAGGGGGGAATGGCAGCCGACCAGCAAACAGCCAGAGCAAAAGGGAGGCATGGCGGCAAGCAGCCTCTTTCCCTCCCTTACATTGTAAACAGGCTGCCCCCACCTAAGGGGCATGTAGTTCTCACATAATCTCCATGCCCTCCTCTTCCACAGGCTCAGGATGTATACACAGTAAGCATCTTGGCTTCCTGCTGAGTCACTTAGCCAAACCTCTAGACTCCCCAAGTTGACACAATGTATCAACCATAACACTCCACCCCTTGTCAACTTGGCAGTCAGACACATTTCTTTAAACCAGTTTACAAAGACATGCTTATAATTATGCCTGACATGTTATAACTATCCTACGTAAAAACGTAAACGCATTAATTCGCTTACCAAAATAGAAGGTAAGTTTTCCTTGGGTGATGATTATTCTTATCATTTCACAACCTGAACAGGATAACGCAGTTTAACAATCCTTAAGGACCAGTAGTAAGTCTATCAACATTATATTACATTAGAACCATATTAGGGGAGAAATAATACAATTACAATCCTCTTTTCTGTAACTGATCACGGGGTCGTACCTGGTATTTAGAACTACCTTCTTATACTACCCATTCTGTATTCCCTTGGCCTTCAGCAAGCACCTCAGCAGGTCTTGGTTCTTTCCCTGGTGGAGTGATCTATACCTTCATTCCTGAAGGCTCTGGGCCATTTCTCATTGTGCCTATATTAGGTTGTTGTAGTTTCTCATTGATTTTAATAACAGGGCATGGTAATACTAAGAGGCGCCCTAAAGGATCTCCTGCACTCCACATATATTCTTTCTTTCCTCTATTGTGGAGTAGTAGTCCAATTTCCCCTTGATATTCTGGGTCAATTACCCCTGACAACACTGTGACTCCCTTTTTAGCTTGTTTCCTCAGAGGCATGAGGAGACCAAAATGACCAGGGGGAAATCTTAGCTTCCAGTTCAATGGTATCATTGTTGTGCTTCCTGGTGCAAGCCGTCCCCGCTCTGGAACTAAGATGTCTAAGCCAGCAGAACATAAGGTTGTGGGAACAGGAAGCAGAAATTTTGCTAATGGGTCACTAGGAGTAATGGTGAGTGGTACCATCCCTACTTCCATCCCTTGATTCCTGGACCCATGAATCCTGGCTATGGGAGACTCAGGACTGGTGAGTTAATATACCCCTGAGGCAAGACAGTGAAGGTATACTGTTGGCCTTGCCAGCTGAAAGCAAATTGTTTCTGATGGTCCTTATGGATAGGTATGGAGAAGAAGGCATTTGCCAAGTCAATAGCTGCACACCAAGTACCAGGGGATGTGTTAATTAGCTCAAGCAAGGAAACCACATTTGATGCTGCAGCTGCAATTGGAGTCGCCACTTGATTCAGTTTATGGTAATCTACTGTCATTCTGTCATCCGTCTTTTGTACAGGCCAAATGGGAGAATTAAAAGGGGATGTGATGGGGACCACCACTCCTGCATCCTTCAACTCCTTGATGGTGGCACTAATCTCTGGAATCCCTCCAGGTATGTGATACTGCTTTTGGTTTACTATTTTACCAGGCAAAGGTAACTCTAAAGGCTTCCATTTGGCCTTCCCAACCATAATAGCCCTCACACTGCAGGTCAGAGAGCCAATGTGAGGATTCTGCCAAGTACTAAGCAAGTCTATCCCAATTATGCATTCTGGAACAGGGGAAATAACTACTGGATGGATTCAAGGACTTATTGGACCCACTGTGAGTCGGACGTTTGCTAAAACTCCATCAATCCCCTGACCTCCATAGGCCCCCACTCGTACTGGAGGGCCACAATGACGTTTTGGATCCCCTGGAATCAGTGTTAGTTCAGAGCCAGTGTCCAGTAGTCCTCTAAATGTCTGAGAATTGCCCTTTCCCCAGTGTACAGTCACTCAGGCAAAAGGCCTCAGGTCCCTCTGTGAAAGAATGGGAGAAAGACTGTACACCCCAGGCTGAATAACACAAAGTGTGCATTTTGGAGAAATGGAAGGGAAGATATGATCCGCTGACAAGCAGAGGCCCAGTCAGTCACTCTGCAGCTCAAGTGTGGATGCAGGGGTTTGTTTCTTTTGCTACTGCAGACCATTTTTCTCATCAAAGGCGAACTTCATCATGAAAAGAATTGTTCCTTTGAACTGTGTTTTACAGTCTTGTTTTATTTTGTTTTGTCTTTCATTCTTAGCATGTACTTTGCTTATCTTCATTTACTTAAATCTAAGAGCAGCTAAACTGGCTGCATACCTTGGTCTCCATACTCTGATTGCATAGGTTTTAAAGTTACGTTCCTCTTGTCTCTGATATGATACCCGTGAAGTTCAAACCCCTGCTACACTCTGATGACTGCACAGTGTCTCTCTGGGGAATTACCAGTAGCTCCTACTGATATGTTGTGTGCAAGCATGGGGACAAGGACATGCTTGCAACCACATGCTGCAACTACGTGCAGATCCTCTGCCATGAGCTTGCTGGTTCTTTTCCCTTCTGGGTCCACGAAGGCTGCTCCTGCTGCTTCTGTGTTTGCCTGCCCTGTGCCTGCAGTTCCCTACAGTTCCCCCTTACTGTCATGGGGGATAAACAATGTTTTCCATGAGCTAAAACATCTTCTTTAGCATCTGAAGGGGCCAGAGCTGAAGGTGATGGATGAACAAAGTGGCTGGTGCCAAGCTTCAGGAGCATCTGTCTACTTATCACTGTAGATGCCTGGCTTCACAAACTTCCAGAGAAAGCTTCAAGGTCATTTTGGCCTCTTCCCTGGGTGACTCCACTACTTCTGACTAGGCCAGCAGCATGGTATCAGATATTTCCAGGCAAATCCCACAGTCCCCATTCATGTGGTATATACTTGGATCATGCTCCCTCTCTTGCTAATATCTATAAACTTACTTTCAGAGATCCCTGTGTACTTGAATATGGCACGTCTTTTGCACAGTTGTCCTTGCAGGGTCCCCAGGAAGGCATTTACTGAACATACCCATTGCATGCTTTTTCTCACGTTTGTGGCTGCCTTTAATAAAGACAGCACTTCGTGGCTCCTGCACACCTCCCAAACCACATCTCACAGGCTTCCCCACATTCCCCAAGCCTCTCTAGCAGTGTGGGTGATCTGAGGTATTGCAATGGCCCCTTGCTTGTTTCAGAGCACCCCGTGGGTCACCTAGGAAGGAACAGGGGTGCTACTTGCCCATCACTCAGCCCTTGATGCCAGCTTGAGTAATCAGAGATGAGGGGCTTGGTGGTAATCTTGAGATCTCATCTGCTTTTCCATTCTCAAACTCATCTGAAACATGAAACTGCTATTTTCTGGAGCCACCACCTAGACTACTTGTCAGCTGCCCATTGCGATCTATTGTCACCACACTGCTTTTTGTTTGAGTCACCCAACAACTGGCCCTTAGGGCAGGAGCAACACAGCAACATTTCAGAGGAGTCTGGACACCCAGTATAGGACCTGGCTAGGAAGGAGGCAGGTGTATGTATACACCAGCTCCACAGGGAATTACTCATCCCTTTGGAAAACTATCAAAAGCCAGGGAAGTGTTTCTTCAGATTATAGCTTCTCTAAACTGAAAAGGACTTTAGAAATGATCTACAGAACTCCTCATCACACATGGACTTGAAGAAATTCTCCCATGGTGTACAGAATCAGCTATCCTCAGGTAATCTAATTTGGGATATTACTGCATAAACACAGTATCCAACTCAAAATCTTGACAGCTGCTAATTTTTTATCCATTTAAAGGACTCTTTTTTTCATATAAACACCAAACAAGTTCAGCTAATTATATAAAGATTCCCAGTGATCTTGTAAGGAAGTTGTTATGTAAATATACAGAGAGGAAAACTTCCTAAGCTCAGCTATTGCTGGCTGTATTTGAGCTATCAAGTTATATTTGGAGTCAGATGGCTGGCCTACATCAAATTTAGGGGGAACAAAATTACAGATCTTCAGTTAAAACGCCTGGAGCTGCTCAGAATGGTTTGATCTAAATCTGGAAACCATTTTCTGTGGAAAAGGCTTCAGTTGATGTAATAAGGGGCAATGATATAGCAACACATGGATTAATAAATCCTTTAAGGCCAAAAGGCACTTGAAGCAAAATTAGCTTGGGAATAAATGCGCTCATGTGAATCTCACCCTCCATCTCCCCTCACTGGATTAGAAGATAAGAAATACGAATCAGAGTCAGAAGTTTTAGGTCCAGAATTTTCACCGCAATCAGGTTCAGAATCCAATTATAGAAATGCTCAGAGTTCTGGTGGTTTGTATGAACTGGTTAGTCTTAGAGAGGGAAGGACCTCCTAAACTTACACATGTACTGGAGTATATTCCTTCATTTCACAATTTGCTTAGACCTCTCCACTCAAGATATTTCTGTTGTATGGATTTTCTTTAGTTTGTGTTTGTGTTTGTCATCATAAGAGAGTTGATGGGATTAAATAGAAACGTAGGAAAATGAGAACCATCCTGCTGTGTTAATTCTTGGAACCATTTATCCTGGTGCCTTCTTATTGACAGAAATGTCAAAGGGTGGACAACAGAGAAGTATAATTGTCTCTCTTGACTAACGTAAACTTCAGCAAAGCTTGGCTTCTCTTTGCAGTGATTTATTTGTCATTCTTAAATTTCTCCAAAATCATACAATATAATGTATTAATTTTGTAATGAATAGTTGTTATGGTCTGACTGTGGGTGTTCCTGTATTCTTTTTTTTTTTTTTTGATGAGTCTTTCCTTTTTTTTTAATTTAAAGAGAGTAGTAAATGAGAAACAAACAAAAAAAGAAATAGAACAGTAGCAGCATAGCAGTATCATGAACATAAACAAATTAAAGCAAGAACATTCAAAGTGATACAGGGTTTCAAGACAAAATAACACAAATCAACAGTGGTTGTTACACTGCATATCACTATCCTCAACTATATTGCTCAGATTACCAGATGTAAGAATGACAGATTTGCTCAAAGCATTAAAGAGAATAAGAAAATAATTCTTTGATAAAACAGTAGAGATAATACAGTTTCACTAGACAAGGTGGTAGGAATTCACCGTTGTAATTCCATTGCATATTGTTACCTTCAAATCAGTTGCTCAGACCATCAGACACAAGCATGCAAAGTTGATCGGAACATAAAAAATTGTAATCATTGACTATTCATTTCAATACACCACCAGACATCAACAGTACAGTTTATCACAGCTATTCATATACATATATTTATGTTTTGCCTTCTTTCTTTTTTCTTCTTTCCCTCATCCCAGTCATTCCTTCCTTTGGGCAATTTCATTCCCTTTCCTATCATCTATTGTATGTTTTGAGTTTTACCTAGCCTTTCAGGTTCCTACACCGAGGAGACAATATGCTATTTACACATGTGGGTCTGATTTATTCCCCTATTCTTATGCTGAAACATACTGTTACAGTTTATGTCTCCATGTCCCCCCAAATTCTCATGCAGTCATGGTGTGGGCTTCTAGGTTTTTGATTGATCCATACTCCAATACTGGGATTATGAGTATGAGTGCTACACCTGCCTCTGGGGCAGGTAGTTTGCATACAATGTGAGGGAGGGAAAGAGACTGCTTGCCACTGCCGTTTCCCCATTTTGCTCTGATTGCTTTGCTGTTCTGCAGCCATGAACTGTTGCCCTCTGCCATTTGCCACTCTGCCTTGGAGCCAGCCCAGTATGGACTGAAATCTCCACAAACTGCGAGCTAAATAAACTTTTCCTTCCTTAATTCTGGGTGTCAGGTATTTTGTCTCAGCAACAAGAGAAAAGTATCCAAGTATCTTTATGATTTTCCTATTTCACCATTCCATATCTACATATGCAATAGTGTGAAAAAGCAGGGCCTTTAGGAGGTGATTGGGTCATGGATGGAGCTCATATAAATGCAATTAGTGCTTTTATAAAAGAAGCTTGGAAGAGGCACCCCTTACCTTCCACCATGTGTAGACACAGTAGCAAGGAGCCATGTATATATAGAGAGTCCTGTTCAGGCACCAAATCTGATAACACTGAATTTGGACTCCCCAGCTTCTAGAACAGTGAGCAATAAATCTCTACTATTCATAAATCACCCATATATCTAAGGTATTTTTGTTATAACAGTCTGAAAAAATTGAGACATTAGTGTTCCATGTTAGATGAAAGAATTTATTTTGTTGCTTACTTGATTTTACTTAAATTTGAAAGAATATCACTCATCTAGGTACTTCAGAATTGGAAAAGAGATATGCATGTTTCTCTTGTCTAAGGCCCTACACAAGGCTGGCCAGAGCATGCACTATACACTGACTGAAAATTATCTGTAATATTTGACTTGATGCATTCTGCATCTTGCTTGTTCTCCGGTCTTAACTTTCTCTAGTTGCTTGTGCCATTAACATAGTTGCTTGTTCTACCATTTTGCTCTTTTCTTGATGCTCTGATCTGTACATTTTCATCTCTCTATGAACTGCTATAATGGATCTTGAGTGTTCCCCATAGATCTCTCTGCTAAAGATTTAGCTCAAGGAATAGTGGACCTTTGGGAGGTGGAGCCTGGTAGAAGGTTTTTACTTGACTTGGCATATGCCCTTGAAGGGAACTGTGGGACACCAGGACCCTCCTTTTCCCCTTTTGTTTATGGCCCATGGGGTGAATATTTTTGCTTTGTCATGGGTTGCAGTCATGATGTACTGCGTAGGCACAGACCCAGTACTACGCAGACAACCTATCAGGAAAAAGAACCTCCAAAACTAAGCCCAAATACACCTTTTCTCTTTACAAGATGATTATCTCAGGTACACATGAACTCTTCTGTGATGTGAAGTCACCAGCTCACCTTCATTTTAGCACTGAACTTATGGACCATTTGGGGATACAGAACATCTGCAATCCCCAAGTCACAGATGGCTTCCTACTTAATGTGCTTAATCTTCTTCATCAAATTCTCTCCCCACCCAACTAACAGACTATAATCTTTCAGACAAAACTGTGGAAATATTCACCTTACTCACACGTCACTCATTTTCTGAATTGCAACCCTGAGTTCTTTATGATTTTCCTAATAGCTCAGATTCCTAAAAATTACACAGAGTTTGAAAATGTTCCAGGTAGAATTGCACTGTGTGCCCTTATCCTCTAAACTAGGAGACAGATCAACCAAGTTGTATGATCTTGGGGTGTATCAATGAGACAAAACAGTGGGTGGAAGACAGTGGCAGGGCTTTCTCTATGGACCTGAGGAAGTTGACTAAATTCCCATTCCTTATAACATAAGTGACCACAGCCATCATGAGCAGGACAGTGTATTAGTCAGCTCTCCCTTTGCTGTACACAATACTTGACACTTACAACTTAAAGGAAGAGAGGTTTAATTGGGCTCATGTTTTGAAAGGATTCCATCCATATTCAGCTGGCTCCAAGGGAGAAATATCATGATGGAAGATATCATAGAGCAAAGCTGCTCAATGTATGGCAGGCAGGAAACAGAGCAGGGGAAAAGCACCAGAAAGAAGGGTCCAGGACCAGAGAGAGTATCCACACTCCATGGCCCACACAGACACACCCAGAAGTGGGCTCCACCAATCTCCTAGAGGGCTCCCAAGCCAATCAAGTTGAACCCAATTAGCTTAACTGCCACATTGAGCATCTAAACAGACATGTTTCTTCTGGATGTAGCACCATGGCCCCTGCCTCAATCTTTATTCAACCATTTTTTTAATTGGATTTGTGAAACAAGAAACAAGATAACGTAAATAAACACAAGCATTTCAGTGAAAGGTGCTAAAGATAAAAAAGGAGAGGAGATAAGGACACCAGGTAGGTCACATATGCAGGTCACAGAGGAGGAAACACATGCTAAGAAAGTCTCAAAAAAAAAAAAAGAAGAGGTAGTGTTGAGGGTGTCTACTGGAAAAATATCCCAGGGAAGTGGGACAGAAAAGACAAAAGGCCTGAGCAGGCCGGTATGCCTATAGAGAAGTAAAGAATAGGGAAATGAGCTGGAGATGAGGTCAAAGAGGTTGGGGTGGTGAGCACACAAAGCTCTGATGGGATTTTATTCAGAGAAAGTAGGAAGGAAATGCAGTGTTTAGAGGAGCAGGTGGTTTATGTTCAAAGATGGCACCTCTGATTTCGGTGTTGATGACAGAAGCAAGGGCTATCAGGGCAGACACAGTGGCTGGTGGAGGCTGTTGTAATAATCCAGGTGAGAGACGCTGGCAGTGAGGTCAGTGTGATGGCAGGGGAAACATGATCAGGGGTCAGTTCTGGCTATGCTTTGAAGGCGGCACCAAAAGGATCTTATGGCAGACCAGCTGGGAAGTGAAAATCAGAGAGGAGTTGAGGATAACTCCAAGATATTTTAGCCCAATAAACAGTCTCAGATCTTGTCTTTGATTTTTTGGGACAGGATCTCACTGTACAATTCAGGCTGACCTTGAACTCACTATGTAGTCCAGGCTGGCCTCAAAGGCAAGGCAATCCTCCTGCCTCAGCCTCCTGGATGCTGGGATTACAGGCGCGCACCACCACGCCAGACTAACAGTCTCAAATCTTAAAGATACTGCTTAAGAAATATTTTACTTGAGTCACTTGTGGGAAAATGGATGCACCTTGAGTCTATGATGTTAAGTGACTAGATAGTCACACAAGCTTAAATATCACATGGCTTCTCTTATGTTAGAAAACCAAATTATAAATAAGAGCAAAATAAAAGATAGATAATATGAAGTAGAAAGATAGATCTTTCTCAAATGGGAAGGGGATCAAGAGCTGGAGGGAGGAGGGAGAAGAAGGAGGGACAGGGAATGAAAAAGGAATTAAGATGAGTTATGCACACGTACCAACTCCACACAGGGAATGTAGACACACACGCACTATGCACACGTTCACTAATAAAAATTAAAATTTTAAAACTCATGCCAATAATAAACCCAGAATCTCTGTTCAAATTGTTAATGCTTCGTTTATTTTTCTTAGTTTATATAAGCATATATACATACACATTTTTCTAAATATAATTTTTATATCTGTTCCACTTTTAAAGTTATTTCTAAATAATACTGAAACTGCTTGAAGTTTAGGACTAGGTTGCTAGTGGCTTGGGCCAGGGTTGTGGTTGGAGCTGTAGGGTGGGAAGATAGTAAGAAAATATATTCTCAAAGTAGACCCCAAAGGGTTCCCTGGAAAAGTACGAAGGTGGAAATTACAAAGGACAAAGCAATTGTCTTTGTGCATTTAGTTGCTACTTCAAAGTACCACAGACTAGGTAGATAACTGGTAGAAATTAATTTCCCAAGTTGTGCTTGCCAGAAGTCTAAGATCATGGTCAGGTTCTGCTAAAGACTCTCTTCCGGGATGCAGACTGCCAACTGTTTATCTCCTGACATAACAGGAGTCTGAGCTAGCTCTCCAGCCTTCCTCTTATCAAAGGAGCAATTCCATTGACAAGTCCACCCTCCTGCTCTTATTACTTCCCTCAAACTCCACCTCCTCCTAATAACCATCACCCGGGAAATTAGATTTCAAACTATAAATTTGGGGAAGATGCAAATATTCAGCCCATAACATAGGAGAAATGGAGAAAATAAATTGCCCTAGTGTGTTCATGGTGAATGGGTTTTTGTCACTAAGGAGAATGAAGAATATTAGGTGGTATCTTTGATTTGTGGGTGGGCTCATTCAATAATGATTACCTAATGCCTTCCCAGTGCCTTGGGAAAAGATGCAGAGATCCTGCAGACCTCTCAAAGAGCTCCTGTCCTAGAGGATGGAGACACATTACAGATACCCATGCTTGCTTACGCATAACATCAGATGGCAATAAGTGTTGAAGAGAGAGGGCAGGAAAGAGGGGGGAGTCTACCAGAGAACACATATGTAGGCAGTCCTTAGAATTTTTTCACTAATATCTGAGTTTTATCCTATGTTAATTTTTTTAACAGCTTGATACTGGGAAATGCATTCATTTTATCAAGTGGATTACCAATAAAATAAGTATCAGCTAGACAGTATTTCTAGATTCTTCAGAATATTAAAAAAGGATTTTTATGACTGGTGCCCATAATGAGTCTCTTAGGCACTTTGGCAGTTGCCTCATAGGGATAGCAGAATATTTCAGTGGTGAGTTGCAAATTGTACTTGGCTACAAAGCAGGCATTGCAGGCAACTTGGTTTTGATACTAGTGAGGATCACCTTTATTTAACTTACACAGGTTGTCCTCATTAGGGCTTTGACTTAGAGCTGTATTAGAGCACTCACGTACTGTATTTTTAGCATCTTATATAAACTTCCCCACAAATGCCAATGCCCATTATATAATCAGCCCCACAAAGGCTTCCCTCCAGCCTCTTCAGAATTTATGGTAGAGGCATAGCAGTGTGCACGGCTTAGGGAACCCCCGCCCAGGGGCAGCATAAGTTCCATGTCCTGAGGGTCGGTTGCTCCCCTGCTGAACAAGGCTGAGTGTGAACCTCCAAACGGTGTGTCTTGATACCCTCCTCTCCCGTTCCCAGCCTTCCCCTTCTGCTGTGACATTTTCATCAGGTGTCACACTGCTGTGATCCTGAGCCTGGGAGACTGTCTGTCTCCTCTTATTGTGTACAAACCCACTGCTGGGGCTTAGTGCAAGAGCAGAAGACCCCTCAGAGTTGGGGTCTGGTCCCTGCATTTGTACAGATGGCAAAAGAGGCTCAAGGAAACCAGGTGACTTCTCCCAGTCACAGAGGCATAAATATAGTCAGCACCAAGGGACTCCCTCTGCAGTATGGCTTCTATTAAACAAGCAGCTTCTCAGGTCTGTTTCCTTCAACATAATAAAATGAGAAGTACGACAGGGTGGTCTCCAAAGCCACCCATGTATCATGTGTAGAAATGCTGTGAGGATTGTGCCAATTATAGGAAACTTTATGGTGTACTGTTTTCCATGTACTGAATAGAATGTTACCAATATGAAATGAATCAGGAAGTGGACATGATTTTGCTTAGCTATTCATTTACTGATTTATTTATGTAGGTACTAAAGATTGAACCCAGGCCCTCAGTAAGCATACACTCTACCACTGAACTACACCCACAGCCCTGCTTGGTCCTTTAAAATTTACACTGAACCTCTCTTTTTAAGTAAGAATGCAAAAAAATAAATGGTAAAGTCACACATAGCCAAAAAAAAGAGAGAGAGAGAGAGAAAGGAGGTTCAAATACACATCCTCAGCTGATTTGTGTACAAGAAAAGCGCTGTTATGTTATTCTTTAAAAGGAGTTTACCTAACTATATTGGGAAAAGTCTTCTGGTGGCAGCGAGTGGGAGGGATAAGCAGGTGATAAGCATTTTCCAAATTAGGAAACAGATACGCTTTTCTTTTCACTCTTACATAACTGATCTATTTTAGAAGACAACATGAAAAAACTGAACTGAAACACAGATCTCATGATTTTACTACTTTGTTAGCAAAGAATGACACAAGCAAGTAATGCTTGAAGGGGAAAAAAAAGAAAAAGAGAGCTCTTGAAAGCATCACATTCCTCCTGGCACAGGGGCTGTGTGGCAGGATTTCCCCTTCTTCATCACAGCCTGCTCACTGTGAGTCAGAGACCAAAGTCTACATTTTAGAAAATGCATGAAGACAATCAGTCCTCTCTCCTCTGAATTTAAGAAGCAGTTGCAGCCAAGTGCATAACCCTTTTCGGTGGCGCAGAATGACGGAAGAGTGACCTGTATAGGGCGGCGATTGGTACGCCCAGGCTTCCCGACTCAGAGAGAAACTGTGCAGCATACAAAGGCCACAGCAGCAGCACAACCTCTTACATAAATAAGTTACATAAATGAGAACAAGTTATGTAAATGTATAAACCAGCAAACATGAATTATAACCATTCACAAATGCCAAGGAAGATAGGGCAAGATTCTTCCTTCAGTCCCCTCCACCCCCGACCATCATAATTGTGCCATTTTATTTCACATCAGAATCAGATGAGGCTATTTATCATATTTATTAGGGAAAGAAACTCCAAAGGACAAATGATCCTTTATATTATTTTCTGAACCATACATTTTACTGTTAGGGGAAATTCCATGATAAAACCTCATTTAAACTACACCTGAAAAGAAATACATACATGCTCATTAATTCCTTATACTTCCTATATAATTCTGTGCACATTTATGAAATGTGTACTGTTGTACATTTTGTAAGCTGCTAAAGACACGAATGTATCACAAAAGTTAATGTGCAGTGCATATGGACATTAGTTATCCCAGTTATGATTTTCAAGTCTCAGGTATGTATGTGGGTATCTGACTAAAGTCATTTTCCATGCTGGTTGAGGAAAGATAGTAACTTAGCAGGTTAGGGTTAGATTTAACGTTATGCTCACGAACTGATCTCAAGCTCCCCACTTCAAATGGTTAGAAGCCGCTTCTAGGCTATCACTGCAATTTATCCTAGACGCAGTGTGAATACTAAAGGAATTTGTACCACTCTATGGGGATAAGAATTAGGGCTTTTTCTCAGGCAATCTTTTTTCTAAATTCCTTTGAGATAATATAACTGTATCTTTTCTGAAGTTACAAAATCTGCTCATTGTATAGTAAGAACACATGTAACTCAAAAAAACATTTTAGAGCCTTGCTTGTTCTGCATACACAGGGATATTAGCTACTCAATTTTAGACAGAACATGGTTAATATTCTATCTAATCACTTCCTTTAGCTTGAAAATCTCATGTAAAATATTTCAAAGAAATATGACATTTTATTTAACATTATATGTTTCTGCCATTGTAATGTGACAGTGGAAGGCTAGAGGTTTTTAAAACCTTTATATAATATTGGCTGTGTGATTTTGGACAAGTAACTCTCCCTTGCTGTTTCCAAGCTTCTGAAAAAGAACCAAAAGTTTTCTCAAGTCACTTCCTACAGTAACAGTCTAGTATCCTATAATCAAATCTATAAACACTGTATTTTTGACTGAGAGCTTTGCACTCTTTGCTGTCGGGATTAAAGGCTAAATAACTAACCCATTAAACGTAAACCGAGTCATTTTCTTCCTAGTTTGTAGGCAAAACTGCAGACCCTGTGATCTGCCAGGGCAAAAAGCCTTTCTCCTGTTTTTGTGTGTTTGTTTGTTTGTTTGTTTTAACGCCAATGTATTAGTTTACTATGGACAATGCTTGCCGTGTGCAGAGTGCCCCAGGACCCTGAGGGCTTCCTTCCTCGAGGTGAGGAGGGAGAATTAAACACGACAGGCAGCACTAACTTGGCACATGCAAAAATCTTTTGCCCTCTGGAGGGAATTGCCCCAGGGTTGGGGTTTCTGAGTCTAAACTTGATAGACTCCAGAGTTAGGTCACAGAGTCACTCCACTGCGCATTCCCAGTCCCTCTGAGCAATCAGAGCCCATATGACAACCGGGACGCCGCCGCGGGAAGGTGGGGTAGAGCAGGAGGGGTGGGCAATCTGGGCCTCCTTCCCGCTGGACGGGCTGCTCCGCAGCACAGCGCCCACCGCAGAGGCTGAGGGGCGCCAGAGCCGGTGGGCGGTGTCCCGCGGGGAGGCGACAGAGAAATGGAGTTCCGGGCGCTTTCGGGCTTTGTTCAGCAACAAGCCGTGCCCTCTTTCCGAAAAGCCAATTACGTGCCCGCTGGGGTGTCATCTGACCTCGCGTGCTTTGCCAGGAGGGGGTCGGAAGGGAAGGGGCGGGGCGCAGCGGCCGGCTCCGCTGGAACGGGACCGCGGGCAGCGCTGGAGTCCGGGGCGCGGGCCT
>NW_004955463.1:4284159-4386659 GCF_000276665.1 Chinchilla lanigera
GGGCGGGAGCGGGGCGAGCGCGCGCGGCCGGGCTTCGTGCCGCGCGTTTCCCGGTGATGGGCAGCTCCGGGCCGGCCCGGAGGACAGCAGCCCGGGCGGGAGCAGGGTCCCCAGCCGAGGCCGTGCTTTTACCTCCCTGTCGCACAAAAGTCACCGGGGCAATTGGAAGCCGCGGGAGGGAGGCATTGCATAAGCGGGGGGGGGGGGGGGAGGCGTTGTATAACGAGTGACGTCCGGTGGGCGTGGCGGGAGCTCGCGCGGGCACCCCGCACCTGGAGGCCCAGCCTGCCGCTGGTCTCCAGCCGGCGTTAGAGCCTCCCGAGCGTGGTCAGCGCTTGCCCAAAAATGCCCACAGAGTTGGTTCCTCTCGGAAGTTTCAGCCGGCCTGTTTCAGATCATGCTTCAGTGTAGACGTTTGTGCTTACTTTCAAGTGCGCCTAGTTTAGCAAAATGCAGAGGTAGACTTTGTGCTGCACATTTTTTTCTTTTTCTTTTTTACCTTTTTTACCCCTCCTAACACACAAGCTATGGGGAAAAGTTTTGTAGGTCTTTTGTTTTGTCTCGAAGCAACAGCAGCTTTGACCTCCTAACCTACGTTAGCACTTTTCTTAAAATGGTTTAGGATGCGAAGGAAAGAAATGTCAGGTTTAGGTAAAGTGAAGAGTTCTTTAAATCAGTTCTCTACCAAGTTGGGATTTCATTCCTCCTCTCAGAGGACATTGTGAAAAACAATATCCGAAACAGTTTCCTTCCCCGAAAAGGGTGGTGCTGGTACCGACATCTAGTGGCTTGGCCAGGGGTGCTGCCAAAACATCCCACAGGGTACAAGACAGCTCCAACAGCAAGGAATTAGCAGGCCCAGATGTCAGTAGTGTCACTGCTCATGAATCTGTGTTAAGCATATTTGAAGACTGTAGTTCTTAGGTATTGTCATGGAATAATACTTAAGGGAGAAATCCTCCTGAAAATGAATAGATGTCTAAATACAGTACAAACTGATACTAGGTCAAACAGTAATTCAAAGTATATTTTGGGTCTTTTCTCGAGTGCTTAGTCATGCTGAACTAGTGACAGTATCTTGAGTTAATATCTTCAGAGTTCAAATTACAAACCTGACATATGTTCATTTATGGCGAGTAGGCAGTTACAAAATAGAACTATAGGCCCAGAACAAAATGAAACTATTTGTTATCCAAAATTCTAGCGCAAGTGACTCTAGCTGCCTAGGTACATAAAGTCAGAGTGAGGTGCTGAACTTCAGTCTACACATCACTCAGTACCTGGCCATGGTCTGCTCGGAATGAGGAAGCACAAGTCAGGACATCCCTGTCACAGCTGGTTTTCTTGTACAAGCCGCTGTGTATACTCCGGTTCTCCTACATACTAATCCAAGGCTCATCCAGCCTTGACACCTCATCCAAGAAAAGTGTTAACATCCATTTCCAAGGACGGTTTTTTGTTGGTCAGTGGTATTTAATAAGAGAATAAAACTTACTAACAGCACTATTAGGTATTAACTTCTGTACATGTACTTATACCTTCCTTTAAAGTACGTGATTCGGGTCCTACCTAGGCCATGGAAGAACAAGTGAGCAAAATTACAGTCAAGGTCCATTCAGTGACCAATATTTTAAGGCCGATTCTAGGCCGTGGGTTAAGGATGTTATTTTTAGCAGAAAAAGGCTCTGAAAGATTGACTCTCTTCTTTCTTGTGTAGACCGCACATGTGATTTTTGCACACTAAGTTAATTTTATTTTTTCATCTCTTGAGTTTCATCTCATTAGCTTATGTTTTTCCCTTCATTTGTAGGTCTTTCCAAAAAATCATTAATTCCATACCTGAAATTGTGTCTCAGTGGCACTAATGAAACTAAGTGTTTTTTTTGTTTTTTTTTTTTTAACCTTTTGGAGTCCTAACGTGTAGTAGAAAAATGTCGAGCTAAACAAACTGGAGTTGGTAAAGGGCGGATTTATATGCTTCGTAATTTATGAGCACAAACAAAGGGTGATTATATAGCTCAGTGGTAGAGAACTTGCCTAGCAATGCTCAGAACTGCAAACAAATAAAACCATAATTTATGAGCATAAATAAAAATGTTAGATAATGAAGTCATGAATTTATTTATACACTTTCAGGTTTTAACTTTGGTGTTAGCAAGATAGCTAGATAGGCATTTGAAATGTATTTATACAGTTGTACAGTTTTAATTATGAATGATACTGTTAATAATGGAAAAGATCGTCACTATAATTTCTTCATATATATCTTAGAATGAAACGAATACTACTAGCTAGAAAAAAAAAACCTCATTTACAGTTAGCCCACACATATTCAAACTTATCTCTGTCAACAGAAAAGGAAGGCTTGAAAACCTTTGCCAAAACCAGAAGTTCCCATTGAGATTACATAAGTTTCTGTTGCATTGAAATATATTTAGATAACATTTAATCCATTGATCTTTTGGTATTAACTCAGATGTTTCATAACTTTCTTTTTAGTATTCAAGGGTATTATGTAAAAGTCTTTTCTGTATTGAGTCTTTATACTTGAGTCTATTGAAAATGATCCCAGTATGAACTGCCCTCTTTTTTGTTCTTGATGAGTTTTTACCCTCACTTGCTTCCCTCCTCTGTTCACCCTTCTTCCCCAAAGAATACAATTGTATTATTTACAGTTTGAACTGATTTTAAAAAAATAATAAGAATAAAGGTTATAATGGGATGACATTTTAAATTTAAACTATTTTGGGAAGGGAATCATTGTCTTTCATACTAGTTGTGTAGTCTTTGAAAACTGTTGCCCAGTACTTTATGTTATCTGTATCAGTTGATCCTCAGAGAGAATCTGGTAAAGTCCCGTTGTCCTCTGGAAGGAAACAGAGGCCACTAGACACAGTGATGGCCTAGGACTCACGCTCTGCATCCTGGAAACAGACCACTCAGGGAGGAAACCAGTGCAGCCCCCTGTTGCCTCGACTTTGGGCTTATGGCCCAACCTATGTTCTGGTCTCCTTATCTGTAAAGGGAGAACAGGCTCTGCTTCATAGGTCGCTGTGAGATCTAAATGAGTCAAAACATGGAAAGTACTTTAAAAAGTATCTTGGTAAATTCCTGGGACATATTAAAGTATTTTAAAAATATAACCATTGTGTTATGGCTAGAAGATGATGTAGCTAAATCTAAACCTTGTTTTTAACTCCTATTTTTTTCTCTACCGCCTTAATATTACTAGAATAAAGGTTAAATTCTGATTCTAGTTTACACATATTAATTAGCAGTTAGGTTTTTAGGGTATATCAGTGACATATAGAATCCTGCAAAGCTGTAATTAGAAAAAGATTAGTCAAATCACAGGTAAATATTAAATCCACTTAAAGAAAATATGAAGGATTTTTAATATCTTCAACAGCCCAGTGGGTTAAAGTGAAAATGTTTGAATTTAATGAATCAGTAGCTGATTTATGTTCCTTGCAATGTAAAGGACTTGAAACATTGAGTTATATGGTGCTTTATAGCTCACAAAATATTCTCACTTCCATAATTTTAATTCATCCTTATAAAAGATCATGTGAGATAAGGGCCAATTTTTTTTTTTATTTTAAAAATAAAAGGAGGAAAACATTAACAGACAGCCTTTTACAAAATAGCAAAAGAACAGTACAGACAATACAGAGTTACAAAGTGGTAGGAAATTAACAGTGCTTCTTGTATTACATATTGATATCTTCAAAGTGGTTTCTCATGAAAACAGAGATGTAATATTGATCAATCAAGGACTCATTAACAGTTTCGTTCAGCAAAGAAATAGAAGACAGTAGATCAACTATGTTAACTATCCTGTATATACATACATACAAAATTTCTCCTTCCTTCCCTTCTCTTTTCCCATATCCCAATTACCCTTTACCCTTGAGCATTTTCCTATCATTTCACAATGTCTGTCATACCTCCGAGTTTTTATTAACTCCTTCAGGTTTTATAATAGTGAGACAATGTGGTGCTTGCACATGCATGCCTGATTTATTTCATTTATGAGTATGGTCTGTAGTTGTGACTATTTACCTATAAAAGCCTCAAGTTTATCTTTCTTTATAGCTGAGTAATATTCCATTATATAAAAGCATCACAATTTTCTTATCCAGTCCTTGGTGGATGGACATTTGGGTTGCTTCCACAATTTAGCAATTACAAATTGTGCTACTATGAACATAGGTGCGCATATATTGCTGTGATATGGTGTTTTTAGATTTTCTAGGAAAATACCCAGAAGGGGAATAGCTGGGTGGAATGGGACCTGTAGTCCTAGTTTTCTGAGGAATCTCCAAACTAATTTCCACAGTGGTTTCACCAGTCTGCATTCCCACCAGCAGTGGAGAAGGGTTCCTATTTCTCCACAGCCTTGCCAGCATTTGTTATCGGTTGATTTCTTAATGGTAGCCATTCTTACTGGGGTAAGGTGGAATCTCAATGTTGTTTTAATTTGCATTTCTCGAATGACTAATGATGTTGAACATCTTCTCATGTATTTATTTGCCCTTTGTATTTCCTTTTCTGAGAAGTGTATGCTCATCTCAGCTGCCCATTTTTGGATTGGGTCTTTGAATTTGGGGGGGGGCTGATTTTTTTAATTCTTTATATGTTCTAGATAGAAGCTCTTTGTCTGAGGGACAGTCAGCTAAAATTTTTTCCAAGTTTGTAGGTTTTCTTTTTACTCTGCTGGTGATTTCTTGAGATGTGCAGAAACTTTTCAGTAGGATGAGATCCAGTTGTTGATTCTTTGAAGTATTTCATGTGCATTTTGGTTTTTGTTCATGAACTGTCTGCCTACCCCTATGTCTTCAAGGTATTTTACCTACCTTCTCTTCCAACAGATTTAGTGTTTCTGTTTTAATATTGAGATCTGTGATCCATTTTGACTTGAGTTTGGTGCATGGTGATACACTTCGGTCTATTTTCAGTCTTTGGCAGGTGGCAAGCCAATTTTTCCAGCACGATTTATTAAAGAGGCTATCGTTCTTCCAATGAGTTTGATTGGCCCCTTTATCAAAGATTAGGTGGCTGAGTGTGTTTGTGGTTGTGGCTGTGTCTTCCAGTCTGTTCCATTGATCCTCAGGTCTGTTTTTTAGCCAGTACCGTGTTGATTTTATTACAGTAGCTTTGTAGTATAATTTCAGGTCAGGGATTGTGATTGCACCTGACTTGTCCTTGTTGCCCAGGATTGCTTTTGCTGTTCTGGGTCTCTTCTGCTTCCAGATGAATTTAATGCATGTTTTCTCGAGATCTGTGAGGTATCCTAATGGTAGTTTAACGGGAATTGCATTGAATCTGTACAGCAGTTTTGGGAGTAGAAGGCCAAATATTAATACCATAATTCAGACATTAGAGAAAGCCCCAAGAATTTCAGGTGGCTTTTATTAAGACAATTAAGTAACCAAGTTAGAACTAAAAGCTTCATGCTTCTAAAAGCCTCATGCTTCTGAGCATGAAGTGGATTTAAACAATTACCATATAAACCTCAAGTATTCTTATTATTCATCAACAAGTATTTATCTAATACCTACTACGTGCCAGGCATTGTTTCAGGTTCTAAAAATGTAGAAGTGAGCAAAATAAAAGCCCTGCCCTTACACAGTTTATATTTTTTCCTTTTATAATTGCAGCAAATTGGTATCTATTTAAACACTAAAAAAAAAAAAAAAATTAAAAGAGAAAAACAACCAGGTTTGTTGCTTAAATGACTTCTAATTAAATGAGCTTATGTGTAGTATATTTCTGATTTGTTTCTTTAATTCATAAAGTGCTTTAAGGATCTTTGTATTGCCTCAGAGTTAGTAAAAAGATCAGTTATGATGGCATATTCTTACTGATGTAGAAGATGAAAAAACATGTTGTAAATAACTATGACATGCCCAGTTTAAAGTTAATAACTTTCATTTTACCTGTTTTTATTCACCAAATAATGTCAAATATACCAGAATTTAGTTAACTTCATTCAGCATTTTTTTAAATTTGAGTATTTCAAAGGCATTTTTCGAAATTGGAATTATGTATTATTGTAGAAGATGAGTAACTTCAGAGAATTTTAAAATTCAGGGCAGTCACTTCTGTTTGACACCCCCCCACACACTTTGATGTAGATAGTGTTGGTCTTTCGTTGTCTTTCCTTGGCCTGATGGTCCAGTCTACATTGCTAATCCCGAAAGATGTTTCCCACCTTGTCTAATACTTATGAGGGAAAGCAACAAAATAGAATGTATCCTTGTCTTCTTTGAAGAGCTAAGCTAATTTTTTAAATCAGTGTGTTCTGAAATATTTGTAATGTTATCAACAACTACTATTTTTGGTAATAATTGTGTACCAGATAGTATGTTACCTGTTTGTATGAATAGTTTTATTCAGTCCTTACAACCATTTTAAGACATTTTATGGTGAACATTTTAAAGGGAAGGAGGCTAGGATTCAAAGAATTAGATAAATTCCCCAGAGGGGATTGGATTTCAGATTTTCCAATCCAGTGTGTCAAAGTCCTCTTCTTGGATATTATTAATCATTAATGACATCAGTTAGCATCTTTCATATTACCTATGATAACCAAGTTCTACCATACTGAACTTAATAAAGTAATTGAAGCAAAAAAATGGGCATCTTGGTTGACATTGGCAATTTTGAGAGCTTCATATAAGGTACTCAAAAGAATAAAAGGGTATGAATAGGGCTTTTTGTAAGTATTCAACCCAGATACCTAATAAACATGGTAATATATCATTAATGATGGAGATGCATTCTGAGAAATGTTTCAGTTTTACTGTTTCATCATTTTCTGAATACATTGTACTTACTCTACAAGTGTAGATGGTATACTGTAGCCATTTACATACCTCCTCTGTATTGCCCTCTTTGGAAATGCTGCTATGTATTGTGTGACTATGTATGGCTTTAAAGGTCAAACTTGCTGAAGAAAGATCTACTAAAATAATGCTACTTTTCACTTGTATTTTTCTAGTAAACAAAAAAAGTAGCTAACTGGAGTATGAAATGAAGCTCTTATAAAAGAGCAGAAATGTGTTGAAAATTTTGTATATTTGTTGTACTTTTTCTGTTAGCAAAACATCGAAGATAACTTGCAGAACAGGGAATTTTTGAGTGGATTGTATATACAGTAGACTATTTTGTAGCCATTAAAATCATGTGAATTAGTGACAGTTATAGATAGTATATTTAATAAAAATACCACAGATGTAATTCACACACACACACATGAATAGGGCTTTTTATAAGTATTCAACCCAGATACCTAATAAACATGGTAATATATCATTAATGATGGAGATGCCTTCTGAGAAACGAAGCGCGCGCGCGCGCGCACGCACACACACACACACACACACACACACACGCAAAGTATAGGCTATATACTGTTGAATAAATTTTATGGGTTTCAGCCAGCCTCCCTAAGTCACAGCAGGCCAGACCAAACCTGCATGGAGGTGCTTGTAGTATGTACCATGTAATCCAAAAAACCAGACAATTTATCAACCTGTCAGTATAAAAAAGCTCTTTCGCTTTTAACCCTATGAGGAAAGTAAGTTTGAATCAATCAGTTATCTTTTTGTCCCATTTTCTGAGTTTCTTAGCCCTTTTCTATACTCAACCCACCAGAATATTTTATAGAATTGTTTGTTTCCCAATTCTAGGTTTGCAAATAAAAATCAATTAGATATTTAAACTAGTTGTGATAATTTTATCTTTTGATAGTACAAACACTAGTTACTTCTTTGTGATTGGAAAAGGATGGTTTTTAATTATGTCCTATAATTTTCAATCATATGAGTTGACATTTTAGAACTTTTCCAGCCTACCAAAAAAGAATTCTGAAATATGAGTGAAAGAACAACTTTCCTCCTACTGATTGGCTCCGAGCAGGGGAACTGTGATAGAGAACCATGACTGCAAATGCTCACTTTGGCCTCACAAGACCCTGGACAGTGGAAGGCTAGTTTCTGGAGATGAGCTGAGTTTTGTTTGCTTCCTGATTTAGGAATAACAGTACTGACTGGAACAAGACAAAGAGGGAACTGACCTGAGGCGCTTAAAGGAGTCAAATTTTAGTGAGTGGCCCTTTGTTTAGGAAACATTCATTGTCTGAGATGGATTTGAGGATACATTGATGGGAAGCAAACAGATACTGCTTTTGGTGTTCCAAGCTCTGTTCTCAGTACTTTACATATGTGAACTTACTTTCTGGAGTAACCTTGTGAGATGCTGTTGTTAACCTAGCATAGAAGCAAATAGCCAGAGCTCTGGAGTTAGAATCTTAAATCCATCACTTACCAGCTCACCCTGGGCAAGCTATTTGAGCTCTCACTGCTCAGTTGCCTTATCCACATAGGATTGTTTTGGAGAATATAAATCATTTAGAACAGAACCTGGCAGGTGGTAGTTTAAAAATAAAAATTTAAAAACCCTTTGACTTTATAACTGAGGAAACGTAAGGGTGACTTGTGACTTCCCTGGCACACAGTACGTGAACAGGCCTGCACTGAAGCTAGGCACGCGCACATGAAGGCTCACACTCTAGATCTGTGGAATGCATTTCATCCACCTAGACGCCAGTGAAAGCATCTTGGAAGGAGATTGATGAGCTGAATATTGTTGGATAGAAAATTATCCCAAAAAAAAGTTATCCAAAGAAGGGAAACACTGGGTAAGGACTAGTATGACGAGGAAGGGGGTCTGTGAGCAAAGGCAGAAGGCATAATAGAAATAGCTCAAACCAGTCATCTTTGTATTTTTTCAACAAATGAAGTATACAGTGTGTCAGGCACTTGCTGTAGCTAGGTATAGGGAACTTGTCGTTGTGAACCGAGCCGATCCACCCTGCTGACCTGGACAGCGAAGGGAGTTGTGCACTCCACGTCTCTCAAGGTCAGGTAGAGACAGGGAGCGGATATTGTTGACTCGGACTTGACTTCATGATGTAGCTGGGACTCACTGCTTTGTTTTGGTCACCTTTCTTCAAAGTTTCCGCGGACAGCAGATAGGCTGTATGCTTAGATTACGTAAAGGACTTCAGTTACTACATTTGGCTTCTTTTCAGAATTAAGGATTTGAAATACATGGGGTGGGCCTGATCTCTTTTATAAACTAATATATTTTTCTAGTAGAGTCACTCAGGATAATTATCCCATTCAAGTTTGAAATTCTCAGTAAAAGCGTTATCTATAAGGAGTTGAGCAGATGTTTTAAAATCTGACTTTCTGTTCATCTCACTGTAGGGTGTGTGCATCTTCTCTTCTGACCCCAGTACTGCCTTTAAGGACATTCTTTAAACTGTATCAGTGGCTTGAATGTTTCTGTGTAGAGAGGAAAGCCCCTTTTCTGCTTTGGTTATAATGAAGAACACTTTTTTTTTCTTTTTGCTGTGTTTAATAATTGACATATTGATAAAGTCCGTTGTGATATTTTGATAGATATCTATGTTGTACAGTGATTAAATCAGGCTAGTTAGCATATTCATGAATTTTAGAGATTAACTTTCTTTCCAAAGTGACTTTTCTCCCAAAGACATCTTCTCAGGCACCTCTTTGAGTACGGCCCTACTGAGGTGACTGACCAGTAAAGGCACAGAAAAAGGTGGATAGTCAGCACTTCTGAATGTGCACGGTGCCAAGTGTAGAAGAGCACTAACTTACTGCAAGAAGAAAAATTACTGAAATAAAGATCAGTCAGGGGTCCAAAGAGTGGATTGGGCTGCTTATTTGCACAGTGAACTCCCTTTTTCTAGAGTGGAGCCTGTGTCTCAGCGATGTTGTTGAAACCCTTGCACTGAGGGTAGAAAACTGCATTGCTGCCCCAGAGTTCTGATGCTGAAGTCTTACCACTCAATCTTTCTTTTTTCATTTTTTTTATTTTAAAGAGAAAAAAAAGGGGCAGGGATATAGCTCTGTGGTACAGCGCCTGCCTGGCAAGCACAAGGTCCTGAGTTTGATTCCTGGTACCAAAAAAACCCAAAACATAAAAATAACAATAAAAGAGTTTCAAAACAGGTTAATAGAAGAGTTACAATGATTAATACATTATGTATTGTTGTCTTCGTAGTATTTACTCAGAGTACAAGATACAGGCATTATATCTTGTCCAAAGAATACTAGCACAAACCTTTCTTTTCAGTGAACTAAGAGATACTAGCTATATAACCATCTTAATTATCTTGTGTATAAATATACTTTTTTCTTTTCCCCTTTCTTTCTGTATCCTTTCCATCATAGTTTATCTTTTATTTTGAACAATTTCTTCCCAGTTCACAATATTTATTGTACATTTTAGGTCTTATTGTTCAGTTTTTCACACTAGTCAGACAATATGATGTTTATAGATATGGGTCTGATTTATTTTACTTATGAGTATAGTCTTGAGTTGCATCCATTTACCTATGGAAGTCTGCAATTTATCCTTCTTTGTGGCTGAGTAGTATTCCAATAAATAAAACAAACACACCTTTTTTATCCATTCTTCAGTTGATGGGTATTTATGTTTTTTCCAAGATTTAGCTATTACAAATTGTGCTGGTATAAATATGGGTGCACATATATCTCTGTGATATGATGTTTTTAATTCTTCTGGGGAGATACCCAAAAGGGGAATACCTGGGTGAAATGGGATCTCTTGTACTTTGAGGAATCTCCACACTGATTTCCACAGTGATTGCACCAGTGTACATTCCCACCAACAGTGGAGAAAGGGGTTTTTTCCCCACAGCCCCTCTAGTATTTGTTATTGGTTGATTTTTTTTGATGATAGCCATTCGTTCTGGGGTGAGATGAGATCTCAGTGTTGTTTTAATTTGCATCTCTCTAATGACGAATGACGTTGAACCTTTTTTCATATATTTCTTTGCCATTTGTATTTCTTCATCTGAGAAGGATGTGTTCATCTCAGATGCCCATTTATGGATACCACTCATTCTTTGACTGTGTTCATGTACCACTGTGTTTTCAGATCTCCAGTTGTGCTTGACAAATCAGTGTTGCATGGTGCTGTTTCATAGTCACATAAAATTTCATAGCTAGATTGTAAGCTGCTCAAAGGCAGGAATAATGTAAGATAATTTTGAGCACCTCCAGGGTCAGCTGCATGGTAGGAATTCGTTAATTCTTCATTATTTGTCAAACTTTTCATTTTTAATGTATTTTTTTAAGAAATAACAATTTTCAATTTAAGAAACAAAAGACAGAACTCTAGGCATGTCTTTTTATTGAGGAAGTAAAATATTCTCATTAAATTAATTGCATTCTTTTAAAAAATTGTCATTGATATAAAATTGAGCAAATAATATAATTCCAGTTCTGAGGCACCCGCAAGTGAAAACTAATTTATAGATAAAGCCAGCGTTATCTGTAGAAAACCAGTCATTTCAAAACTACTGCACTATTGAGTTTTATTAAATTTATTTTTAGAGGCATTTAGGGTCTTCATGCCCTTGTTACAATGAATGCTATGTGTTATAAACATGTTTTTTTGAAAGCTTTAAAGATAAACAATTTTAAGAGAATACTGAAGTTAATGTCATGTAGATATACTGAAAATTAACTTTTTTGTAGGTTTCAGTGTTAGGATCAGTGTACCTATTGAAATTGACTACAGTAATATAATTGAACCACCTAAGTGTCTGAAATTCTTAGTGTCATTGGCCAGTAATTTAGCTTCTCAGGTACAGATGTAGAGGAAATTAACAGCTGAGCTTTTTCCCCAAGAGTATTTGAAAATAAATATATTTGAGATAATCTAATGCCATTCGTGCTAATAGTAGGAATTAAATTTTTAAAATTTAAATTAAATTTTAAAGCTGACTGATGAGCCCATTTCCTTGGGAATCAGAACCATATACCCTCATAAGACTGAGGCTTGGTAGTTCATTGTCACTATGAGACTTCCATGTCAATAGAGGCCATTTTGTAAGAGTTAGAAATTAGGATATAAAACATAATGTTTACCTTGAAAAGCTGGCATGTCTTCTGTAAACATATAAGACATGACTTTAAAATCTTCATAGACTACTCTTAAAAATATACCTTAGGGGTATTCATATTATAAACATATTTCCAGTACTCTTAAAAACAATAGTTCCCTCCAGTAAAATATTCTGCTTATGATAATGATATAACTTCTAGGTAAGATTCAACATGTAAGAGGGTTATATCTATCTGTACTTAGTTTATAAACTTTAACTTGGCTATTAACTATGGAATCACAACTCATTTCTTAACCTAGTATGATAATATTTTGTGCGTTATATAATCTTTCTAAAATAATCATATCCTTGCAAAATATTATTTCAGAACCCAGTGACCTGACACTGAAAATTTACCGAGCAGAATCTTATGCTGGTCTTCAGGAATTTAAAGCAGCCATTGAAGATTTAAATGCAGTTCTCTTTCAACTTCCACATTGGCCTGAGGTAAAATTACTGTCTGTAAATTGCATAATTTTAAGATATCAGCTATAGGGAACTTAGGTTGTGGTTACAGGTTTTAACAAAATGGACAGCTGGCTTAAATAACATATATAGCATTCTAGAAATTTAGGATGAGTATTTTGAGTAGATAATGTCATCTGATTAGTTTTTTAAATTATTAAAAAATCTTTGTTCTATAACCAAAGAACAAGCTGAATTCATGATACAGGGGAAAAACGAAGATACTATTATACAAAATTTTTACAAAGAAGTACAGCTTACCATATTGTGAAGTTGAGTTCCAAATGGACTTCGTTGAAGAAGGCCTATTAATGGAAAGAGCTATGTCCTTGAGGCTAGCAAATGTTTGAGGCTTTGTAATGACAATGAGGTGACCTGCAGTGAATGTACACAGTAGATGTAGGCAAAGAAAGTTGCCTTGTTCCTGTGGTTTTAAAAAGATTGGGTGAAAGTATACAACATACAATGTCTGCTAATTCTCCTTTGTATCAAATTGTGAAAGCAGATTAGTCTGTCTCCTGTACATATTCTTGAAGCTAGAGGTTATACTTTCGTGTGACTTTTTCCCCTCCATTCAAAATTATGTCTTTGGGAACAGTAGGAAGATGGTCTAAAAAGTGTACATCTAAAAAGAAAACATTATAAAACTCCCATGATGGCCTGAGTGGTTAGTACAAAGCAAGTATATAAAGGGCATTGGTTGGTTTGGAAGGTTTAAGACTGTTGAAAAGGAATGAATTCTCTCAGCTTATCATTGCAGTGGTGTAATTGGAAATATAGGCCCAGCCATTTTAATGATAGCTAAAAAAAACTATTTGACTTGAACATTGTTTAGGTTCCTCTGATGTGTTTTAATACTGATAACTCTGTGGGTTATAAAACTTGTTTCACTCTAATCACATAAGGAAGTTCCGTTCAAAGCTTCCCAGTTGAAAACTGTGTTGGACTGCCCCACAAAACAAATTTTTGGTTTCTCTATGATAACTAGTAGGGTTCCAACTTGCGTCGTCAAACTTGCTGAACTCATTCTGAGGAGAAAAAGACAAGGATTTATTAAAATCCAAGGATTTATTATGTCTATAAATATTCTTTTAAGAAATATTTTGCCAAAGGTATATTCCCTAATGACCTGGAGTGCATTTACCATAAAGTCCTGATACTGTGGTGAATGTCTTTTTCACATTTTAATTTTTTAATAATAATCAATACAATTGAAAGTCAGTATAATTTTGCATATTATTTTCTCTTTTCCTCCAAAATTTTAAGAAGTTAAGAAGTGGGGAACGTGCTATTTCAGGTCTTGACAAGCTCTACCTTGCCATGAACTCTGATCAAGCCATTTTCTGGTTCTTCCTTCCCCGGGGATTCATTAGTCCCTGTGCAGGGTAGTGTGTCCATAAAACTCCAAAAGGCTTTGGCCTCTTTGGTGTCATTCAGTTTCGGAATCAGCATTTCTGAGCACTTTGTTTTCCTTCCTTGATCATGATTTTCTTTTTTTTTTTTTTTTTTTGATTTTTTTTGGTTTTTCTCCGGTTTCGGGAACCGAACTCACGACCTTGCGCTTGCCAGGCAGGCGCTTTGCCACTGAGCTAAATCTCCAGCCCCTTGATCATGATTTTCTTAAGCAGTTCTGCTTGTAAAGGTTTTGTGTGTGTGCTTCTGTTGAAGGTCTACTTCAGGAAAGGGAAAGTACTCCAGGATGCTGGCTTTTTAGGTGACGCCTTACAACTCTTTCTTCAGTGCTTAGCCCTTGATGAAGATTTTGCACCTGCGAAGCTACAAGTAGAAAAGGTAATTGTTTTTTACCAACTGTAATAGTTCAAGGCAAGGCTAAGACCCGGGTCTTTTTCATAAATGCTAATTAGTTTATAAAGGAATGTAACTAGGGAGTAATTGCACAGGTTTTTACCGTCTGGGGTAGGTTCCTGGTGTTGCCAACAAAGCATTAAAGCACTAAAGTTAGGTTGTGATAGCAGAAATTTATTGAAAGCAAATATAGGCCCAGGGAGACAGAGCAGGTTGTACCAGTGGAAAAGGAAGACAAAGCCAAGAGGCCTTTAGGGCAATGTGGTTTTCCAATGATCCCTCATTTGCTGCTCCCTCTATGGTGTGGTCTTGGGCCATGTAGGGAGAGAAATGGGCAGCTCTTTCTTACATAACATTTGGGTTTCTGCAAGTGTTCCCTTTGCATGATGCCTCTGTTTTTAATTAGATTCATTTAATTAGATGCAGTCCCAGGCGTGAAGGCTTAATTGCCTTGGAGTCTATCTCAGGTCACTCTAGTGCTAAATGGTGTCTGTCCACATCTGGGGTTTTTCCCTGCTCTGGGTACCTTGATTTTTGTCATCCACCTTTCAACCACAGGAGCAGAATGCAGAAGTGAGCTAGGGGGAGGTTTCAAGGTAGAACTGAGTTGGTGAATGTACTCTACTTTAGTGGGTTTCCTCTGCCCTCAGTGAATGCCATCTGTCCCTATGTTAATTTGACAAGTGATTTTCAGGTCCATTCACTTAATATATTGAGTTCTTAGTGAAATCAAAATATTTTATTCAAAGATATTTTATTTTGCTTAATTTAGATATCCTCTAATACACATTGAAGATTATTAGACTATGTGTGTAAGGTATACATGAAACAAATGAATGTTATATTTAAACCTGGGTGCTATACCTAAGATATCTCATCATGTTTATGCACATACCCCGCCCCCCCCAAAAAACACACAGCAGCAACACTTCTGGTCCCAAGTAGTTCAGAAAAAGGGTACTCAACCTAAACATGGCTGACATGATGTTCCTGTTCAGGGATCTTTATTGACCTGATGGCCTTTCACTTCAGCTCTAAACTTTGCTTACTTTCAATGATTGTGAATATTATTGCCCCAGTCACTTGTTTTGCTGTACTTTTCTCAATGCTCCATATATCACTTTCTGTAGTTCGTTTTGTGGTATATTAGTAGCTATTAATTTTAAAAAGAGAAGGAAAGTAGGAAAGAAGGGAAGAGGAAGAGAAAAGTGTTGATTCCCTGACTTTGGAGGAAATTTTGCTTAAATTAGGTTAAGTAAGTTTCTTCAGAATTTGTCAGCAATTTTAATTTGCCATAGTTTTAAGAAATGCATAGCTCTTGTCAGATTTATTCACAGAGCATCTGAAAGGACAAAGGTCTTTGAAAAATTCTTTGAGAAGAATCTACCCTAGTACAAATTCAGACTCCCAATCATAATGCTCTCAGTATTCTCAAAAGACCACATGTTTACCTAAGAGTGTGGCTTTTTAAAAGAATCACCAGAGTGGCTCTTAACCATAAAGATTCCTAGATCCACCCACCATAGGTTTTTGGAATCAGAATACCCAGAATTGGGGCGGTGGTTTTAAAGCATCTTAGGAGATCTTCATGGTCTCTAACGTATGAGAACTTAGGTGTTTTTCACAGATCCCACCTCCCTTAACCCACTAACAGGTACATTTTCTCAGAGGTTTATGTACGTATATCTTCTACTTACGGTTTTAGCCAAAAATTGTTTCCTGTTTTCCTTTTCTGTCCTGTATGTTAGCATTATCTTCTTGGTGAGATTGTAAACTTTTAATGAGTTTATAATTTCACATTTTCTGTGCTGCTAGACATCTTCATATTATTGTAATTGTTAATTAGCTGGTTAGTAAAATTAAGTGAATGCATAAGAAGCAATACTTTAAAGTACAATTGTGGTGTATGTACATATTATATAAATATATATATGTATGTACCACAATGTATTTGTTTAATAATAAAATACATGAATTTTACAGTTCAGTAAAAATTCATATATGCGTTTTGAGACATGTATACAGCAATGTGACAGCACTCCATCAAAATAGGGACTATTACCACCTTTCTAGAACATTCCTCCATCTTCTTACCAGTAACTACTCCATTCTGTGCTGCTAGAGGTATGTACTATTCAGATTTCTCATCATAGGGGAGTTTGACTTATTCTAACACTTCATATGACTGGAGTCATACAATGTATCCTCTGGCTTTCTTTTTATCTCAACTTACTATTTTTGTGATACAGCCAGGAATTTTTCTCTTTTCTATTAATGACCAGGAGTCTGTAAAATGACACGTCAGTTTATAGTCTTCAGTAGTAGTATTTGGGTTGTTCCCAGTTTTTTGTGTTTTGTTTTTTATTTCAATGAATGAGGCTACTATGAACATTCTTCTACAAGTCATTTCATAAACATATGTTTTTAGACCTATTTGGCAAATACTTAGGAGTGGAGTTGCTGTGTTCTAGGGCTGGTGTGTGTTTAGTACTTTTTAAAGCAAAGAAAATGTAAGAAGGCTTGCAGCTTTTAAATATTTATTTCTGTCTATCTTTTGTGGTACTGAGATGAAGCTTCACACACACTAGGTCAGGGTTTTACCACTGAGCTACATTCCAGGCCTTAAGTATTTATGGCTTATACATCTATTAAGGATGCATATTTTTATTTATACAGTTTATATTTTGTGCACTGACTTGTAGATTAGTCAGATTTCTGTGTATTTGAGAGAAGGTACAGCTGAAGAACTAAGCCTCCAAAAATAGACTCTAAGAAATGTTTTGATGTACATATGAATGCAGCTTATTGGCTGCTTCGGAAAAAAAATCCAATCCCTGTTTGTTTTTGAGACAGGGTCTCACCATATAGTTCAGACTGGCCTTGAACTCTGAATGATTCCCCTTCCTCAGCCTTCCAAGTGCTGAGATTACAGGTGTGCACTGCCATGCCCAGCTTCACTTTCAGTTTCTTCGAGAATTTTAGATAGATTTCTTAAACAAGCGCCCAGAGTTTTGATTGTACGACTGTCGCTTTGTTCAATCCTGGCTATCATGGGGAAGCTGCTGTTAAGTGCTCCCTGCCAAGTGCTGCCACACAGGTTAGTTGTGTAGTGATAAACTAAATTTGGTGTAAATACCAGGAATTTTAGAATTTTATAGTTCAGCACACAAGTTCTTCATATAAACATTCCAACACTCTGGTCCATCCTGAAAGTGCATACTGGTGTGAACCATGAGCAGTTTTGACGGGTTAGGGCTCAGTAATATTTAGAGGTACATATTTTCTACTTCTCTTACGAACTCTTCTCTTTATAATTTTTACATTAAAAAGCGAGACTGTCTTGGGTACTTGCATGTTTGTCAAAATTCTGGTTTGTTTTTGGAAGGGTATGATTTGACTCCCTTGAGGCCCATGTTGGTTTCATAAGACTTTATATTGTTGTTCCTCTCCTGCTAGTCAAAAATAATGTCTGCTACAAACTTTCTAAACATTCCTAAATATTAGATAAATTTAAATTGTTATTCCTAGCCAGATACTATGTATTTTCCATTATTTTTATACTTCTGCAGATTTTATGTGACTTACTATCACCTGAAAACTTAAAAGAAGGCCTGAAGGAATCGTCCTGGAGTTCATTACCATGTATTAAAAGCAAACCTTTCAGTTTCCCATCAATAATGGATGAGTGCCACTCTCCCCGTGAGCTGAGCTCAAAGGAGGTAAGGAGTGAGATCATGATTTTGGAACATCTATTTCTTTACAAATTAAGACCTTTATTTTACTAGTTCCAACCATCAGGACCTACTTAGGTACTTACATCCTGTCTAGTTGTCTTAACAGGAGTTTGTCGATAGTCTTTCACTTACGCTAAAACTTTGTATGTAAAATATTTCCTCATTAATGACAGTGTTATGTCACTTAAATGTCAGAACGCTTTTAGTCACTTAGAATATGTAGAACATTATATTTATTTTAGTTTATTCAGTGTATGAACAACTATATTAGCATGATTATTTCAAACCTCATTATTACAGAAGTCGGGCTTGATATCTAGGGCTCTGTAAGTACGGGCAAAAAAACTCTAGGATTTTGAAATTAAAAGTGAAGGCTGTTAAGTGAACATAAAAATGAGTATTATGAGGCATTGGAATTTCATTTCAGTTTGATTCTTGGTGGGAGAAATAAAGAATAGTGAAAACCAGGCTCGCCGTTTTCTTGTACCTGTATAGACTGAAGAGGAAGCAGAGGACCCTGCAGAGGCCGTGAAAGGAAGCCTGAGCCGGGCTCAGTCCACACAGGCCATAAATTCCGTAGGAATCCCTGCTGGAGAAGACTGTCTGAAAAGGGTGTCCTCGGAACCTCTGCTCTCTGCTCGGGAGAAAGGTGTTCTGCTGAAAAGAAAGTTGTCTCTGTTAGAACAGGATGTGGTTGTAAATGAAGATGGAAGAAACAAACTTAAAAAACAAGGAGGTGAAAATTGTATTTTACTCTCATACAACATAAATGTATTTATACAGTGACCTTTAAACTTTTTCCTAAAGAAGAAACCCCTATTTATGTTTGTTTGAATAGAAAATCCCAGTGAAGTCTGTATGTTTTCATTTGCTTATGGTGACATCCCAGAAGAATTAATAGATGTATCAGATTTTGAATGTTCTCTGTGCATGAGGTAAGCATATAAAATTTTATACAAAGTGAACATTTTTAAATATAATGTAGCATAGATAAAGGTATTAATAGGCAATTTAAGCAAGAGAATACTGGCCCAAATAACACAAGATATGAATGTTGGTTCTAGGATTATCTTTCACCTCCTTAGAAAATAACAATCTCTGAGCCTCAGTTTTTCTTGTTGAGAAAATAGGATTAGTATTTGCATAGCCCATATTACTGTGTTGTGCGACTCTAGTGGCTTATAGCATAAACAGAATCTGGGGAGTTGGAAAATGTGATCAAAGTTACAGGTATTATTTAAACTTTGTTGTATCTGTGCTTTTAGATTTGGGTAAGAATTGTAGATACGTGTTTTATGTATAAGCTCCTGTCTTGTTCATCTTAATTGTACCATTTTCTGTGCTCACTTCTGCCGCACATATGCTAATCATAAACCTTTCAGAGTAACATTGGATAAGGCTTTCCATTATGTAGAATACCTGTGATTCTAAAAGATTGACAGTTTTGAAAGAATATTTCTCATTTACATAAGTTAAGGTAGGATTAAGAATTTTTGAAGCGTTAGGAGGCCTGGGGCTGGTCACAGTTAGGCTGGGGTAACTAGCTATATTCCTGATGAAGTCTTTTAATTGTCAGCCTTGGTTTAATCCTTGAAGTAAGGGGCTTAGGCCAGATGGTTTATAAAGTACCCGTAACTCTAACAACATTTCTAGGGAATGCAGAAGTATCATGTTTTGGGAAATAATTATAAAGTTAATAAAATCAGTTTTTCTGCCTTGAGTATTTTATCTATTATTAAGCCTAATAGTTCTTTTAGGGTTTAACAGTAGTAATTAGATTATTCTTTTTATGAATGTTACATAGTAAGGCTTTTATAATCCTATTAAAAGACTCAGGTTGATAAAGTGGGAGTCTGGAGGCTATGTGTAAACTACTAATTATTAGTGACATATTTTACATTATTTATTTTGCACTAAGTTCCTGAACTTTGGTGTTTTTACACTTGCTGCATGTCCCAGTTTGGTGCATTTTAAGTGCTTAGTAGGCGCGTGTACCCAGTATCTGTTATAATAATCAGTGCAGTTCTAGGCCCTTGGCTGGATATACTTGTTGACTAAGAACTTTGGAAAGGTTCAGGAGGGTTTCATATTCTTACCGGTGCCCCTCCCACCTCTCCTCCCCACCAGCCTTCCTTCTTCCCCCACTAAGTAGAGGTCAATGTCATGGTTCCACTACTAGTTGAGGCTTTTCCAGTGGATAGTTTAATTTGAAAACTAACATGTATTTTGGTTGATTTCAGATTGTTTTTTGAGCCAGTGACAACCCCCTGTGGACATTCATTCTGTAAGAATTGTCTTGAGCGCTGTTTAGATCATGCACCATATTGTCCCCTTTGCAAAGAAAGCTTAAAAGAGGTAAATATTGTATTAGTATTTGTTTATTGGTTTTAAGTTGGGGAACATGACTTGATTTCTATTCAGCCGCAGAAATAATTATCATGTTCAGAATGAGTTAAATTATACAGGCTGATATTTTACTACCTATAGACCAATGTTGAAGAAAAGTGAAGTTGAGAAAATAGGGGAAAGGAGATAAGTACTAGAGACCAAATCCTTTTGTACTTAGTTTTTTAACAAGAAGAGTGTGATCAGTTACCTAGTCAGGAGTAGCCTCCATTTTAACTTTGAAATGTTGGGGAACCCCTCTGCAGCTCCTCTTGCTCACAAGAGTGGATCAGAGAGTCAAGGCCTCTTCCAGCTTCTTTGACATCTTTGTTATCTAATATGGTAGCCACTGTGCATGACTGTTCAAGCACTTGAGTTGTGACTAGGCTAATGTGATTGAGAAACTATGGTTTTAATTTCATTTAATTAATTTAAAATGAAGTAGGCATAGACAACTAGTGGCTGCCACACTGGATAGCACAGCACTGGACGTAGTAGACTGGCAGGAAGAAGAGAGACCCTTCTTTTCACTGATAACCTGTGATGGGGATACCGCTAGGTCTCAGTGGTGCCTCCTGTCCCTGAGGGAGGACAGCACCCTCTCAATCATGCTTGAGCGAGTGGCGAGGGTGCTGACAGCCCCCGCAGTGCAGAGTGGCAACTGCAGTGGGAGCACCGAAGGGGAAAGGGAGTCTGTGTGATGCATCCAGATTGCTTATAAGAAAAAGCTATCCAAATAGAATAAAAGGTTAATAAAGCCATTTTAACAGTTATTTTTTATAAAAAAAACTATGTTCAAGTCTGCAGATAGCATATAGCAGAGGGGTATTGTTACATTTGACGTATGTCATACATACATACCAATGTGATATGTAAGACAGAAGCACACACAAGTGTTTGTAGTCAGGAAACAAAGCTATTTTTAAAGAGTTTGCTGGTTACTTTTTCAGCTAATACGTTTGATGTTTGCAGATAATGCACTGTAGTCATGCTATCTTTCCAGTCTCTTTTGGTACTCTCAAGTATAATGATGCTTTTTTGTTGTTCAAATTAACTATTATATCCATTTCTTTCACTTACAGATAGTCTTAAACAATATTTAGAGTTCAAAGAAAAATATATTAAGTATATTATTTGAAAATAATACGGTTTAAAAATTTTTATCCTATGTGCAGTTTGAAGACACTATAAACTATAAATTCTAAGTATTTATTATATATAATTTTTAAAATAATATTGGTGTGCTCTATAGTATTACAATATTTCTACTTGTCATTTTATTTTGCTCACTTTTTCCTTTTAAATATTTTCTGGAGCAGCATAATAGTACAGTGGTTTAACATTTCCCTATTTTATATATGCCATTCATTTTGAATGCTTTTATGAACATTTTAAATTAATGGCTGTATGTGTCTTTTACTGTTTCCTTAAGTTAAATTCTTGGGAGGTAAATTACTAGAGGCTCTATATAAAACTTAAATTCAGTTGCCAGATTGTCTGCTTTTTCACTTACCCTCAATTCCAAAATGTTACACAGATTCAGAATCCTGTCAGTAGTGTAAAAGAGGTCATATTTCCCCAACTTTAACTGTATGGGCATGAAATCTCCAACTTTATATAATAGAAAAGGGTTAGAGGACTGCTTCTATAATGTCTATAATTTGATTAATCGTATGATAACTCTGTCCCGTGTACACTCTGTACACTCTTCTGAAGAGTACATTTCTCAAGTCTGTATAGCCTGATGGTTCTTAAAATATATTTCCCTCACTAGCAGCCTTTGTGCCACCTAAGAACTTGCTAGAAGTAAAATTCTCAGACCCCACTCCAGGTCCACTACCTCAGAGCCTCTGGGGTGGTGATTAGCAGTCAGTACTGTGACGCACCTTGACTCTTCTTAGATTTGAAAACCCCTTGTGTAACCACTTTCTCAAACTCCTACATTTCCTTCAGTGGATATTGACAGAACTCTTACTGTTGATCTACAGATTAATAGATGACTTCTCTTTGTTTTTTGATGATCTCCCAAGAGTTTTTCCTCACTTCCTGTTTTTAAAAAATATACGTTGGGCATTTTTTGTGCACTCACTCTGAGCTGGTCACTGGCCCTAAGCAGTTTCTAATTTAACTACAGAGATGTAGTTACTCATAGTCATGTATTAACAGTACAGAGGACGGTAAGTGCCTTTCATGTGGTAAAGGCAATAAAATATGAGGTCTTAGGGTGACAGAGCAACAACTGGGGAAGGCTGCATCTTGAAAGGTAAAATATGTGCCAGACCCTGAAGAGCAGATAGACTTTTCATAGGCAGGAGTGAGGTAGATAACTTATATCAGCTGAAATCGAGAATAACTCAGAAACTCACGGGATGGCAGTTTTTAAGAATATTTAAGGAGTAGCACAAGGGTAGTGTTTCTGTAGAGTGGGGAGTTGGATCATAAAAGGAAAGCAGTATCTTCATGGGACTGAGTGCCAGTGAGCGGCAGTGGAAGGAGAACCTGTTTACTATAGAGTTGGCTATGGGGGCCAAAAGAACTGTTTTGCTTTTCCTAAATGAAGCAAATGCATTATTCTATTCATCTCTACGTTTCTCAGTTAAGGTGATAGTTTCAGTACCAGGACATGTCAGGTGGAAATTGGCCTCTGTTGTGGAAGAGGGCAGGAGCAGGGCTGCCTGCTGACAAGAAAGGATTTTTGACTCTAGCAAGACGTGTTTTCATCTATAGTGCTTGGTTCAAGTTGCACCTATCTTTTATGCTCTTGAGCAAAACCTCAGGCAGACTGACTTGAATAGTATCATCATTCTAATGTTCCCCCTCACCAATTAAACTTACTCAGAATCGACTGTGTAAGTATGAAATAAAGGCTTTCATGTATCAGTTAAACTGTGTTGCCTGTTTTATACTGTAGGAAAACTACTATTGGAATGTAAAATAATATTGTTTTTTAGTATCTAGCAGATAGGAGGTACTGTGTCACACAGCTGTTGGAAGAATTAATAGTGAAGTATCTGCCTGATGAACTGTCTGAGAGAAAAAAAATATATGATGAAGAAACTGCTGAACTCTCACAGTAAGTTTCTTCTCATAAAAACTAAATGTGAACTACGACCCCTGAAAACAGTACAGAGAAACCTTCCTACAGTAAGCTGGATCCTGTCTTTAGTTCAACTTAATCTAGCAAAAGCATATTTTAAACAAATATTGGTTAGCTTCCCCTGTCTTCAGCAGACAAATTTTTTAAGAGTTCATTTGGTAGCATCCAGATGTTCAGCTGGTTGGGCTGATGCAGTTTTTGAGGTAGGGGAGGAACTTCCTGAAGTGCCAGCAGGCAGTGGTGTGGGAGAGAGAAGGGAGCAGGTAACGGTAACCTGGTGTGAGCAGCTGTCGTGTGTCATGACAGAGGAGGAGAAAAGCTGAGAATAAATGGACCTGGTTAGCAGGGCTTTTTTTAGCCAACTAGAGGTTTGCAAGTGGGGGGCAGAGACTGAATTTGGAGGAGTCACTAGGAGCAAATGCTCAGCAGAGATACTGACGGGCAGCAGAAGTCAGATAGTGTAAGGCAGGTGAAACACCGAGAGGGGACTTTGGATTGAGTATTACGTGCCGCTGTCAGGGGGATGCACGGTTGGTGGGAGCCGGGTACGTTCGGCTCGTCTTTTCTTGCCTTCTACATCCTTCTCTTGGGCTTTTCTCTCCTGTTCCATTAATGTCTTTTCCTCAGTCACCAGTCACACAGGTCTCTGAATTTATCTCACAGGTTTTTAATTTCTTAACTCTGTTTCCTTTTTTTTTTTGTCTTTTTGAGAGAGGGTCTTGCCATACAGTTCATGCTGGCCTTGAGCTCACTCTGAGCTAGGCTGGTCTCAAACTCACAATGATCCTCTTGCCTCAGCCTCCCGAGTGCTGGGATTACAGGCACGCGCCACCACGCCCAGCCTTAACTCTGTTTCTTTTACTATTTTTTAATCAAACAGTAGAGGACAATATTGTAATCTTATGTGCTATTTTATTTAACTTTTTGTTTCCATTATTTTTCAAAACATAAATCGAGCATTTTATATGTCATACTTTGTGACAAATAATCAGGTGTGCTTATAGACTTTTCCAGTGTGTGCTCGTCAGATGTCTGCAGTAGGCCAGTGACCTTCACTAAAAGAATACTTTCCAGTCTTTTGTTGACAGAAGTGCTAGTAGCATGACTGCCTATGGAATTGATGTTTTGTTGTGTGGTTTTCTGATAGAAAATATTCTGATGTGAGGACTCTGTGCCTTTTTGATAAGTACTTAAAGGCTAGATTTAGAAAGCTGCTGTTAGACCTTTGAAATCTTAAGCACGGCAGTAGAACCAGCAGAGTGGAAGAGCCAGGCAGAGCTGAGTGTGGCGAAGAGAGGCTGGAGGGAACCTTGCTGCTTCTGAGTGGGGCTACTTTGAACAGATATTTTAAACATTTTATTAAATACTATATTTGCATAACTAATTTATAGTCATTTTAAAACTAAAAAGTGAGCAGAAGAAAGGCTGTATTGTGTAAAGGGAATCACCATTGGTATTTTGGCATGTATTCAGGCCTTAATACTGTGTATAAGATACATTTTAAACAAGATTGGATCATATTACTCATTTTCTTCTACAACCTTCTCATTAATACGATTATTTTTAGATCAATGCCATATGCATTACCATTTAATGGAAAACATAATATTCCATTGTAGGGACATACCGTACTTTACTAGTCTCCTGTTTTTGTTTCCAAAATTAGACTACTATCCACGATACTACTGTGAACATCCGTATATTACCTTGGAATCATTTCTAAGGAGAAGGCTTTTGGTTCCAAGAACATCTCCTATCAAAAACATAAAATTTCCAATATATAATGCCAAGTGCTTCTTTAGCCCATTTGTCCTATTTCAAACTGCCCCCACGTTGGCAATATTTCCAATACTCTTGTCAAAACTGGGCATTGCTTTTGTTCTTCTGTTACTATCTACCAACCTGCTTGTGAAAAATGTTACATCATTTTTACTTACCTGGGGAAAAATGTTGTCTTCTTGAATTATGTTTTTTGATAATTTAAAAATATCTTAATACTTAAGAATTATTTGGCTAGGCATAGTGGCACAGGCCTATAATCCCAGCACTCGGGAGACTGAGACAGGATTGCCACCAGTTCAAAGCCAACTTGGGCTACAAAGTGAGTTCAAAGCCAGCCTGAACTGCATAGTGAAACCTTGTCTCAAAAAGACAAGAAAAAAAAAATTCCTCTATTGTAGGAGTTCATTTTTTTCTTACTCTTATCTAAGAATAACTATAAGATTTCTTGTGCATAAAAGCCATTAACTTTGTCCAGGGTTTGCATATATTTTAAATACATTTTAATACAAAGTACTAGTTATGATAAATTTGCTTTTGATTTATAAAGGAACTTAACTCTGTAAAATGATGTGGTATCTCAAAATTCAAACTTAGAAAAAAGAGGATCACAGATTTTTAGAATTAATACTGTATCAACATGAGCTTACTGATGGGGATGCTGATTCTTGTTCTTGCCAGGATTTAAAATCACTTGAGAACTAATAGATTTTGGTTTTATGTCTTGACCTGTAATAATGAAACTTCTTCTCCTTCAGCTTGACCAAGAATGTTCCAATATTTGTTTGCACTATGGCCTATCCCACTGTGCCTTGCCCTCTTCATGTATTTGAGCCAAGATACAGGTTGATGATTCGAAGAAGTATACAGACTGGAACCAAGCAGTTTGGGATGTGTGTCAGTGATACACAAAATAGGTATGATTTTTGTGAACTGAAATGTTTGTATGTCCCTTTGAACTTTGTAAGTATGGATGAAAACTTGCATTTGTATGCTTGAACTTTGATATTAATCAGAGTTTTTCTTTCAGCTTTGCAGATTATGGTTGTATGTTACAAATTAGAAATGTACATTTCTTACCTGATGGAAGGTCTGTGGTTGATACGGTCGGAGGAAAGCGGTTTAGGGTTTTAAAAAGAGGAATGAAAGATGGATATTGTACTGCAGACATTGAATATTTGGAAGATGTTACGGTATGTAAAGTTGTTCTCCCCTAGCATAATCTACTCTGTGCTGGGAATTGGTGCAAGCGTACAGGCTGTTATTTTCAAGAGTATGAACCAGTTCTTCATATCAGAGACCCTCATCACTGTGACTTATGAGGGCTAGTTCTGGTTTACAGTTTTCCTATCCTGCTTTTGTATCATACATGCAGGAGAACTTGGGGAGACTAAAGCTGACATCCTCTCTATTTCTGCATGCTTACCAACCAGCATAGTACATAGGTTATATGTCTGTGTCTGCATGCTTGTGTTATATGCCAGGTAGTTATTTAGCAATAGTGGTTGACCAAACTGAATGTCCAAACCATCTAAGTTTTTTTTTAATTAATTAATTTATTCTTTTTTCCCATCTCAATTTTATAGGGTTGCTAACATCTGCTTTGTTTCATTGAAAAGTGCTTCAATTCATACTACAATTCATACTGTTTATTAGTATGAATTTTTTTTTTTTTTTTTTTTTTGGTTTTTTTCCAGTACTAGGAATCAAACTCACAACCTTGTACTTGCCAGGCAGGCGCTGTGCTGCTGAGCTAAATCCCCAGCCCCCATTAGTATGAATTCTAATTAGATTAAAATTTGATGTAAAAACATAAAATCCTGTAGGAATTATTTTATATATTAAGATTGTTCCTGTGCCAAAGTGTTATGGTTTGTGTCTGGGTGTCCCCCCACAAAGCCTCATGCGGTCATGGGGCAGGCTTTTAGGGTTTGATTGATTGTGGGTGTGAGAGCTGCACCCACCCTGGGGTGGATAGTTTGCATATGTAAGGGAGAGGAAGAGGCTGCTAGCGGCCATTCCTCCCTTTTGTGCTTGTTGCTTTTGCTGTGTTCTGCTGCCATGAGCTATAGCCCTCTGCCATGTGCCACTCTGCCTTGTAACCTGCCGAGTATGGACTGAAACCTCCACAAACTATAAGCAAAATAAACCTTTCCTTCCTTAATTTTGGGCATCAAGTATTTTGTCCCAGCAACGAGAGAAAAGTAACCAAGACACAAAGATAACATTAGTGAAAAATAAATTGAGTTAAACACTGTGTTAAAACTCTGAGGCATTACTGATAAAGCACTGTCAGTATATATATGTAGCTGATATTTTACCTGGGTAGGGTTATGGTGAAATCTTTGTTCGACAGTGTTAATGTGTTTCTTTTTATATCTCCAGACCCTAATTTCTCAATTATAGTTAGCTGAAGTGCTAGGAAATGACTTGTGATGTTGTAAATATCAAATTGAAGACAATTTTAGGGTGAAAAGGCATAATAAAATTATAGATCTTACAGACTGTCACCCATCTAGTTAGGCCTTGTATTTCAGTCACCATTTATTGGGTGTCACTATAAGACATTTTCACAAACGTTAGTGCTTTGAATTTTCAAAATTCTGTGAAATAAGATATGGAGAAAATACAATTCAGAGGTGTTAATTAATTTTCCCAAGCTCCTATATCTAAATGATTCAAAGCCTCACTCTGACACCAAATTCTGAGTTTTATTGTGAAGCTGTCTTGCCTCTGTGGTGATGAACTGAGTCTGATAATTGTCATGTTGTACAGGCCATGGGACACTTTGCTCTGGGTAATAGGTGAAAAATCTTATGTGGCTAAAATTTTAAGTTGATTAATATAGTTTGTGTCTTAGGCATGCTTGGTTAATGGTATGATTTCCCGAAGGCAAATTTTAATTTTATGCAATTTACAACTTCATTGAATTTGATGGCAAAAATTCCTTGAGTCTAGGTATAGGAAAACACACAGTACAATAGCATATGTAAATCCTATTTAGAAAATTGATTTAATATTTAGAAAATTGAGTTCTTTAGGTCTTTGTGGTCTTAGGAATGTCTAATTTTTTATCTTAATTTTATCATCTATTGAGTGATTTTCTTGACCATCCTGGAAAAGCTGTGCAAATTTTTTTTTGCATCTGTTTTTTTTAATTGTAGCACTTTTCAATGACTTCAATGAAATGTTAAGTTTTTATATTATTACAGTAATAATCTTAGCTTTAAAAGCTTGCTTTTAAAATTTCTGTGTGCTTGGGGCTGGGAATATAGCTCAGCGGCACAAGTGCCTGCCTGCAAGTACAAGCAAGATTCTGAGTTCAATTCCCAGCATCAAAAAAAAATTAAAAATAAAAAATAAATAAAATTTCTGTATGCTTCTTGGCTGTCTCCCTTATCCAGCTCAGACTCAATTCTTACCAACCCTTGAATTTTGTGAGAATGTAAAGGAGGGTTTTTTAAGAAGTGATTTAGCAACTTACAAGTTTATTTCTTGCTCATATGAAGTCCCATGTGTGTTAGTTGATAATTATGTCTAGTAGTATAGTCATTCTAAGACAAGAATGCTTCGGTTTTATGGTCCTCTACCTACCTTCCTTCCTTCTTCCTTTCCTTTCTGCCTTCTCTTCTTCCATTTAGAAAAACAATACATACAGAAAATTTACCATTTTAACCATTTTTAAGTGTACAGTGGCATTAAGTACATTCAAGTTATACAAAATGTAAATACTTTTTAAGTTTAAATTTTTATTTCAATTGTTTTCACAAGTAAAATGTATTCTTTTGTCTCTTATGTGCTTTTACTTTACTGTCTATATTTCAAATCTTGGTTAATATTAGTCATCCTTGGAGTGGGAAAGGCTGAGTCAGCCTGCTATTTATTCAGATGTATATGAAATGAAGCACTTCCCAGCATGTAGCAAATGGGAGATTAGTGTGTTTTAAAGGAATCAATAGAAAATGAATGTGTTAACTTAGATCTTCCGCCTGAGTTCTGTGAGATTCCTTCTCTGGGTCTGAGGCCGGAAGACTGTGCATTTAGTCTTTACACTTGGTGACTTAGGTGGATGGAAAGTTGTGGGGGAATACAGAGGCTTAAGTCTTTGGAGAAGTCAATCATTTTCTTTTGATTTACTAGCTTTGTATGCCAAATTATTTGTTTTTGGTTTGTTTTGACCTAGTCCTTTGGTAAAGTTGGTGTGTGTCGGACCTCCTTGTGTTACTACTTTCTGCTCTGTGCTCTGCACCCTAACTCCTCATTTTTCCTTTTGTTGTAGCAAATGTCTTCTGCCACTTTCATGTTTTAGTGTTTTTAAAAGACAAAAGAAATTCCAAATTTGTATAGACCTACAGCCAAAACTCACTCTCAGTCCTTCCCCTTACAGTTGGGGGCTTTAGTAGAGTCTGTGATTCGCCACTGCTAAGGAGCAGAATCAAGAGGAGGCCAGGACTTGCTTTCTTTCTTCAGTCTGATCCTTAGCCCTATGAGATGCGAAATATATGCAGTTATATCATAAAAATAATATTCCCTAATAATCTAGCACTGAAATGGTTATTCACCTATTTTTTGATATTTTTGCATTTTGAAGGGTTAGTGATATGGACAGAATGATTAGAGATCTCTTATCGGCTGTTATCTTCTAGGTTGAAAATGAAGACGAGGTAAAGAGTCTCAGAGAACTTCATGATTTGGTTTATTCTCAAGCCTGCAGCTGGTTTCAGAATTTAAGAGACAGATTTCGAAGCCAGATTCTTCAGCACTTTGGATCAATGCCTGAAAGGGAAGAGAACCTTCAGGTATGATGGTTTTGATACTGCTTTCAAGCTATATTTCTTCCTCCATTTTCCTTTTTGATGGCATGTGCTTTGACCCCTCCCCCTTTAGAATTATGACTGTAGTCTCCGGAGCAGCAGTATCCATTACATTTTACATAGGTAAAAGGTGGAAATAGCTGTCAGATAACCTGCCTATGGGAAGGCATGCCAGAGCAGGAAAGGGTTCTTTTCTGCACATGTTCAGAAGGAAGGATATAAAATTAAATACGAGACAAGACCCATCAGCTGTTGCTGTTGGACAGTTAAGATGTATCATTTTCTATACTTTAAAAAATCTTTTGTCACCTGTCTTTTCCCCCCAGAATCTTACCCCATTGCTTCAATCCATTTTCATCTGTTCATATTTAATTCCTGACCCCTCATGAAACCATTAACCATAAGGTCTTGCTCAAGTACTTAAGAGTTTACCATTAAGCTTAATTTAGTTAACATCTGTTGCATTTTCTGTGCACGCAGATCTGTGTAGTGGCCATTGCAGGAGGCTCGAAGGAGGGTTCCTATCCTGGAAGATCTGACTGTAGGATCATCCAGCCATTACCTTTTAGGCATAAGCATTTTGAGTTGGACTGGATTGTTTGTCATCAGAAGGGAACAAACAAATTCATAAAGGACTGGCTATCAGTAATTCTGTGAAGATGGAGTGATGCTATATCCCATTGTGATGCCCACTGCCTCTCCTGGCATTTTTCAGTGTTGGTCTAAGTCCATCTGAATCCTCCACTTGAACATGAAATTTCAGTATCAAGCCATCCCCAAATTGAGCACCATTTTCATTCTTTGTTTACCATATTATCAGTTGCTACATACTTGTTTCAACCTAGTTACCTGAATCAAATCAAAACTGAATAAGTAAATATTAAATCTTACCAAAAACTACAGAAAAATTCAACATTACTTTCCTGTGATTTTCACCACTTCCATCCACTTCTGCACTGCACCTCTGCCACTACATACTGCTATATGCTCTCAAGTCAGGATTCAGTTAGGAAAACAAAAGCAGCTGCTTTTACACATTCCAGGAATGCAGGATTTACTGCAGTGTTGTGACAAATTGAGCTAACACTCAGGAGAGACCGAATATAGGAACAAATGAGGCGTTATTGAGCCGGTGACCAACAAGCCCTAATACCAAGTCAGAGAATGCCAGGTGGACTTTGCATCTATTTTAAATACCTGTTAGGTTTCCATGGTAACCACATTGCCACATTACCTAATTTTTGGGAATTTTATAAGAATGCCACATAATCTTCACAAGGTTTACAATTCCCAGCGGTTGTTGGTCATCTGCCCTTCAGGTGGGCATTGTGGTTGAACGTTTAGCTTACTTCTCAGTTTGTTCTGTTTGTTTCCCCCACTTTATGGCTTTGGTCTTTCTTCGTGGGTTTATGGTTAGCTAAGGAGGGGAGGAGTGAGTTCATTTACAGTATGAGTGAGTTTAAGTGACTTCTAAATGGAGTTACAGAAAGAAAATGGAGTCTCATGCCCTGTCAGTAGGGCATAGACTTTATGTGGCAGTTGGAAACCTGAAGGAATGAAAATCTGGGTTGTCTCTATCTATAGATCAAGAAATCTACTGTCACTACTGGCCACTGGAACAACACAGCAGGTGCTTCTCAAGCAATTGTGGGGAAGTGTCTTCATTACATTTTTTGCTGCTGAGACCAAATACCCAACACCCACAAGTTAAGGGAGTAAGGTTTATGTAACTCCCAGTTTGTAGAGGTGTCAGTCTCTAGTCAGCTTGCTCCAAGGCAGGGTGGCACATAGCAGAGGGCAACAGTTCATGGCAGCAGAAAACAGCAAAAGCAACAAGTGAGGGACAAGAAGTTTTTGTCCCTTATACTGTATGCAGACTACCTGCCCTAGGGTAGGTGTAGCACTCACACCCTTAATCCCAGCATCACACTACAAATCAGTCACACACTCTAGATTCAGCCACCTCCAAAAAAGCCCTGTGGCTGCATGAGGCTTTGTGGGAACATCTAGATACAAACCATAACAGGAAGCTGCTGTAATTCTCAGGAACTGAGGGCGTCTCTACCAGTATATATCAGCCTACAGCAGTGGAGCAAGTGGCTTTCAAGACTTCCCTGGGAAGCTGCTACCCTTCATTTGCAACAGTCTCCAGAGAATAATGACCTCTTTTCCATGTCTGCATTCTCACAAGAGGTCTCCTTGGCCAAGTCTAATCTGGACCTTAATGGAGGAAGGGATTCATGTAAATGTAGTTTCTCATGTCTCTCTCTAGAGTGTAGAAGAAGAGATTTGGGAACCCATAACGTGCCAATATGGAAGTCTAATTTGGCTGTACAAGGAGTTTATTGAAATCACTGTTGAAATTCCTTTTGTCATTCTGAAACCTCATGTTTCATACACAGTTCAGTGACCATTTTGGGCAGGGTTAAAAATCTTTTTATGTAATTCTTAGTCCTTGCAGTAGCAACTTGCCAGCTCTTGCAACCTCAGAGGGACTGCTTTGCTGGAGATATGTTTATTTTTCAAAGTAAACTCGAAACCAAGATAATTTTGTCATGCCATTTTTAGGATTTCATTTTTCTAAAGAAATTTTAAGTATCAGTTAACTTTGCTTAATTCTTTAAATATATATTTTAAGAAAGCAGTTCTCGGGAGTAGTTTTGCTCCCATGGGACATTTAACATCTGGAGATAGTTTGGCTGTTACAACTGGGTAGGTACTGCTGGCATCTAGTGGGTAATGGTCAGAGATGCTGCTAAATATACCATTAATGCACAGGACAGCTTCACGCCACAAAGAAATACCAGGCCCCAGGTGTCATTAGCTTTAGGCCCAGAAACCATACCCTATGGCAGTGCAGTACAGAGCAAAGAACGGTAGCCGTGGAGTCAGGTCTGGACTGGAATGTTGGCTCTGCCACATAGGAGCTTAGAGGTACTGGAAAATTGCATTACATTTCCAGGCACCAGTTTCCCTATTTATATGAACATAATAATTGCCTGGCCTACAAGATTGTTGAAGGAACTTGAAATAGCACCAGCACATGTAAAATGCTCAGTAAATAGTGGCTTTATCATCGTTACTGTTGTCCAAACTCTCACTTTATTAATACTACCAATTCCACTGTTGATTATTTTTAGGCAACTCCTAATGGACCTGCGTGGTGTTGGTGGCTTCTTGCAGTTCTTCCTGTAGATCCTCGGTATCAGCTGTCGGTGTTGTCCATGAAATCTTTGGAAGAACGTTTGACAAAAATACAGCATATACTGACATATTTTTCTAGAGACCAATCTAAATAAATAACTGCTTAGATCTTACTTTGAAGTTACTCTAATCTGGCTGTGACAGCCAGATTGTCCGCTGCCTTTGCACATCCAGTGCTGGTTTGAGAAATGTAATGAACCTTTTTTCCTTCAACCTCCTGAACCATGTGGATCTGCAGGTGAATACCTTCAACTAGGATTTAGACCACTAAGAACTTGCACAGAAAAACACGCAGCGAATGTGTGTCAAACCTCTACATTGTGATAAAGTTGCACTATGTACCATATACTAAAATGAATTAAGAACTCTGTGTGTATGTATGTGTGTAGTGTGTGGGTGTGTATGTATGTATGTATGTGCGTGTCTGGGTAGTGTGTGTGCATTTTCTCTGGCTTTAAAATTAAAAAAAAAAAAAAAAGCCATAGAGAGCAGAACTTGCCGAGGGTCATTTATTGCCTGGTTTACAGCAGTAGCGATATAAGTTTTTGCAAATTGTATTTGCCTCAGATTTCTCTGTCCTAATGCTTTTATTTGCACAAGTACGTAAAATATGGTACCAAGTATCCTTCTTTGTTGGAAGTACTGCTCTTGCTGAACTGTCTTGACCATTGACTATGACACAGTTTCTTATTTATGTAAATATTTGCATTCCAGTGGCCAGCAGGCTTTGGATGCAGAACCTAGAGCCAGTTTTCAGGAACAATTGCAAACCTGACATGGTACTGTGCATCTATTCATAAAACACTCAAAACTGTGAAATTATGGTTTACATGTAATTGTACATAAAGGTAAATGGAGGACTCAATTCAGTACCAGTTAGTTTGTACATTTTAGGGGCTTTTCACATTAACTGCCCATCTATGTGATTTATAGTTTGACATGATGTGTTTAAGAATTACATAGGATAAACCCATTAAGGACCGGGGGAAGAGAAGAAGCTTAATGTAGAACTAAGCTTTTAAAGTTTGTTTTGTTTTTTAATTCTGGTCTTGGTGCAAATGTGAGTTATGCCTTATTCATATCACAGTTAGATCACCATGCTGTGACATGGTTTATCTTCATGCTGCCCTAGAGACTTTTGTAATTATTTGTTGCCAACTTGTGACTGTCTCTATTCACTTTCTTTTATGTAAGTAATTTGTAAAAGTTTCTTAAAATTTTTGCTTTTGCTTATTTAATTTTGAATAAAAGCTAAATTCATAATTTTTTCTGAAATTTTAAATCAGTGTCCAAAGACATCAGTAGACGAACCAAAGTACAGATGAATTTTGTTTATGGTTTTGCAACATGAGATATAAGCTGTGGTTTTCGAAATACTATTGGGGGTTAGTTTTTGAACAAAGAATACATTGGCTTACAGGGGCTTTTACAGGCTCTTCCATTGGCTCTTACAGGGGCTTCAGGTTGTAGGATCATTCTCTAAAGCCTTATTTTTCAACCTTTTAAGATCCATTTCTCTTTAGGAAAAAGATAAAATTCCTTTCCCCACCTTTTTGCAATACCAGGGATTGAACCCAGGGCCTTCATACTACACTGCATCCCTAATCCTTTCCCAGTGCTTTTTAAATTTTTATTTTGAGTCAGGGTGTTACTAAGTTGCTAAGTTTGCTAAGTAGGACTCATACTTAATGATCTTCTTGTCTCATCCTCCCAAAGTGATGGGATTACAGGCATGGGCCACCATACCTGGCTGAAGATAAACATTTTTACATACATGCTACTTCACTTGAGACTCCTCTTTGTTGCAGACTTGACCACTTCTGCCCCCAAATTTCCTAGCTAAGCTATTCCAGATATAGATAATCTTTCAATGGTGAATGTTTTCTTACAGTTATATTCAGAAATGACTCCCTAAAGAACCACTTAACATCCCACTTAAAAGAATATGTTCAGTAGTTTCGCAGAAGACATAATAGATTGGGCCATTCCGCCAGGCACAGTGTTGCACACCTGAAATCCAAGCACTCTGGGATGCTTAGGGACTTAGTGATATTCTTTCTCAAAAAGAGAGCTGAGAAAGTTACTTAGTGTGAAGTTCCTTGGTGAAATCCCCAGCTCCAGTCAATCAAAAATAAATGAGCATTCCCCACATGTCCACATGAGCACTATTGCAAATTTAGGGGCCTTGTTACCATTTCATATTTTGTGGCATGATCTCTGGCAGGTATTGTATCTACAGATTTTTTTCACATTATCACTTCAGGTGCCTGAGTTCTGTCATGAATATTTCAAGCTGAAGTAGTTGCTAGTAGTCTTTATACACCTATGTACACACCCAATATCTCATTCAAGGTCCAACATGGATACCTTCAACTCAGGCAGTAGAACTCTGATCTCTGTAGCATTTTCCTTGTGTTTTGCTTATGACCCTTATGGGAGTAACTGAAATAAAGATATAAATCATTGTCTAGTTTTATCTAGTAGTTCAGATGGGTTTAAGTGTTCATAGGTAGACCACTAAATATAACTGAAGCAAATACCAATGATTAGCAAGGAGATTAAATAAAGATGATTGGACTAAGACAATACCTTTGTCTCCTCTGCTTTCACAAATTAGAAAAAAGAGAAAAGGAAGTCTAGCAGTATTGTAAGACAAAATTCCATTAACTGACCAATGCTTTTGAAGCCATCAGCAAGCTGGATCTGATACACAGCACCAGGGCAAAACATGGCTTTGCTGCAGTGGAGGGCTGTGGTCAAACCCCAGGAACTACAGGGAAACTCAAGACTATGAGAGAGTTTGATAAATCCTGTGGAGACTGCTTGAAACTGGACCATTCTGACCTGTCCCACTTGCAATGGGTAGTAGCTGGCTGCAGCAGTTATTTTCAGGCCAAAGTACTGAGTGTGGGTGTTGGACCAGAGACGACCCATAGTTCTTTCCAAGGCTCCCAATCCCAAGTGGGATGAGGAGTCTCTGGGCAGGACGCATCAGCATCCCGCATAACGACATAGGTTGCTATCCTAAAAATTTGAAGAAAATGAACAAGGTAAATTTAATATGCTTAGATGTGAGGCTCTTGTATTCCCTGAAAAGATCTGAGAGTGTAAAAAATGTTATGTGGACGATTGCTCACCAGTAGAAGCCTTCGGTAAACTTTGTTATGTCAGTGAATTAGTCTTGAAATCAAAGTGTGTGGCTGAACTAAGCGGAAGAAGGAATGCAGACAACAAACAAAGTGGAGGTTTAAGTTGGTATCTCTTCATAACATAATTCTGAGAGTCCAAAACAAAAGTGTGGGAGAAAACTGAGACGTGAACAATGGATTCAGTTTTTACGTCCATCTCAGCTTCCCAAGGAGAGCACAAAGGAAGAAATAAAAAGTTCATCTAATTTTCCCTGTGTCAAGACTAATAAAATATTCTATGTGCATTCTTAGGGACCAAATTTCCATTTAAAGGGGAAAGAATAAGGCCAACTTAGAGCAAACAAAATAATAATTGGTATTGATCAGCAACAAGATGACACGCTCAATGATAGAAATTTAAGGACACAATTTTCTTCCTAAATCCATGTTTACATGGCAGTATTTCACATTTTAAACATTTTAATAGATCTTTCAGATGCAGCTTAATAAATGAGCTCTCTCGGACCTGCCTTTAAATTGCATTTGTTTGATAAATGTGTCTTTAAAGGTTTTGAGGAGAGCACAATTTAGGAGTTTGAAAAGGATGTGGGTTTAATTTCAAAAGAATGTACATTTCCATTTCAAAATGTGGCAGGTATTAAATTTAGCTCTCAAAAAATCCTGTGAGGAAGGTATTGTTACCCAGACGAGGAATCAAGTGCTAAGAGGTAATTTGTCCAAGGGTTGTACGGCCATTGTGGGGTGGGACCGGCATTGAACCAAGGTGAAGTCTAGCTCCACTTTAGCGCTGTACCAGGTAATAAAACATCAAGGAAGAGTCGTGGGTGAGGGGCCCACACATGGCGAACAGTTCACTGCCATAGCGGGCTCTAGTACGGGGAGTGTTTTACAGCAGAGGAATTAAAGCATGTTTTTACACAGCGCTCTAAGGTTGTGATATATTCAAACCAAGCTCCGTCCTGTATTTTGGGAAGTGACTGATAATCTTTTTAGAAAGCAGTATTGCATAAATGTGTCAAGATTCATTAAAACGTGCCTATTTTTAGACCCAATCCAGTGTTGAAGGAATTAGGATATAATTAAAATCTATATGCATTACAGCAGGTACTATTTTATTCAATATATCTAGAACAGCAAAAACTTAGAAACAGCAAGCAGTGCCTACTAAAAGTGACAAGTAGAAGGTTAAATGAGTAATATTCAGCCACTAAAAATCACAGGTGAGCCTAGTATGTGAAATGCAAAATTCAAAACTAGTTATACCAAGATTTCCATACTCTGTGGATCTAATTAAAAATTAGAAGATACACACAAATCAGGTCAATAAGACTGACAAAGACATACTTCTCTTTAGAAATCCTATATGTCTTTCTTGCAGGGAAATCCAGCCATTGAGACTTAATCTGCTCATTCTATGACCACATTCCATTGGGTTTCAGTGCAGGAGATGTTGACCGTATAATGAAGTCTTTATTTGTTGTGGTTGTTTTGGTAAATTTTGTTGTATTTGGGGTACATTTGGCCTGAAACCGTGACATGGTAAGGAATTACTGAGCAGGAATAATCCTTCAAAAACTCCCTCACTGTATTTGGTATCATTTTTTCACAGTTTAGTAACAGGAAATATCAATGTGCAAACCCATTAGAGTGGTAGGAATGTTAAACCATGGCAATTAGAATATTCCTAAAAGATTTTTGAAATAGGCATAATTTAGAAAAGAAAGTAAACTGACTTTGCAGGGATGGCATTTTTACAACAAAACTGTCATCCACATCACACACTACAGAATGTTCTTACTACAAGTAGCTGTATTTCAGAGGATGCTGTTTTATATGACACCGTGGGTAGTGGAAAAAAACGAAGTTTAAATCCTGACTCTCTTACTAGCAACCTGTATGGGTTTAGCCAGGCCTTTTCATATATGTGGGTCTCAACAACCTCTTCATCAAAACAAAAATTGAAGACAGTGTGTATAACCATGCAACAAAATAGTAGATAATTTAAATGGGAGAGTCATTACTACTGTTGCTAACTCCATAGCAATGAAACCCTTAACATGGAATTGTTTAGAAGCATTAAACAAATGCGATCTGAAAGGATAAGGATACAGAAATGCCAACAACGGAGAAAGTTCTATGCTATTCAAGCTGGGATTGAAAAACAATCCTGACCTGACATTACCTAATGACACTCTGTTCTCTTTAGTATTCACTGGAGAATCAAGAGCTCATCTTCAAAGAACAAAGTGCAGGAAATCCAGGCAAATTTCAGTACTTACTACATAATACAGTCACAACTCTTCTTTACAAGACAAATGTGAGAACTGTCATTGCTTTTAGGGATTAGCCTCCAGCAATTATTAAAGTTGTATTTACAGATTAAATAGCTTTGTCTATGAAGTGAATAAAGAAAGAGAAGTTGAGAAATTTGAGGCTGAATGGAATCCAGGTTCATTTTCCATTTTTGTGTCTCAGAAACAATGCTTACTGTCTTAGAGATCTATATTCAGGAAGTAAAGAAACAAGCATTCTTATCTTGCTCAATCAGAGTCAAAATAAAGCTGAATTGCCTACATGCCACATGGAGGCACTCACGTAGGATAAGCTTCATCATAGATAGACACATAGCCAAACTTGTACATAACCTGTGTATAGGCAGAACAACTCCTTGAAATGTTTGTGATCTCTATATTCCCACAACTGTTAACACTACTTCAAGTAGGTAACTTAGATTTACTTTTCTGAACTCAAGGGAAGTACTTTGCATAAAGCAGAAGCAGTCTGAAATTTAGAGTTTTCCTTGCCTGTAGTTAAAACGCAAGCCATCAAAGTGTTTATTCAAAGTTCTGAAAAGATGAGAGGAGAAACTGTGTTTTGAGAGTTAGTGATAGAGAAAAGATTTCTGAGGTAGAGGTCTCCGAGTCTTACGAGAAAGTAGTACGTCCCATAGACCCTTTGGTAGATGCTCCTTGAATAGTGAGCAGGATCTTAGGGGTGTGGCTTCCTGGTGCAACTAGGGAAGTGGGGAGCCCAAGGCATAGTATTCCAAGTTGCCACAACACCCCCGAACCCAAAGAATGGTGTAGAAGCAAGAGTCTATAGAGCTGCAAGGGATTTCATGCCTTAGGATAACTAATAACAACTCATAGCCCAAGAAAATAAGTTTCCCCCTGCCTCCCATTGGTGCTAGGATTGAATCCAGGGCCTCACACATGCCAGGCAAGTGCTGTACCACTGAACTACACACCTCTAGCTCTAAAACTTTTGATTAAAAGAAGAAAAACCTAGGGCCTTTGTACAACTTTGCTTTGGATGAAGATAAACTATTAGAAATGATAACGGTCAAACTTTCACCATCCCACTCATGTATATATTCAGTGTCAGAATTGCTTCATATTTTTAAAAAATGAAGAAATGCAACATTTTTGGTACACCTACATTTGCAAATTAAGACTCAGACCCTCTGTAGTTATGTTCAAGGATCTAAGAAGAACAAATAAGTATCAATGGAAATAGGAAATTGGTGATTAATTCAAGAGATCACTCTAAAGTGAAAATCAATGGACTTCCTAATTGAGATACATAAGAGGTAAAAGAAAATAAGGGTTCAAAGATTTTGAACCTCAGTGACCATTAACCATAATAGAAAAAGAAAATAATACTTGTTTGGAAAAGAAGATAATATGATGGTGGTTCTTTGCTGAAATAAAATGAGATTAAAGTATATCAGAGTTGGTATGATACACCCTGGGACTTGCCATCCTCAAACGGGGGAAGAATGTTCCTTGGAGGAGTCATTCTTTGTTTTTTTCTTAGAGGATTTAAGGAGATAATAAAGAGCTTCTGAGTCATAAATCTTTAGCAAGAGTCCTTGAGCTCACTGTGTATCTTCCCATTATGATTAGACAATGTAGTTGGTTCATGTTGGCCTTAAAAATAAAAGCAGATCATGAGATGAAATCAAGGTCCGCTGTATTTTCCCTTGGTCCCAGAAGCTGTCATCCGCTATCAGCTGTTGAGGATCGTATGCAGGTCTACGTGGTCCTCAGGAGGGAGCCTGGATATCTGTGCCTGCACAGGCTGAGATGTAAGCACCGCCTCTTTCACTGGTTCTGCACGGGAGAGTTAGTTACGCATTCCCTGTGTGGGGATTCTGGATAATCAAGGTTATAAATTAGAACGAGACTCTCAAAGTGTGGGGAAGAAGACACTTCCAAAATTCTTCCCATTTTTTTTATCTTTCAAGGAATCTCAATCAAATCCACGGCTTACACTAAAATCCGAATGACAGAGATTTCCACTTTTACATTTCCAACCCAGGGCTCTCTCCCAGAGATCAGAATCACTTATGTAGTCTGAATAGGTGCATCTGAGTGCTCCGCAAATCCCTTAAGCTTAAATATCTAAAAATACACAACCTCAAAACATGCTCACTTTCCTGAATTAATAGTGTCTTCACTGTTAATTCACTATCTAGAAACTCTGTGGCTGTGTTTTGCCATTTTCTTGCATTTCATTGCCAGCATGCCAGTTTTCTTCCTAAATCTCTCGCCTCTTCCTTTTCCTCACCATCATCTATTTCCCAGCCTGAAGTTAGACATCAGATCTACAAACTGGGGCAGCTGTACCTGAAAGCATGCACAGCTTTCCAAAGGGTGGGGGCATGGGTAATTTTAAGAAAATGAATATTCATATCTTCAATTTCCGTATGTAACTTTTCCTAACATTGAATTTCCCAAGAATTCGCCTGTGAGGGAGGGGTACTGTTACTCAGAAGGGGTACTGAGAATGAAGTGACATTGCATCAAAAGTCCTCCCGTTTCCAAATACTTATACTCTACTTATACTGCAACTACTTCTAAGTGTTCTTAATGCTTTAATTTTTTACAATAAAAAAAATAAGAATAGATTAGTAGGGAGCCCTGTATCATTCATTTAATACCTAAATAATACTTATCTTTATATACATAATTGAGTAGGAAAAAAATCTCCAGAGGTACCATTAGTAGATGTATAGTCTAAAATGCATGTTTAATTTTGTAAAAACCTCCCAGATAGGCCTGCAAAGTCGTTATACAATGTACACTTCACAGTGTATGACAGTTCCAGTTGTTCCACATGCTTGCCAGCATCTGTTTTGCCGGACTGAGAATATTATGTATAAGAATGAATATATAACATTAATTCAGTGCCACGTAATTTGCAACCCTATGACGTTTATTTTTGTAAACCATCTTTTTGTGGGCTTATTAGCGATTTTTGAAATGTTTGTTAAAATCTTTGCTGATTTTTAGTTGGGTCATTTCTTTCCTTAGTATTGAGTCATAAGTTCTGTAAATATTCCAGATACAACTTTTATGGAAGATTTCTATGCTATATTTATTCCTAGCCTGCGGTTTGCCCTTTATTCTTTAACAATATCTTACCAAGAACAAACATTGAGAGTCCACCAAACGTGAAGTCCATTTCTTATTTTTTCTCTACAGATTCTGCTTTTCATGCTGTAGCTAAGAAAAACGGTGCATGGTGCATTTGCAATGTACCTGTCATATCGTGGTCATCAGTTACTTAATGGTTTCTATTTCTGAGTAACAGTCCATGTTATAAAAGTAACACATTTTGTTTATTCACATTGGAGTTGTTTTGAATTTCGAATCGTGGTAACTAATGGTGCTTGTTTATGGATTGAATTACATATGCCCCAAATGTATATATTGGAGTCCTAATACTCAACGTCTGTAGCTCTAAACCTGTTTGGAAATAGGTCTTTGCCATGTGATTAGTTAAAGGGAGGTCACAGGAAGGGAGTAAGGCTTTAATCCCGCATAATTGCTGTCATGTAAGGGCAGACACAGATAGGACAGCATGTGAGACGGAGAAGACACGGGAGAAAGAAGATGGCTCTGTCACCACGGCGGCAGAGGCTGGGGGCCTGCAGCAGCCAGGGAATGCCTGGGGTACCGGAAGCCGGAGGGGGCGAGGAAGATCTTCCCCTGGAGCCTGCAGAGAGATCAAGATCCTGCCACAGCTTGACGTGGAGCTTCTAGCCTCCAGAACTGTGGCAGAGGAACTTTCTGTTATTTAAGAAACCGTGTGTGCGGTACTTCCTAATGACAGCTGTAGCAAACCACAAACGCACTGATTTCAGACTGACCAAGAGGAGGGTGCTGCTAATCCGCTGTGCAAGTGAGGCTGAAACCGCGAAGAATTTCCCTTTCCTCTGCGTAGGGCTCACAAACTGGGGCCGAAGAACTTTCAGGCAGAGATGCAGTTGCCAAACATGAGGGAAGCACAGACTCACAGACGAATCAGCAGGTCGGGATCAAAGTAGGCCGCCTTTGGCTACAGGAACTCTCCACAAACCAGACTAGCTGTGAGACGTGAGACACATAGATAAGAAAATTCCCACTCTTCTCCCTCTGAAAAATTCAAGAACTCCATAATATAGCAACTACTCAGCAAGTACGTATAAAATGACTGGCTACGTGGCTATCGAGAAGAAATTATTCCATGTGATCTATCACCAAGTTGGGAAGATTTTCAAAATTCGAAGGTCAATAGGTTCTCTAGAGGAATAGAAATTTTACAAAGTCAAAGTTATCTATTCATTAGAAGGGTACAGCCTGGTGGGTTTTTTATTTTGTTTTGTAGTTTTGAGACAGGGTTTTGTTCAGTCTCTAAGTTTCACAGGCTGGGTTGGAACTGGTGATCCTTCTGTCTCAGCCACCTAGAGTGCATAGTCTGTCCCTGTTATTTTCTGTGAGCTTTGAGCATATCACTGACAATATATGGCGGTTATGGATACCAAATGTAGAAAATTTAAATCCCTTTAAATATGACAGCAATATTTTAGAAGTAGAGTGTTGCTTCCAAAAATATTTATCAGTATCTACCATGTTCCTAGCACTGGGGCAGCGTTTGGAACACTGATATCCACCCTTTAGAAATTTGTAGTTTAATATGGCAAGCGCATAAGTACACAAATGTACTCAGTGTACCATGACAGACTCTGCTGGCTGAGGAGAAAGCGGGAGCTGGGAAGTAGATGACATAAAAATAAGCGAAGATTTGATGAAGGATAAATTAGGGAAACGTGTCACATTGCACAAGGGTGGACTTTTTTTTATCTAGGGTTCATAAAACCTATAGCAGTAAAAGACTTAGAGATGTACGTTTAGGAGAAACAAAATCACTTTATTGGAAAGAGGATAGAAATAAAGAAACAAAATCACTTTATTGTGAAAGGGGAGATGTAAGGGGAGAGGCAGCTACCTTGTTGGAATATGGTAGGAAGCCCAGAGGCAGAATTTCAAGGTCTTTGTTCTTAACCTCTTTTATTTCATGGTGAGAAAGGGACTCTCCCCGCTTGAGAGTTGTTATGATTTCATTGACTGTGTTAGGCTCTGAGACCTCTTGATTTGGCCACAGTCCTTTCCACTGCTTACGTGCCCGTTTTTTGGAGAGGCTTTCTTGGGTCTCTGTGTTGTCAAGGTGTTATCGTGAGAATTATAGCACAGCCTCACATTCCAGACTGAATTGGTAAGAAGGGTACACGTGTATGTTAGTGAGAGAATAATATAATACATATGTACTCATAGTGAGTGTCTGAGCACCAAGTGTGAGTATGTATTTTATGTGCTGAGGTTTTATGGTAGAGGCCCCTCCCCACGTTGTCTCCTTTGTGCTGAACTGCAGGTGGGCAGGAGGGTGGGCACTGGGGCCCTGGCACCAGAGTGAGCTGCGCTGCTCATCCCCTGTGAATTCGGGCAGGTGTGCAGGTGGGCAGTGGCCCGCGTAATGGGTGCCCGTGGCATGAGAACCACGTGGAGTGTTGTGCTGCTTACAGAGGGGCCAAGAAGCGGGTGCTGACGGGAGTGAATGCGCTGTTCATTATGTCCCCGCTGTGATGGTTCACTTTACTTGTTCAATCCTCGGGCTTAGGATCGTCCGGATGTTTGGTTAAATTTTATTCTACGTATCATGAAGATGTTTGTGAATGAGATTAAGATCTAAATGTGGTAGACAGAAAAGTTGGCCGTCCTTCCCAGTTGGTTAGAGGCCTGAACAAAGCAAAACAAATGGATGAGTAAAGAAAAAATCACTCTCTCTGCCTGACTCCCAATAAAACATCAATTTATCTTCTCCCCAAATTACCTATTCCACTGAGTTCCAAAACCATTCATTCGTTCTGCCCATTTATGTGAAAGGAATCACGAAAGATGATAGGGATCCATGAGATCTGGCTTACTTCAGTATTACCTGAATGAATCTCTGTGGTGATCTATACTTTGATCTTTTCTCTGTTACATGCCACTAATTTTAGGAACCTAACAGATAGGTTTATGTCTTCTACATATTTGGGTTGTTTCCAGTTTGCTTGTTTTCTATTTTGAGTGATATATACATGCATTTGGGGGACCACTGCACACACAGAGGAAGCTGATGAACCCCTGAATCTTCGTGTGGTAGAATCACCATTACTGGAAACCCAAGAATTGTTTGGGGTCAGAGTTTGTGTCATCTGGTGTTCAATTCATGGAATACCACTCTCTGAGGTCAGAAGGAAGACAAAGGTTTTTCAGTTATGCTGTCTGGAGGGTAAGTCTGAGATGTCCTTGTCTTCTTACTTCGTGGAACCAACCAACCAAAATCTTTAGAATGAAGTAAGTACATGTGCACTATGCATGTCTTGATTATGTGAACCTAACGTCCATATTTTAAATATGAATTTAGTTATGGAGTATTCAGACTAATTGAAAAGAGAATTTCTTCACAAGATTGAGTTTTCCTACTGTGCTCATAAAAATGTGTCAACAAACACCTGTACTGTATTTCTCCCGTGGATAATTTGCTAAATTTCCCAATTAAAAATTTTTTCTATTTTAATTAATAGTGTGCAAATGCTCACTCCCTTTTAAAGAGACACTAATTCCCTCTAGTGGCCAAAAGGGTCAAGTGCAGGCTGGAACACCAAGCTTTTGAAAACCTTGTTCTTCTTGCCTGTTTTCTTGGACAGTCCTGAAAACAAACAAACAAAAAAGATGGAAAAAACTGAGAGTTTCCCTGTCGACATCTAGAGTCAGACCTCCTTTCTGGCTTCCCACTGGAAACTGGAGAGACCTGAGAATGTAGCGAACACTGCCCACCGCCTGAGATCCCAGGTCTGATTGCTGCCTCTGAGGGTAAAACGACTTCCTGTCACGCTTCTCGCAGGTTCTGTGCGCTCTGATTTGAGGACGTTGTCTTGTTGGTTCATTTTAACTCATTATAGTGTAGCACACGCTTTTATTTTTTTTATTTTAAAAATAAAAGGAGGAAAACATTAACAGACAGACAACCTTTTACAAAATAGCAAAAGAACAGTACAGACAATACAGAGTTACAAACAAAGTGGTAGGAAATTAACAATGCTTCTTGTATTACATACTGATATCTTCACAGTGGTTTCTCATGAAAACAGAGACATGCAATATTGATCAATCACGGACTCACTGACAGTTCCTTTCAGCAAAGAAATAGAAGACAGTAGATCAACTATGTTAACTGTCCTGTATATACATACACACAAAAGTTCTCCTTCTTTCCCTTCTCTTTTCCCACATCCCATTTGCCCTTTACCCTTGAGCATTTTCCTATCATTTCACAATGTCTATCATACCTCCAAGTTAACTCTTTCAGGTTTTACACTAGTGAGACAATGCGGTGCTTGCACGTGCAGACCTGATTTATTTCACTTATGAGTATGGTCTCTAGTTGAGACCATTTACCTATAAAAAGCACACGCTTTTAAAAGAAAAGCAATAAAAAGCAAAAAAGGAGCTCTCCTTACCATTCTTCGCCACGATTCCAATTAACCAACACTATAAACAGTGGACCTGTTTGCTATTTGGCCATGGTTGTAGATGGACGAAGCCTGTTGGAGACTCCTTCACACTAAACTAAAAAAACAATACCACTGCTGACACTGCCTCATTTTCTCCTTTGTGGAAATGTCTCAATTAATAAATCCATAAACACCTCCTGAGCTTCCAAAGACCCACACTGTGTAATAATAGATGCCACCATGTTAATACCACATTTTCAAACTGTTATGATTTACAGAATACATGCGGCACCTTTCCTCCCTGGTTATAGTGTTTGGGAGGTAGTTCCTTGACCTTTGGGTTGAAGTATAAAAAGTCAGACCGAGTTGATTGTCAGATTGGATGTTTGACAGTTCTCCCTTCCTTCTGACATGTGAATCTTGCCCAGTTACTGTTACAATTCCCTCATTTCGTCTATTAATACCATCAATTAGGTGCCGGTTTTAGGCTGAGGAAGCTACCAGGGATCCTCCCTCCATGACAAATGGCCAGGTTATTATCTACTTACTTCTCCTGGCAGTTGTGAGTTCAAATTGTTGCTATTCCCTGTTCTGCATGACCTGTTACATCTTCCATTCAAGCTACTTCTCTCCCCACCCCTCTTCCTCTGCTCTCGACTTTACAAAGCAAAATGTGAGTTCTCTGGGTACACAGCTACCTGACAGCAGCCTTCTCGGATGCCTGTGAGGCCACAGTGACTTCTGCCAACTCACTGATGCAGTGGGCAGTGAGACCAGTGCATGTGGTTTCCATATCCATATCCATATCCACGTTTGGTTTTGGCCCAAACGTGGGCCAAAAGTATCTGAAAAAAATAGCATCTGTACTAACCATGTGCAGACTTTGGGGTCATCATTCCCTAAACAATACAACACGACAACTGTTTACATGGCAATTATGCTGTATTAAGTACTACTTATGGTAAATGGATGTGTGTAGCTTATACGAATATACTATACTGTTTTATATAAAAGATGAGCCTATTGCCCCTAAGGCCATGGTGAACAAGGCAGCACAAAATTAATCCTCAATGAAAGTCAGGTATTCAACCTCAATACTCCACAAGAGGGGGAAAATGCAAATTACGATAAACATGAGATATTGTTTTATTAACCTATTAGACTGGAAAACAATGGAAAAGGTTACTCATGCAATATTGGCTGAGGTTTGGAAAATGGGTCTTTCAAGCTCTGTTGATAAGACAACAAACTGGTGTGTTATGAGGAAGGGGGAAATTGTGAATTTTGAGTTAAAAATGTTGATATTCTGCAATCCAGAAATGTTGTTTTAAGGCATATCTCTTAGAGCTAGTCAAACACCCGCAAGGAGAAGGATCCTAAAGTGTTTATTGCAGTATTGTTTGCAATGCCAAGATCATTTAAAAACATCTAAATACCCAGGGGTAAAGGAATAGATAATTAAGTATACCACTTAGCTCTAGACAATAGAGTATTGCTGGGCAATTGTTAAAAGTGAACTATGCTGCCGCTGACCGGAATGGCCACCGGAAAGGCCCACAGCGCGTGTCAGTGAGAAATCATGGGACACCTCTTCTTCCTCTTTCCTCTCCTCTCTTTCTGAAAATTCTATTAGACAAGAGATTTTCCCAGCTTAGATTTATGCTGTGCCTACTTTTTTGTGTCCTTTTTCATAGAATTTTTTTATCTTCCATATCTGTGGAACTTCCTCAACACGAACCTTTAAAACTTATGATAAATTGCTGTCTCCATTGCCACTTCCATAGACTCCAGAGAACTCTAATTTTTTCCAGTGTGGGTACTTGTTTCCATATGACGTTCTCTTCTGATGATATCAAGTGTAGCTGTTTACCCTCTTCTCTGTTTCCGATTTCATCGTCATTCCTGAGGATGATGACTTCACTCCGGTGTGTGATGGCCTTTGGTCCCCTACTCAGGTGCTAGAGGAACCCAAGTGTTCAGGGCCCGTTGGCTCAACACCGGCTTCACAGACGACTCACGAGGCAGCTGCTGTCTTCTCTGGGGAACTTCCGCCTGACTGGCCTTTTGTCCAGCACTTTCCAGTTTCCTCAGAAAAGAGGGTGTGAGCAGAATATGGGAAGGAGGCTAGAGACCTGCCACTCTTCTTCTCTCTGTCATCCTTTTTGTCAATACAAAACTAAACCGAACATAAAAACGAAAAAGTATTCCAGACCCGCCATCCCTGAAATCAGAGCCTCGTGGTCCAACCCTCCTGGAGGACCCTGTCCACTCCCACGATGATGGCGGGGCAAAAGGCTCATCCGGGGCCTTGCGCCTCCCGCACAGAGCACAGCACTGCGCAGTCTCGGGTCCTCAGGGCAAGGCAGGGCGGCACGCGGGTTCCCCTCATACAGCCTGAAGGCCTTTAGTTCCTCTGTTCTGTTGGGTCAGTCACCACCTTCGTTCCTCTTGCTGTATTAGTTGAAAGCTTATGTCCCCTGTGAGCTCGTCTCTACTTTTCCTGGTATCTGTGAATTAATAACATTTTTTTCATTATATCCAGTTTAGTTAAACCTTTTGAGGTAAAGGAGATAAAAGTATATGGTCACTTTGTTTTTAATTAGATGCCTAAAATTAATCTCTTTCACTCTTAGAAATGGGATTAACTGTTAAAGGAAGAAAGCCGTTCACCAGGTCTATGTCTTTATTGGGCCACGAGGTGGCGCTGCCACCTTGATAAAATGAAACACTAGCCTGTCAACTTCAGAAGAAAATCAGACAGATCCAGTCTCCACGCGGCTTAAAGACTTTGTTCTCACTTCAACAAAAAAAATCACGCTCTTAGCTATAGCCATACTGTTTCTTAGGAACTTTTTTTCTTGTTACTACAAGGAGAAAACTTTTTAATAAAGTTTTTGGAGCCAGAACTATGAACACTCTCGTGAACACATTCATGCATCTTATTTAAAGATGGCGTCTTGTTCTGAAAAATGCATTGTTGGGAGAGCTGGTCACTGTGTGAACATCACGGAGTGAACTTACACAAACCTAGGTGATAGACTTGCTACACACAAAAGCTGTATGTGTATATATATATATATATATATATATATATATATATATATATGTATAGTGTCTATATGGTGTAGCCTCTTGCTCCTAGGGCCATGATAAACAAAGCACCTCGGAATTAAATCAAGCACAAGAGACAGTGCACCACCAGGAGATGTGGAAGCGCAACGTGTACGATGAAGCCGCTGTCCATGTGAGACCATGCTTCACAGCAAACTGTTTATGAGTAGGAGTCCCCTCTAAAATAATGATAAACGGACAGTATAGTAGAACCACAAATCACTAACTTATCATTATTGTTATTATCAAGTATGATGCTCTGTACCTGACTGCATGCACTAGATTTCTGTATAACTGGCAGTACAGTAGAGTGGTTACACCCGTGTCCCTACAAATGTGAGTCACATATGGCACTCTGTCAGGACAGCTGTGACATCCCTAGGCCATGTGATTTTTCTCTGGTTTATAATCTTTGGGACTAATGTTGTATATGCATTTTATCACTGACTGAAATGCCCTTAAGTGGCATTTCATGGCTGTACTTGTTTGATGTGATTTAGTTCTCTCATCCATCGGATGAGTAAATAACCACATTTCATGGGAGTTTTTACTACATATCTCATAGGCACACAGGGTCGGTCCACAAAAAAAACGCCAAGGTGGACAACATCTTAGAATAAATATTAGGCTTTCAGGAGGACCACTCAAAGGCAAATATAATTTCTAGGGCCACTAGTTGAAAAATGAATTATTTCTTCTCATTCCATCCATATCTCACTTGAATGGTAAGAAAGGTATATTTTTTCAAAGTAAAACAATGACTATATTTTTTAAAAACGCGAAAGTGGTTTTTTATGGGGGTTCTGTGGCCTGCGCAGTGTGGCCCAGTTGAACCTGAGCTGCGTGAGGAAGGCAACCAGATGTTACATGCAGAGCAGGCCACACCAGACGCTGCTAGGGAGGCTGGCCAGGGCGCACTGGGCTCCCCTCCCGTGCGAATTCTCTGGGTCACTGGAAACAAGGCTGCTGCCATCTGCATTTTTACTATGAGACACTGTTCCAGGGCTTGGCTGTTTGGTTCTTCCTTGAGCTCCATTTTTGAAGGGGAAAAAGAGAAGGGAACAGAAAGGAAAGGAAAGAAAAGGGAGGGGAGGGGAAACGAGGGGAGGGAAGGGAAGGGAAGGGAAGGGAAGGGAAGGGAAGGGAAGGGAAGGGAAGGGAGGAAAAAGAAGAAACTGCAGTATCATCACAATAAAATCCTGTCCTGCTTACCCTAGCTTGATTTGGATTCTATTATTTATGACCAAATGAACCTTCTTAACTTATGCAACAAAGAGAACTAATTAATAAATTACTTTAGTAGCACCAGAATTTCCTCTAGATCCGGATGAAGTGTTTTTCGCTGAGAAAAAAACCTTGAAAGGTAACTTAGGATTCATGGCACAGTCCCTGAGGGGTGACTTGGCAGCAGATGGCTGAACTAGCTGGGATTTGAAGGTAGGAACAGATAATGGTGTGTGTGTGTGTGTGTGTGTGTGTGTGCGTGTGTGTGCATGCACACGCCTGTGCCTGGGCTTTACATTTGGATCTAGAAAGACAAGGAAATGTGTACAGTACAAATACCTACAAGCTGAATAAATGAGGGAAAAGGAAAAATCTAGCGGTGATCTCAAATCACTGCAAACCAGGCTCTTCTTTCTAAACCTGGAGAGAATTGGAGGGACTCGGAGTAATTGCCACCGACGGTATAGATTTAAATCACTCTTTTTTTAAATTTCAAAAGAATAAGTTACTTCTGATGTTGATACTACATTCTAGGACAAATGTAAATAAGTGAATTTTCTCATTTAAAACATTAGCTGTTATTTTATTGTCACGCCTTGGTTCCATCTCATTTAACTTTTCCTCTAAATGTCTCCCTTAAATTTAACTCTTTAGTGACTATCTCAGCTCTCCATCTAGTAGACCAGAACAAACACATTCATTCAGCACATGTTCACTGAGCACCTTCTACACACTGAAGTTGAAGTTGAATTCCGTGGATCTTAGCATCTAACAGGAATGGTAAATTATCTGTTGCAATAGCAATAAAGAATTTCACACAGTACAAAGTGCTACAGGAGAATCAAATAGGATGTGGATCTAAAAAGCAGGTCTTAGAGACCTTCATACACATGGTGGTTGAGGAAAATATTTTTAATGAGCATAGGAAACATAAAGAATGGAGGATATTTACAGACAGAAAAGTAGGATATGTGAAGTCTCTGAAATGGAAAAGATTTTGGGATATTTTAGAGGCAGCTTCTCAGAGACACAGTTGTCCTAAACTGGAGACAGAGAGTGATCTAACGAATGTTTGGGAGAGGAATGCCGTTGCAGAAATTTTTCCATTCTACTGAGCACTTTGCTAGCCACATTTGATAGTCCTATTTTCTATCTTTGAAACATTGTCCCTACAAGCCATAAACAGCTTCTGTAGATATTGCTTTCTCCCCAGGTTCCCATAACTGGTTCCCAGAAGTGATCAGACTTCAAAGAGTTAATGTCAGACTAACTTTGATCTCTATCCTTTGAGCCAATGTGATTTTATCTGTCTCTGCCCTAAACTGCCTGAGAAGCTGCTTCCACCAAGCCAGGCACTTATGCTACTGAAGCTCTAAGCAGTGAGCTACACCAGGTCCTTGCTCCTGTGGCTTGTAGACCCCACATGTGAACACCGGCATCACTGTCTCTTAGACACATGTCAGAACTCCTGGAAGCACTAAACGAGCAGAATCACACCAGGGAAGGTAGCTACGAGAGACTCTCATTTTTACACGGGAAAGGAGGAATTACTAAGTGATAGAACGGAAGCCTTTTCTCCAAGGGAGAAATTAAAGAGATTCTCTATGACAGTAGCTCATGGATGGGAAGAATTTTTTTTGCCTTTTATAACAATTCCACAACTGACTTGCGGAAAATTAATGATACTAAAATTTTCACATTACTGAAAGGAAGCCTCGGTATTCATCAGGGAAGAAGGCTTTGGTCTTTAGTCTCCTACTAGGACTTTTGTCTGACATATGCTAACCAGAAAGCTTTTCAGATAGTAATTGAGAATTAAGTATCTTCAAAATAGCGATCCTGGGCAGATCAGTTTTTCTGGAGCTTGTTTCTCGTACCCACATGATGAAGGGCTAAATGCATTGCAGTGTCTCCTCCAGTTCTAAGTTTGTTGAAGTGCTAGAAAAGCAGAGTGAAAATAGAGCTAAGATGGATTTGGCAGAGCTCAACATGGGTTTGATTTTTATTACTTAAGAGTCATTTGAGAAGAATTCTTAATCTTTCTAACCTCAGTTTCTTGAATAATAAAAGTTACACACAACTTAATTACATCCAGTTCAGGTCAAATGAAAACTTCGTAACTATCCAAGTCAACATAATTGTGAGTTTTACTACTATAATTGACAATAAAAGTTAAAATTAACGATCCCAACCAATATTTATATAAAGAAAATTATTCATTTACCTGTTAACCTAGAGGTCGTGCGCTTGTATTCTCTTAATCGTCCCTGAATCCTATAGGATAGTACAGTTGCTGTACTATCACCATTTTCCAGAGGAGGAAACTGAGGCAGAGGTGATGAAAGGACACAAAGCTGACAAAAAGGCCACACGTTTGATGGGTGGTGGGGCAAGGCAGCGTGGCTCCAAGTCACTTTTGCTTTCTTGATTGGTTTAACTCTAAAAAACTTGATGTCAAAGGACATCCTAGACAATCTGATCATGGATAACGAGGAGGCTTGCTCTGCTTCAGTCAGATCCTAAGTGGAAAAATCTATATTATGTGGTAGAATTATCCCACACGATTTATATATTCACAGCGCTGAGGGAAAATACAAGGTTTTGGGTTTTCTAGTTAAAATGTACTCTCAACGTTAGTTGTTAAAATAAATCAAACTGTGTGCTGTGGCACACGCCTTATCTTTGCTACTTTCTTCGTTGCTGAGATACAAACCCAGCGCCTGCCCCTGCAAGGAGCAGAGAGCTCTGTTTTGGCTCACAGTGTGTGGAGGTTTCGGGCCACAGCTGCGGGCTCCAGGCAGAGCGGCTGGCACAGGACGCGGCTCAGGGACAGCTGCTGACCTCGGAAAGCCAAGGGAGGAGCTGACGTCCGCCACCCTTGGCTGTCCGGGATCCTGGACCTGCTAAGAAAACTGAACCCAGGGGAGAAGCACCTGCTCTGCCAGAACAAGGCGCAGCCGCCCCACACGGGATGTCATGCGCTACTACAGCCATATACTCAGCTCTCAAGCCCCCAATCTCACGCCCCCTTCGCCTCACCCCACCTAAGCCTTCCCACTACCCCACCCATCCACCCACGAAAGACCCAGCTCAATAAACCTGATTTGATTCTCCTCTGGAGTTACTGCAGGAGGTCCTCCCGGGAACCTCAAATTCAGGCTGGTGCTGTGTTCTTTTCCGGCATCGTCACCATTTACCTACAGGAGCCAGGGAGAGAGAGAAACCCTCCTAGGCCGTGCCCACAGTGACCCGTCTTCTGACCAGACCCTGCCTCCTAACAAGTCAGGTCTACAGCCCCACAATTCGGTTACCTTTCAAACCCCCTTCCTATGAGGCTTTGGGGAAATTTTAGATCTAAAACCACAAGGCACCTGTAATCTCAGCACTGGCAAGGCTGAGGCAGGAAGACTCCTGTGAATTTCAAGCCAGCCTGGGCAGCATAGAAAGATCCTGCCCCAGCAAATTAATTAATCAATCTTTTGCTAGGAATATAAATGGAATAATAATGAGTTCAATTTAAAGACGAGTTAGGCTTTAAAAGAAAAAAAGGAAATCTGGTTAATTGCTAGAACTTCTATTCAAAAAGACATTCTGGAAAGGAACTGAAAACGTAACTAGCTTAAACATACGGTTCCAAAACCTAAGGGAAAAAAAAAACCCAAAACAGAAAGAACAAGAAGAAGCTGAAACAAGACCCCAGCCGAAGCTCCTGTATGTATTCCCATACTGTGTAACGTCCTCTCAACAACCCTCCCCTCCTCCCACCACCCCAGGGAAGCACTTAGGAAAAATGTCTGTGTCATAGTCCAACTGCAACCTCCAACACCAAAGCTGTGCTAATGACAGCCAGGAGCCCATGGCAGGGTGTCAAAAGCAGCAGGCAACAATTTAATTAGTTCTAAGTCAATACATCTCCACGAAACCCAGCAAGCAGGTAAGCCAGCAGCCTTATCAGCAATTATCCGCAGAAGATTATTCATGTAGAACTGTGGTGCCTAATACTTGGCAACACTTAACATAGAACATTTATAGTTTTTGTTTTTTGAGAATGACTAGTGAGGAAAAATGACATTTAAATGCATCATAATTAATTCCACCGGAATCCTTGATTTAGAAAGAGCTCACACAGATGGAGATAATACATAGGAAAACTCCGACTGAGCTATGGTAAAATGATAGACAAGTCACAAAATAATGTCACAGGCACTTTGTAATTTCACAGGCATGGATTTTTTTTTATATAGGAAAGACATTAATTCCAGAGGGAGTGGGTCATGCTTGTGTCACTCCTATCCGTATTGCTTATAACTCCTCATCATGTAACGCCTCCACTTGAATAATCCTTATGTTGGGCAGCCTTGGGAATCTGCTTCCAAGTCTCATTCACGATGCTGTACCCCGCTTTAGGTTAAGGAGTGTGTTATGGTTTATGTCTGTATGTCCCCCCAAAGCCTCATGTGGGCATGGGGCAGGCTTTAAGAGTTTGATGGGTGTGAGAGCTACATCCACCCTGGGGTGGATAGTTTGCATATGTAAGGGAGAGGAAAAGAGTGCTTGAGGACACTCCTCCCCCATTACACCCTGGTGTGTGGTTGTTGCTTAGCTGTGTTCTGCCATGCTCAGCTGCAGCTCTTTGCCATGTGCCACTGTGCCTTATAATCTGCCAAGTACGGACTGAAACCTCCACAAACTGTAAGCGAAATAAACCTTTCCTTCCTTAATTTTGGGAATCAGATATTTTGTCCCAGCAGCGAGAAAAAAGTAACCAAGACAGGGTGATTTTCAGTTTTGATGAAAAGGTTCTCCTTTGAGAATCTGTGAGACTCTTGATCAACGGATCTAATGAGACAAACTGGATGAGAATGAGTAGCAGGCTTCCAGCTCCACCCCACTCCCCAAGACATACACCCCAACTCCCACACTCAGTAGCTGCAGGCAGATTCAATGCAGCAGCGGTACCCTCTGGTCTGGGGCAATTTGACTTACCCAGGGCAAGTCCAACACAGAATTTCTCCCTACAAAGTCATAAAAATAATTCACATTTTCACTGGTGGTTGGCTGGCAGAATGTCATTTTTCCTGCATTCTCATGGGATTATCTTACTGGCTGATCTTTTTAGGGTTTTCATTTTCCAATGCTCCTGAGCTGGCTAATCTATTTGCCTTAGGTTTGGCTGTGAGTGATGAAAAACTCCAAATTGAATTTTCTTAACCACGCTAGAAGAGTCCTACTAGGTAGTAAAGGACAATTGTACTTAGTCCACAGTGACACCTAGCCCCACTACCTTGTTGCTGTGCAGTGCTTGAGCCAGGATCCTAGAAGCCATCACACAGGAAGTGGGCAGGATGGAAGGAAATATGTGGAAGAGCCCTGGGCACATGCACACAATGTCGTTAGGACAGAAGGTCTCCATGGTGGTTGTAGAACAGATCCATGAATCCCTGGACATCACCATCAAGAACTGGCATCTGTGTCCCCTCCCCGTGAGTGTGAGCAGACCTTTGGAATGTGGCAGAAGTGATGCTGCCACACAGTTTCTCAGGTAAGCAGGACAGGAGCCAGTTTCTTACAGAATATTCATTCTAGGAGCCTTCCGCCAGGAGGAAGCAAATTGTGATGTGTCCCATACCGCAGGAGAGGAAAAAGTCTGACCACCATGATGTGCACACAGGGAGAAGAGGCTGCGGGAGAAGAGAGGAGTAGAAGAGGGAGACAGGCTAAGGGAATGAGGAACAGGATAGAAAACTGGGAAAGGCAGTGGTCTATTACCCCACACAGTTAAAATCCCAGCAGTGTGCCATAAGGGGAGAACAACCAGTGGGAATGAACTGCTATCTCTCTCCTTCAGCAGATCTGCAGCTGCCCAGCAATTTTTATAAATGTTCAAGTTTTATAATTTCACAACACATGCAGGTTACATGCTAGAAGATGCCTGATCATCAAACTTCCCAGACGTCTATATAAATATGGAACAGTAGCCACTATTCCATTTGACATGGGCAGAAATTTCCCTTGATGTTTCTTTTTTGTCCAATTCTTTCTAGACTATTTTTTTCAGGAAAACCTCTTTTTAAATAAAGAGAACAAGCAAACTGTCTAAGACTTTCAAATGCAAAATGAAAACACAAATTCTTCTTCCTTTGTATCCTCCCAAATCATCATTCATCCAGAGGGAATTGCTCTGGAGTTTTTTGTGAATTTTCTCAGAAATTTCTTAGGACCAGACTACATATGTACGGTTCTTTAAAAACAAAAAAAAGAAAAGAAAAGCCACACTAAAGTAGTATAATATAAATACTGATGTACACTTTCTTTTTTTCCACAAAAATATATTTTAGAGACTTTCTCATGTAAGCAGGTATGCAGAAATATCTCTCTTTTTATTGATGTACAAAACTTAGACATAAATTGTAAGATTTCCTAAGTTTTGCCTTAGACATCCACTTATGAAACCATTATCACCCTCACGATCCTGAGCACACCCATAACCTCCAAATATTTTTTCACATTTTTTCCTCCTGTCTTCTGCCTACACGGTTACCAGGCAATCACTGACCCTTCTGTCACTAGAGATTAGTTTGAAATTTTTAGCATTTTATGTTAATGGAGTCATACTTGTTTGTTGTTGTTTGATGTCTTTTACTTAGTCTGTTATTTTGGGATTTATCTAGACTGCTGCACATATCAACAGTTTATTTTGAGTTTTTGCTGAGTAGTATTCTACTATAGTAGTATACCATGATTTGTTTATCCATTCATCTGGTGATGAACATTTGGTCTATTCCCAGTTTTTGCATATTATGTAGAAAGCTGCAATGTACATTTGTTTACAAATCTTCCTAAGAATGCCAGCTTTGACTTCTTGCAGCTAAATATCAAGAAGTAGAAAGTCTAGGTTATATGGCAGATGTATATCCAACTTTTAAAGAAACAATCAAAGTGTTTTTCTAATTAGTACTATTTTACTTTCCCACCAACAGTCAATGAGAGTTCCAGTTTCTCTATATCCTCACCAATTCAGACTTTTATATTTAAGATATCCTAGTAAGTATGCAGTATTAATTCATTGTAGCTTTAACCTGTATTTTCCTAATAACTAATTATAGTGAACATTATTTTACATGCTTAGGTACTATTTGTGCATGTGTTTTGGTGAAGTGTCTGTTTATACCACTGCCTATTTTTAAAGTGTGCTATTTGTTTTCTTTTAATTATATTTTTGAAGTTTTCTGAGATGCTTGTCATAATTTTATGGTAAGTATTCTTCAAAGAATACAAATTATTTTTAATGTCATTCAGTTTATCAATTTCTCATTTACTGGTTTTGATTCTAAGAAATCTTTGCCCAACCCAACAAAAGCTACTAAGATTTTTCTCCCATGATTTTGTGCAAGAGCTTTATGGTTTTTCTTTTATACTATGTTTAGGCCTATAATTCACTTTTATACCATGTTTAGGCCTATAATTCACTTTTATACCATGTTTAGGCCTATAATTCACAGTGAGGTATTTTTATATAAATATACAATTTTTTGAATGCCATTTATTGAAGAAACTATGTTCTCTCCATTTCTGCCTTTCTACCTTATGTAAAAACAAATGACCCTAAATATGCTTGTCTATTTCTCCATTCTAATCTTTTCCACTGGCCTGTGTAATGTTAGGCCAGTACTGAACTGTTTTAGTTGCTCTACCATTAGCACATGCTTTGGACTCAGGCAGTTTAAGTCCTTCAACTGTGTTCCTTTTTTGGTATTTTTTTCTATTTAAGATAATTTATAATTCCTTATAAAGTATAAAACAAGTTTATAAATTTCTGGAAAGACTGCATTGAATGTATAATTAAAATTAGGAGGGTTAATGTTATAACACTGAGTCTTCTGATTTATGAACATGGTATGTACATTTCCATTAAGTTAATCTTTAATTGTTTTTCATTTTGCAATCAGATTTTACTGGTACATTTTAGATAAATTTATGATTACATTCACCATACAGAATTTGTAGCCACACACGATATAACTTGATTCTTTTTTTTCCCCATTCTCCTCCCCTCCCTTCAGCCCCTCTTCCCCTCCCCATTTACAGAAGCTTTGTTTCCATTTTTTCCTTTTTTTCTCGTTTTTTGGACTTTGCCCGTCTTTCCTTTCCTTCTCCCGCCTCCCTGGGTCCCTCTGCATTTAAAAATTTTCTTCCTATTTCCTATACCTATTATAGCCAAACCTTGGAAACAGCCCAAATACCCATCAACTGGTGAATGGATCAAAAAGATGTAGCTTTTTTTATACACTGGAGTACTACTCTGCCATAAGGAAGGATAAACTCGAGATGTTTCTAGGTAAATGCACCTTGAATCCATACCCTTAAAGTGAAATAAATTGGACACACATGTGTAAATACTGCATCATTTCTCTAGTATGAGGAACTGAAAGTGTAAATAATCTTTAATTTCATTATGCAATATTTTGGCATTTTCAGTTAACTGGTTTTTTTAAGAGAGAAAAAAATGATACAGAATTTTAGAACAAGATCATAGGAAATTAACAATGGTTATTATATTGCATATTGTTATCTTCAATGAGTTGCTCAGATTATCAGATACAGGCACGTAAAGTTGATCAAACAATATAAGCACTAACTGTTCCTTTCAATGAACTAACAGAAATTAGTACAATTATCTTAGCTATCTTGTGTATATACACATATCTTAACTGGTTTTGCACATCTCCTGACAGATGAAAGCTAAAGCATTTCATATTTTGTCACTATTGCCAATGGTAAATGTTTATTAAGTTTTATTCTTTACATTTTGTTGCTCTTATATATGTAGCTGATTGTTACATACTAGCCTTATATCCTACAACCTTGTTAAGCTCATGTATTAGTTCTACTAGTTTTTGTAGATTTCACAGTGTTTTCAAAAAATGTCATTAATGAATTAACAGTTTCATTTCTTCCTTTCAATTATGAATGCCTTAGTGGCCGTAGCGCAGTGGCAGAGCACTTTTTTAACATTGGAAAGATCTTGGATTTAATGCCCAACTCGGCACACAAACAAGCAAGGAACAAACAAGCCCCCCCCAAAAAAACTAAGTGCCTTCACTTAATTAATTGATTGATTAATTAATTAATTTTTCTTATTGTACTAGTAGAAATGCTGGTAGAATGTTGACTAGAAGAAATAAGAACATACATCTCTATCTTCTTCCTGTTCTTAGGGATAAAATATTCAGTTTTTCATCATTAAAAATGGTAGGGTTAAATGTAGGTCTTTTAATGCACATTCTGTTATTTGATAGATAAAGTGCCCCTTTAAGTTTGTTGAGGGTTTATATCAGGAATGGATATTGGATTTGTCAAATGTATTTTACGCATTAAGATAATTGTATAATTTTATTAAGTTTTTCAACTATTGATATATTTACTTACATTGATCAACTTAAAAATGTTAAACCAACTTTGTGTTTCTGGGGAAAAAACCCACTTGATAATGATATGCTACTCTTTTTATATCTCACTGAGTTTGATTTCATACAATTTTGATAAGAATTTTGCATCTATGTTTTGGCTGGTGGACTGTGGTTTCTATTTTCTATAATATCTGATTTTAGAATCACAGCAGTGCTGGTCCCAAGAGTTCAGGAGAAATCTCATCTTTTCACCTTAATAGAGTGTGTGTGAAACTGGTGCAATTTCTTCTTAAACATTTGGTAGAATGTATCAATCAAGGCCTACAATTTTCTTTTGGTTGAGGGAAGGTTTCTAATTACTAATCCAATGTCTTTAATAGGTGCAGGACTACTCATACTATCTGTTTCTTCTTGAGGAACTTTTGAGTGAGGTGTAGTTATTTCTGTTTTTGGAGAAATGTGTGCATTTCCTCTAAGTTGACAAATCAATCTGCACAAAATTACTTATAATATTCTCATCATTTTCATAGTGATAGGGTCACTAGTTATATGATCTTTATCATTCCTGACACGGGTAGTTTATGTCTTCCTTCTTATTACTTAATAAAATATTCTATAGCTTATCAATTTTATTTTTTTCGTCAGTGAACAAGTGTCAGTTTTCTTTTCATTGTTTTTCTGTTTTCTATTTCCTTGAGATGTCTTTGTTATTATTTCTTTTCCTCTGCTTACCTTGCACTTACTTTGCTATTCTGTTTTTAAAATTAGAAGTTGAAGGTATTGAACAAAATCTTTCTTTCATATTATCAAAGACATTCATTATCCCTCTTACCATTTTTTTTTGCTTTGAAATCTACTTTGACTTTTTTTGTGTTAGTTTTACATATGTTTAGTCCTTTATTTTAAAATCTATGCCTTTTTCTTTAAAATGGATATCCTGCAGGCAGTACACCTCAATACTAAATGTACACATAGCCAGTACAGATTATATTAATGGTTAATCCCTTGAGCAAAAATGTATTCAAAGGACAATGTTGGTGAATAACAGTCTCTGCCATCTGTTGGTAGCAGGCAGAGTTGATACACTTTTGCTCTGGAAACCAGCTTTGCTCCTTGATGGCTTGTAAGTTATGAGCTTTTTAAGTATGAGAATTTCCCTATATAACTATAAAACTTGGTAGAATGGTTATGCTCTAGGAGACACTGTGGGGCATGAGTCACTGTTTTATAAGCAGTAATTGTCTGCATGTAGTCATGCTTACCGCCAAGTATTAAAGTAATTTTGCTTTTTGTAAAAATAACACTTTAGGAGTTAGAAGCATCTTAAGAACTTCAGTTAACATAATTAAACCATCCCAGTTAGATGGCACTCTGTCTTTCTTCTAAGAAGGAAAGTTAGGTTCCACAGCATTTGTAGAAGATAATTTCCGGATTAACTTTCATTGTAATGTTATCTTTCCTAATTATTATCCACCTCTTTTGAGGACGCCGTATATGTTCATTCTTTCTCCTCATTTTGACCATGCCTAGGTCTAGAACTACTCTGAAAAATCCTTGTCTCAGCAGCATATATGCCTGGTTTAATAATTACTCACTACCAGCTCCTCTGTCTTGGGAAACTTGCCTTTCCTTCCCAAGTGCCCTCCGTGGGCACAGAACACAATCCTGGCATAATTCTGTTGTGTTACTGAATGTACTGTATTTGTTAAATGTCTGCCTCCTCTTACTAGGTTATAAATTCCACTGAGCTGGGTAGGGGTGGCATGTATCATGCATGTATCCCCAGCACATACCTCAGGGTCTTAATAAGTAATTACTAAATATCCACTGAAGAAGACAAGTGTCTTTGACTATTCCTTGGAGCTTTCTATGCTACTTCCTCTTCAGTTCTCTGATCTGACTCTTTTTCTGGCCCTCTCTAAACTTCCTAGTACATTTTGAGCAGTAGAGTAGATCAAATTGTTCATTTTGATGATGATAACTATTTCTAATTTGATCAGTGTTGCTGTGTATAGACGGACTGCCAGAAGCTGCTCCTTTTAACCATAGGTCCACTGAAGCTGCATGGTTAAAGATTTGTTGACAAGTAACATCTCATTTGTTTTACCTGATCAACCTAGGAGGTAGTCAAGTTTGGAAGAAAGCAGGCTGGATCTCTCTTCCTCTCCCTCCTTCTCTCCCTCTCCTTCTCTCCTTGCTTCCTGCTGTGTGGTATTGGAGATCCTTTCATCTATTGCCTCAAATTTCTTGTCTTTAGATATGAATTTCTCACAGTCTAAATAGATCCAATTCTACTGTAGTTTCACCAATGGAGGAAGAGGTACTCGAATTTCTCTGGATCCTCAGGTCCCAGACCCAGGGGGGTCAGCACACCAATCTGCCCCTCCCCCCTCCCCCTTAACTACCTTTGTAGTGTTTCTACAATCAGAAGTAAATTGGCAGTGCTATTACACTAACTTGAATATATTTTCCACCAGTGCTCCATTTTCTTTTCCTTGATGTTTGATAGTCACACTTGCTTATAGAAAATGCTTGTTTCCCATTGTAAGTGTCCCCCCTTTTTGCAGTATTCTGCTTACTTTTCCATGCATTAATTTAATTATATTCCTGTTGGTTTTCCAATTTGCAAAGTTTCCTTCTAATTAAAAGCTTATGAATATTCCCTGCCAACTTTGTGAATATGTCACCCTATTTCATCATCCAAGTCATTGGTGGAAATTAAGATGCATAAATAAGTGAAATAAAGCTTCTTAAAGCACATTCCTTATGCTACTCTGCTACAAATAAAACACTTCATCTTTCCTCTAATGCCTCTCCACATGCTTGAACACGGCTGGGCGAAGACCCACTGGTGAAGGAGAGAAGCTCTGCTCAGGAGCTGGCATTTGTTCAGAGAGGTGGGAAGAAGGAGGATGGTGAAATTACTGAGGTACCTAGACCAGGCTTTCACAAAGTGGCTTACACCAGACAGGAAGTGTAGGCACCTGTGTGCGATCAAGATGAGGACATCTAGGAGGTCACTGTCCGGGATGGGCATGTGTGAAGAGACCCCCTGATGTCACAGACACCAGGATGGTGACTGGCGCATAGGCTTTCAGTGGAAGACGGACTCAGGACACAATCCTAAACACCTCTGGCTTTTACAGGATGAGCACAGTATGAGAAGCCCACAACAGAAACTTGAGTAGGGAATACCATTCAGGTAAGACAGTATGAGAGGATAACTACATTTAGCTTTCATTCACTCAACAGAAAATGCACAAACAATATTTTAAGCCCTGGGAATTCAACAGAGATAAGAAACACATACTTGCTTCATTAGTTTTGAGTTCTAGAGGAAAAGCATATTAAACACATAATTTGCCCATTTACTTAATTACTATTTGGATACATACTTTGAAAAAGGCACAGTGCTTGTGTGAGTGGCATGGTAGGACAACCAATCCCGGCCTAGGACACTTAGGGAGGTCTTGCCCAGTAAGTGAGGATGCTCTTGACTTCTGAAGGACCAACAGGGCACTGACTAGGAAAGGAAGAGGGAGGGTGCTGCAGGTAGTCAAAACTGTGTGTGGGGAGAAGGAAGCATTTAAAGGATGGAAACAGCAGATGGTCTGGAAAGTGGAAACTGGAAGAGGAGAATAACTTGAGAAAAGGTAGGTGATTTGGTAGAACATTCAGCGTAAAGAGTGTCCTCTTGCTTTAATGGGCAACGGGATATCCTTTCAAGCAGTAGAATACCATGACCTCATTCTGGCTTTGAACAGTTGCTTTGACTTTGATATTCCTTTCCTGCAGAATCAGGTATTCTACCGCCTTCTGTGCACATCATTGCATTGTGCACAGTCCTTGGAGTCCTGTCCTGAATAGTCCCGAGTAGCCCTATCCTGAATACTATGGTAAAGAGAGGGACAGCAACCCCTGACCCGGCCCTGGGCACACACCATTCTTATAGCTTCCCTTTGTTTCCAACAACTTTGCACTTCCTTAGCTATTTTCCATTTTCTTCAGCCAATACCAGTGGAAGTTAAATTTGTTGGAACATCCTCAGTAACCTGCACTCTTTATTAAGAAAGCTCATTTTTTTCTGCTCATTGTCTACATAAAAAGCATAGTCAGTAATCAATTTTCTTTCCTTTATCAACAATTAGTTATTAAACAACTAGTAAGTTCAAGATATTATACTTGCTTTAGAAGGAGCTAATATCACCAACAAAACTCATGCCAATACAAAGAGATAATTAAATTTTATGAAAACGTTGCATTGTGTACATATATTGAGAAACTTTCAAAATATTTTCCTATAAGAACTAAATCACAAGTGACAGTTCTCAAGCCAGTCCATAAAATCTTACATAACTTGGTGACAGTGAAAAAAGAATCAGCTCAAACTCTGTGTGTGTGTGTTGCTGGTAAAAAGAGCACAGAGTATGCAATTTTTCTCCCTCTTTCTCTATCTGGAATTTCCAGTCAAAATGTTGAAAGAGATGACATTAAGTCTCCTTCTGTTTCCTTTCTATACTCTGACAGTGGCATGTTCTCACGAGAGCCCAGGTGGCCAGCCTCTCCTATAGCCTGACCTCAGATGCCCATTCCCCATCTACTGAACTTAAAGCCAGTCCATTCCCCTAGATGTCCTGTCTGTTTGATAGGAGTATTGATATTACTTGATGTAAAAATGAAATGAATGGTTAGAGCACAGATGGATTTAGAAAAAAGGAAACAAAAAACAAGAAGAAAAGAAAAAAAAGCAAAGTAAAAGATTTATAGTTTTCAGGGGTGACAGATATTAACCAACTACCTATTACAATTAAGATACATACATACAAGAAGTTTAAATGCTAGACAGCATATAAAACAAGGACCAGCCAAGCCTGAGGTATAGGAGGAAAACCTTACTGAGAAGATGGCATTTAGGGTGAATCATGGAGGATGAATAAGTGTTTTTATGTAACATAAAAAGATTCCTCCTCAATCATATGCACTCATATTTGCATACTAATTCCTGATTCCAGTTGTCCTAAGCCTCCAAAAGCACCATCCTACTCCTGCCACCTTTGAGATGAGCACCCTGACAAGGGCTTAGCCACCCTAGATTGGGAGCCCCCAGGATAATCAAAGCCCTCTGCTTCTGGTCCACAGCTATCAACCTTGAGTCAGGGGCTGGGGATTTAGCTCAGCGGCAAAGCGCCTGCCTGGCAAGCGCAAGGTCGTGAGTTCGGTTCCTGGTACTGGAGAAAAACCAAAACAACAACAACAACAACAACAAAAAACCTTGAGTAAGATGAATTATATTGCTCATGGATGATATTGTGTATGTTCAGAATTATATGGGTTAAGAAAATAGGTTTAGAAGTAGGTGTACCTTGACTGCAAATGCTGACTGTACTTCTCCCTGTGACTGTGGCTGGGCACATGCTACTCCTTCACAATGTGTAAGGACAGTTCCTATCTCTCAGATTAGCCACACCCTGGGAAGGGTTAAGAATTGGTATAATCTTAGAAACATAGCTCCATCTTCATAAGCCTCAATTTCCTCATCTACAGAATACAGAGAAAAAATGTCTCCCAGATAGTGTGTGCTGCTTAGATCAATTTGGCCACAGTAAGCAGAAACCCTCATTTAAACGGGCATAAACAACAAGGTTTATTGCAAAGAAAAAGGAATCTGCCCTGAGGAAAGCACATCAGAACCCTGGTTGCATTTCTTTTGACTCCCTGAGCTCACCCTCCTCGTACTCTAGGCTGCAACCTTGGGCAAGTAGCAAGTGAGCAGGTGCAGGATTCCACTGAAGCACAATGTAGACAGAGAAGGGAAAAAAGCTCCTCCTCTTCCTCCTCCTGCCACTCTGTTCTGGTCCGAGGAAGCACTTCCTGAGCTCCTGGAACATGTCTCTTTAACTTTCTCCAGCCAAAATATGCTCTCCAGCTTATTTTTAAAACAGGAAGTGGCTAGAGGCATGGGATGACTGCCAGGCAAATCAAGGCTACCCTGGGCCGGAGCAGGAAGTGACCTTCTTAGGAGGCACATGGATGGGGGAGGTGCGTAACTGAACGGAAATGGAGCTGTGTGGGGAAGAAGGTAGGCACTGCTGCCGCTGGGGAGAGTCTACTACAGAGCGCAAGAAGCAGTCCATGGGAACTGCCTGGAAAGTGTTCATCTGGGCTTAATTTACATAAATAATCAATATGAGTGAGGCGAAAGAGTAATGCAGGAAGCTTCTGCTGCTCTACAGGAACTAAAGTAGTGTATTCACCTCAACACCACGGTGTTTACCAGAACGTATTTCCCAAGCATAGTCCCTTCTGTAATAATGGGCCTGGCAGTTGACTGGTAACTGGGGGTAAAACACTTAGGGAGATTTGCAATCAAACCTGTGTAGTGCTAAAGGTCGAAGTAAATCATCATGCCTTCAAGGAGGACATCTCTGCAAAAGCTGCTGGGCCTCCTTTACATTCTTGCAGCCATTTGAGATAGCAGAGCACCACTTGAGTCCTTTGTGTTGCTGGAGGCCATGGACCTTTAGCTTTCTACCTCCAGGCTCATTCTTCTGAAAACATCCTCGCCAGGATCACTGCTACAACAGCTCCCCCCCCACCCGCACCCCCCCACCCCCCACTGACTGACCTGGGGCCCTGGATTCCAACAAGGGCTCCAGCAACTCACACACTGCGGCAGTGATATTTCCTTATACCACAGGTTCCAGATCTCCTCAGAGCCTTCTCTAAGGCAAATGGAGGGTGACCCCAGAGGACAGATTATGAAGGTGCTGCTCGAGTTGGCTTTGGTTCTTCCAAGTGAAGTCAGCATGACCCCAAAGATCTGCCCCTTTGGATCCTTCAGGACAGTCTCGCTCAGTTCTTCTCTTTCATTTTGTTTTTCTAACCCATTTGGTGCCTTTCCTTTGTTCCCACTCACTATCTGGGCCCTGGGGTTGCTGATCCAGTTTAGAATGTTTACATTGGCTCTGACTTTGAATTTTTTCAGGAATTTGACATTCAGTGTTTACCTGTCTGTACATTGCACCACAGTCCCCAGCTGTCAAAGCTTCATTCCTTTGCCCCACCCAGCCTACAGACTGACCTGACTTTGCTGGCCTAACCTGACTCAGGAAGGCAATCACAGAGATGATTCTAGAATCCAGTCATACCTCCTCCCTCTACCCTGGGAAAGCAGCTGTTCCTTCAGAGATCTGCAGAGATAAGAGGAAAACAATCTGATGAAATCAATTCTATCGCATATGGGAATCACTAGTCCCCACGTAATGCATAAGGTTACATCTTAAATGCATTTCTGGTTTTTAGAAGTCAGTAAATGTACCAATACTAAGTAAAACATTTAGTATTTGGGGTATGAGAGTCTCAAGCTAATGGAATCTCCTCAAGTCTCTCCTTAGCAGAGTCTTGTTGTTACGTCTGCTCCTACTCAACTTCTGAATTGATCCTGTAAATGTTTAAATTTTTCCAGTGATTTCATAGTGGGGAATCACAGATATGGGAGAACATGAACATGAACGTTAAGGTGCGAGTTATGTGTTGGTTTTTTTTTTTGTTGTTGTTTTGTTTTTTTGGTACTGGGAATCGAGTTTAGGACCCTGTGCTCGCCAGGCAGGTGCTTATGCCACTGAGGTATATCCCCGGCAGAGTTGTACATTTTGGTAGTGAAATATATATTTGCTTTAACCAGTGTTGATTATTTAGTGTTTCTCTTTTAAGTTGCTGCAAAGGGCTGGCCTATGGCACTATTTGCTTCTGATCCTACCTCAAACATCCACTCTGAATATTATCTTTGTGTTCTCTACTTCACTCGGTATGAAAGCTCAGAATGAAAGACATAAAATGGAATAAAATTAGAATTAACTTAGGAAAAAGGTATAGAAAAGAAAGGGGGTAAGATAGGTTTGAAAGTGGAAAATAGTCCATGTTTTATATTTTAGGAGATACCAATAGGGTTCTGTTTCCTCCTTAGTTCTTGTTATAGTGAAAGTAATGAACTACAGATATGTAGATATCTACCTGTAATTTAATTTATGTAATTTAACATTTTCAAATATAATGAAACTATTATCAAGTGATGTCTGGCTATACACATGACGCATAGGTAGATACCTGAGTCAGAGATGCATTTGAAATTTCATAACTTTACAGACTGTATGGAAATAAAACTGTTCGTATCTTGTATCTCTCATGAAACTTTTATTTTTTTATTTTTTATTTTTCTCATGAAGATTGTGTAGAGAAAGCCTTCAGTACAGCTAGCCAACTGAACAGAAGCCTTTGAACTTGTCTACACAGGCAGTTTTTTCAATAATGCCATGTCCAGGTCATTAGTAGGAATGACTCGCTATTTTTATAAGGCTGAAATATAAGTTTGAATAAACATAAAATTTCCTCTGATATATGTGGGATCTGTGAAATCTTTGTAATGTAAATGGATATGGAAGGATGTTTACTTTTCATTTTAGAGTGATGATAATTTGGTTGCTACCACAAAATAAAATTAATAGGATGATTTTTGGTATATTTATCTATGTACCATGGCAAAACCAGGAAATATGTCTAGTGACATTCAAAATAAAAAACATATTTGTAGTTAGAAAAGTAGAGGAAAGTAGTGTTTCCAAAGTTGACAATGTCTTTCAAAACCACTGACAAATGTTAGCCAAATGGCAGAACCCTTTTTGTTTTCTGTTTGAGAAGCACAGACTTAGAGGAGCCAATAGACCAAGAAATTTAAAATTACTATAAAACTGCCTTCATTTTTCCTAATTAAAAAGAGGCTGGTCTGATTCATAGACAGCCTAAATTAGAGAACACTTTATAGGAGCAAACTCACAGTAGTCCTTGATTGGGATTGGAGAATCAAATTAAAAGACTTGAGAATTTTTAAAAAATTAATAAAGATGAGCCACTTGTAACTCATCCCTTATTTACCTATAAAGGCTACTAATTGTGTGACTCCCTATGTTCTCTTGGAAACAAATGCATTTGCATTAGCGTGTAGACTAAACATGCCCCTTCTTTCGTTGTCGCTGGCTGTGTGGTCTGCCTGGAATGTCACCAATTTCCGTATTAAGAGTCCAAGTTAATAAACTCTGCTAGCTTTGCCAATATTGTGCTAGTTAGAGTCCAAATTAATAAACGATGTTGGCTATGCTGATAATGTGGCAGTTACAATCATTGCCTTTAGGAGGGATTTGTCTTTTAACATTCTCGGAAAGAATTTAAATGTGGCAAAATGGTTGTGCCTTTCTCCTGTGGCCACCAGGGGGCTACTTACCACTACAGATGCTCCAGACTTCACTGGAATGTGATCACCAACAAGCAGTGTGTGTATTCTGGCTGGTTAAAAATAGACTCTAAATCCCTATCCCAGACCTATTGAATCAGAACCTGTGTTTTTACCCCCACACACACATGGCTGCTGAGTGCATTCAACTTTGAGACAGACTCCAACAGGAGGTAAAGAGAAAACATTTTAAATTCTCTATATGGTCAGCATTAAGATCTAAAAGCTCAGGGCTAGGGATTTAGCTCAGCGGCAAAAGCGCCTGCCTGGCAAGTGCAAGGTCATGAGTTCGGTTCCTGGTACCAGAGAAAAACCAAAAACCAAAAAAAAGAAAAAAAAAAAAGATCTAAAAGCTCATAGGAACTTGCCATCCAGTTCCCCCCTCAGTCTTCTGTCTTCTGGTTTTTCCTGACAACTTTACAACTCAGAAATGTTTCTCTTAAAAACACCTGTCCTGAAGTATTTCTGTTGCAGTGCATTCTAATCTGATAAGTTACCAGAGTTGTGAATTCTTCTTATTTAATGTGTGACCTACAGATTTGTGGCACTCAAGACCCCTTAAGTATCATCTAACACTAGTCTAAATTTTCTCTTTACAGGAGAAGCATATGAGGAAGGAGTTTTCAGAACACCGTAATTGGAATGAGATTCTTTCCAATGTATTTGCCTTATAAGAACCAGCATGGGGGCTGGGGATTTAGCTCAGCGGCAAAGCGCCTGCCTGGCAAGCGTAAGATCGTGAGTTCAATTCCTGGTACCGGAAGAAAAACGAGAAACAAAACAACAACAAAAAAGAACCAGCATGACACGGGGTGTCTTTGAAGCCTTAAGCTGACCACAGACAGTCCACTTGCAGAGAGCAATGATAGATACTAATCTGGGCGACCTGGAAGAAAAGGACTGGGTTTGTTGGTTAAGATGTGCAAGCCCCTGGGTTCAGGCTTGTTCTGCATCCTACTTGAGTGTGCCGGTGTTCCCAAGACACCAAGGTTTTGACTTCTTGTACTCTACTTGCCATCTCTGTCAATTGCTCATATTTTCTATTTCCAAGTTTATCTGTGCCGTTGTCTGTACAATTTTACCAGCCCTGTTTTCCCAGAATTAACTGCGCATCCTATCCAGTTTCTAGGTTTTCACCTTTAGATATTCATCTGATTCTTTTTCAAGTTGTTTCTGAAACTCTGAAAGCATTCTAATATAGGTTTTGCTTTGACTAGATTTTTGTGTCCAGGAGCAGAATTCAGAGGTTGTTCCTCAGTAGAAATATGAGAATCATGTGCTTCAACAGGCCTTTGGGCTACAGAATAATTTAGTAATTATATTAATTTATGAATGCTAGCAAAATACAGAAATAAAGGCATGAAATGGAGAGGAAAGTCTGTGTCAGTAACCTAAAAACAGAAAATCTCTAGGTCTTGTAGGACACAGGGATATTGATCATCGGTGACTGATTGGAACAGATATTCAACAACTAATATTATACTCTGCATATGGTTATGTGATATATACTTTAAGTTATGAAAAGAATCCTCTTTCTGGAATGCTTACATCTTTGATTAAGGAGACATCCTTCAACTCCTATAGACCCATACTCACTGGCAACTAAAGGTCGTATCAGAAGGTTCTCGATGGCTTCATTTCTCACTTAGCATTTCCTTACTCAGTGCTCTGGTTTTCACAGGGACTTTCTGTCTGAAGTGTTATCAACCCTCGCTGAAGGATTCCCCTGCTTGGTCTTGCTCCCTGCAACAGAACCAAGTGAGTTGAGCGAAGCAGAGCAGAAATTTTATTATTCTGTTAAAAACTAGAGAAGGGATAGCTTATGCTCTAAAATTATCTTCTCCCCGATCTCGGGCAAGTGGGAAGATGCGGTCAGGGAGACGTAAGTACAAATCCTCTTCTTTTGTGCTCAATACCTTTTTGCACACTACTTTTATATTCAGGGCCTCTTTGCACCACTTTTTACAACCCAACCTTTCCTGGTTTGTCCTGGTTTTGCAGTTAGTTATTTCTCGTCTACCCTACCTATTGGTGTTAGAAGCAACCAGACAGGGTTGAAATCAAGGAGGAAAGTTACCAGAGAGTGCTTAGGTGTTGCTACCAGATCCTTCTTTTTGTGAAACTAACTCTGCCATGTGCTTTTAAAATATATAATTCTATGTGTATGACTCTGTCTTAATTTCAAGGCAATGTTTATTACATTTTCTGCACCTTCTTGAATCATGTGTTGTAGTGTGCTTGTCTTTGGATGACTTTATTCAGAAGAAATGTACTGATCTTTCTTCGAGTTTTATTTAATACCAATCTGTGAATTCGTTTGTGTGCTCTAGTTGTATCCCATAACTTCCCTGACTAATATTCAAATCTAGGAAATTCAAGAAAATATGTTCAGGAATTACATTGTTTGAAATCACATTACTCTATGTGAGTATTCTCTGATTTCCTAATTGAATGTATGCCAGGTTAACTCATAGAAACATTAAAATGTTTCTATTCCAGCTGGTCACTGACCCTTTGAAAGTCAATAAATATTGACTTTCTTTCCTTTACTGAGTTGTAAAGCCCTAGTCAGAGTTATGAGTTTTACTAGTTGAGCACTAGTCTTGGGAGCAAGTGAGGAATTTTTAAGGGTCTGATGTAAAGTCACTATTTTATACTGTCTTTTTTGTCCCATTTTTTATGAAGGAAGTGTCATCACAGAAGAAGGTCAAATCAAGGTCAGTAAGGGGTGTGTCTAACAAGTCTTCTCTGGTTTTGTATGTATGGAGAATTACCCTTTATGGTCATGTCTCTCAGCCTCAAGTTTTTCTTTATTGGTAAAAGGAGGCAGGGTTTTAGGAGGAACATGAAGGGACATGTCTTTATTTGAAGGGCTGGTCCTTCTAGAAGTGGAGCCTGCTATTTAAGAAATCAGTTGTCTGATAACCATAGGCTCCTTTTGGAAGAAAGAAGTCCTGCCACATTATGAGGTGTACACATAATAAGATCTTTGTTTAGAGTCAGCTTGGATGCCTCCAGCACGAAGAGAACTGTAGCAGCCACAGCTCTAAGATTCTCAGGCTATCTCTTTGCTACAAGATCTAATTTATGACTCAAATAAGTTACAGGCTATTTAGCAGGTCCCAGATCCTGTGTGAGCACTCCCAAAGGCATAACCAGCTTTTCATCAGCATACAAATTGAAATGATGTCCTGTTAGTAGGCTCAGGGCTGGGGCATTTAGAAGTACTTACTTAAGAATCTGGAATGCAGTTGGGGAATCAGGCTCCCATATTAAAATATGGATATCTGTGTTTGGGCTTCCTTTATAAGCTAGTGGGGGAGAGGGGAGTTGTGCAATCTCACCACATCCTGCTATCCAGAGGCAACCAAAAGCCTGTAATTCTAGGAATCCCCTTAGCTGTTTTAGAGTCTGGGGTTGTGGGAAGGAAAGTATTGGTTTAATTCTATTTTCCTCAGTCTTTGGGTTCCCTTAGATATGATGTAGTTCAAATATTTTACCTCAAGACTGCAAAGTTGTGCCTTAGACCTAGAAAGCTTAGTGTCTGCTAAGAAATTCAGCAGAGCACAGGTGACTTGGCTAGAGAGCTCTTCCAAAGGGCCACATAACAGTATATCATCTGCATATTGCAGGACTGTGACTTGGGAAAATTCAAAGCATGCCAAATTGTGGGAAAGGAATATAAAAGAAGGCATCTTTTAAATCTAACACTGAAAACCAAGGGATCTGAGAAAGAAGATTATATGGATTACTACAGACCTTAAGTGAACCTTATACCTCTAAATTATCAATTACAGGCAATAATCCTTTCTTAATTTTAGGCATTAGAGGGTATTGTCTCTGGTGAGCAAAAATAGTAGGATCTTTGAGATGTATTTACACTGGGGAAGATTTTATTGCTCTACTTGTTCTACTTTTAGTTGCCCATACTTTAGGATTTATTTCTTTCTCCATGAGGGGAAGGTAGTGTATTTGACTTGGGTGAATATTTATTACAATATTCAAGCAAGATAAAATGTCTCTTCCCAGGAGGGGAACTGGGCTTCCAGGTATAATTAAAAAGGAATGAGTGAAGAGAAAGCCATCCCCGCTAGAGCCTGAGGGCTGTGAGGAATTGCAAGTTACCTCCTCTCCAGTGACTCCTTTCACTGAGATATGACAGCTAAAAGGTAGGCCAGAGTTGAAAAGAAGGATCAAGAGACACATGCCAGTGTCTAGTAATAGGCTGATTTTTTTTCCCTCTATAGTCAGGATTACCTGGGGCTCCTCCCTGGGGACAATGGTCTGGCCAGAAAGAGAAAGCAGAGAGTGCTCCAGGGCTCTTCAGTCTTGCTGGACCAGATGGTAAGATGGGTCTGGCTCCTGGGACCTTCGCCTCCAAGAACAGTCCAACTTCTGGTGTCACCTTTGCAATCAGGGCATGGTTCCGGGGGCCTCTTACTGCAGTCTCTCCTAAGGTGGCCTGGCTTTCTGCAGCAGTAGCAGATGAGTTACTCATTAAGTTCTTCTTGGAGGCCCTGAGAATCAGACTTAGGGTCTGTTTCTTTTAAGGATGCAACCAAAGCAGCCACTTTCTCTTGGTCTCCTTGTTTCCTTCCCTTGGCCTCTTCCTGCTCTCAATTATAAATAATGAGGAGGGAATTTTCACTATCAAGTGGGCTATCTGGAGCAAAAGTCATCTTTTGTAGCTTTTTCCTAATATCTGAGGCAGACTGGGCAATAAATTTGTCTTTAAGAATAATCTGTCCAGGGGCTGGGGATTTAGCTCAGCGGCAAAGTGCCTGCCTGGCAAGCGCAAGGTCGTGAGTTCGGTTCCCGGTACCGGAGAAAAACCAAAAAACCAAAAAAAAAAAAAAAAAAGAATAATCTGTCCTTCCATGGAATCAGGAGCCAGGGAAGTATGTTTTATCAATGCCCCTTGTAGACAGTCTAACAAGACAGAGAGGCTCTCATTTTTCTCCTAATGAACAGTTGACAATTTAAAATAATAGAAAGGTTTAGTTCTCATCCTCCTTAGACTTTCAAGAATACATGTCTTTTTTATTTTAAAGAGAAAAAAATAATAAATAACAACAATGAAGACAAAAACAAAAGAACACAAGAACAATAATAAAAGATTTTCAAAACAAGATGATAGGAATGAACAATGGTTGTTATGCTACATACTGTTATCTTCAACAAAGTTAGCCATTCTTACATCAGATTACCAGATGTAAGAATACAAGATTGATTGGACAATTGAAGACAATAGCAAGTAATAAAAAAATTACAAACGGTACAGAGCTTCATTAAACAAAAAGGTAGGAATTCAACAATGGTTGTTACATTGCATATTATTGTCCTCAAACTAGTTATTCTTATTACCAGATATAAGCATGCAAAGTTGGTCAAGAAAAAAATTTAAACATTAACTGTTCCTTTCAATAAACCAACAGAGATCAGCAATACACTTATCCCAGCTATCCTTATACACACACACACACACACATATACTTTCTTTCAAAGAGAAAAGAACAAAAACAAAATAACAAAAACAAAGACATAAACAAAACAACATAAAACAATAAAAATGATGCAGAATTTCAAAACAAGGTGATAGAAAATTAAAAATGGTTATTATATTACATATTGTTATCTTTGAAGTGGTTCCTCAGATTACCAGATATAGGCATGTAAGATTGATCAAACAATTACACATTAACTGCTCCTTTCAATAAACCAATAGAAATTAGTAGTGCTATCTTATATATATATTTTTCTTTTTCTTTTTTCTTTTTTTCTCTTGTCCCTCATCCCAGTTATTCTTTCCTATTTGAGCAGTTTTTTCCCTTTTATAATACCTATTGTACCTTTCAGACTTTATTTAGTATTTCAGGTTCTTATACTAGAGAAGCAATGTTTACACATGAGAGTCTGATTTATTTCACTTATAAATATGGTCTCTAGTTGCATCCATTTACTAATAAAAGATAAACTCTAGTTTATCTTTCTTTATAGCTGAGTAATACTCCATCGCATAAAAATACCACATTTTTTTATCCATTCCTCTAATGGCAAATAAATATATGAGAAAATGTTCAGCATTATTAGTCATTTGAGAAATGTAAACTAGAACAACACTAAGATTCCATCTCACCCCAAAAAGAATGGCTGTCATCAAGAAATCAACCAGTAACAAATGCTGGAAGGGCTGTGGGGAAAAAGGAACTCTTCTCCACTGATGGTGGGAGTGTAGGATGATGCAACCACTGTGGAAAACAGCCTGGAGATTCCTCAAAAAACTAGGATTAGAGGTCCCATTCAACCTAGCTATTCCCCTCCTGGGTATCTTTCCAGAAGAACTGAGAACATCATACCACGGCTATATATGTGCACCCATGTTTACAGCGGCACAATTTGTAATAGCTAAATCTTGGAAACAACCCAAATGTCCCTCAACTGAGGAGTTGATAAAGAGTACATGTCTGAAGATGTCTCCTATTGCAATCTCCTGTCTGGTTGGTAGGCCAGTAGGGATCTTATGCAGGGACTGCTTAGGCTCTGGTAGGAACCAGCTGTTTCCCTGGCTGCCCGTCTTCTAGTCTTCTAAAACTAACAATATGATATTCATCTCTGAATGTAACAGCAGCTTATAATGCTACTTGTCTCTCATTAGAAATCAGTGTTTAAGAGTAACATTACATCTTTTCAGTCTAGTTCATAGGTCTGAGTCAGTCCCCTAAAGACCTCAATGTACTTAGCAGGGTTGTCTGAAAACTTTCCCAGATCTTGTTTTATCTTCTTGGGGTCACTGAAAGAAAAGGACACATGGATGCAAGTACGTCCAAATTCGCCATTTACTTCTTGAAAGGTATATTGTCCTTGAAGGTCTTGAAGAAAATCATATTGGCTAAATCATAGTGGATGTTGCCCAGTGGAGGTTTAATTATGACTCATTTAGAATCCTTACCATTAGACCCCAAAGGGTAAGGGGGAAGGACTTCAGAATCTAAAGGGCAAGTGAGGAAAATCTTAGGCTTGGTAGTAGTGGGGGAGCTATGATTAAATTTGCCTTGGAATCCTGGTCCTCAGGTTCCAAAGGGCAAAGGTGGCGAAGCTTCAGGCTTAGTGATAGTCTCTCAAATTGTGCCTTAAGGGCCAAAGGTGTCTGGTTTTCCTGTGGCTTACAGTTTTACATTTTGAACACAAATAACAATTATCCCTTAATGCAAAGAAAGTCTAAGGATAATTCTGACCGCAGCCCCTCTCTCTTATAGTATAAGTCGAGCTGTGAAATAATATCATAATCAACACTTCCCTCTGCATTTCATTTTGGCTCTAAGGGGTAGGCAGGCCATACATGGGTATAGAAAAATATTAAACCACTCTTTTTCAATATGTGAGGGTCGAATATTTTCTAATATTTAAGAATACATTTTAAAGGAGTGAGAGATTTTGACATAAAGTCTCCCACCCCAAATACAACAAAAAATGGGTGTCCCTTTAATTTCTATGCCCTCAATGTGTTCCCTGAGGTGACTAGCTCCAGAGTAGGTGGCTGCTGTCTGGAGAATAGAAGATATATTGTGTTCAGACTAGCCACACTCACCGGCTGGGAACCTTGTCTTCCCTAGAAGCTCATACCCCTAATTCTAGCAGGTGTTTTTAAAAGCACAATCTATAATTGATTCCAGTTGTAACAGTCAAGTTTAAAAGAAGGAAGCATCAGTAGCAAATAATAATCAAAAGATCCCAAACACTGCTTGCTCATTCTTTGAGAGAGAGAGGGAGTCAAATAGATTGAAAGACAGCACTTTGTAGCTTGTTAAAGAGATCACCTCTACACATAGTCAAGTAAATAGCTCAGAGAAATCTTGCCTTGAGCCCTAGGGCAAAGAAACCTCTAAGACATTTGTGCTATCTACCTAATCACCTAGGTAACCTTCCTTAGCAGCCAGAAAAGGCTACAAAGTCCATCCTTGTTCAAAGTCCATTCTAAAATTTCTCTCTGAAACTCACAGGTTAAACTTATACCCATCACTTAGCAACCACAATTTACATGTTAGTAAAGGCACATTTATCAGTCTTTTACATGCACATGAAAGAAGAGAAAGGCTGACTAAAGCTCCCTTTTAAAATCCTAGTTCGAATATGTAAGGCATAAGTGTAAATGGCTTCTCTGATAGCTGTGCTGTGAAAGGCAAACAGTTGTTGCAAGCTGCCTTAGTTTGATATCCTGGAAGGAGGGGCAGTTTAGCGATAAGGTGACTGAGCTCAACCAAGGAGTTCTAAAGTTAATTGGGGTTTCTAAGTCACTAGTACAGAGAAAAATGTCTAGAGAAGTGCAGGTAGGGATGATAGATAGGTGAAGATTTTTCTGTCGGTTACCCATTTGGGCTATCAGGACCCAGCTTTTCTACTGAGGAGCCTTTGAATATCAGACAGATAGTCACCCTGGAAATGACCCCCCAGTTTCCCTCTCAGTTTCCACTGGATCATGTAACCAGAGATCTGTCCTCCAAAAGGAATCCTGCTGCCTACCTGGTCAATGTTCCATTGACTTCAGTGGGGACTGGCCAGAAGGTGCTGGCAAACCTATCCTCTGCTTTAAGCATAGAAGCTGCTGTAAAAGCTTTTTATTAGCTGGCAAAGTAACCACTGTTTGTTAAAGTTCTATAAGGTACAAGTAAAAGCCTGAGCCACCTTCATTTAAAGTGAGTTCCCTGTCTTCAGCATTAACAGACATTCATTTTCCACAGGCTCAACTTAAAGATTATTCATTGTTAGATAAGAGGTAAAGGTTGGGGAAGTTCAGAGTTCCTTTCTTTCTGATCTTCCATGCCTCCAAAAGAGGAAAGTGTAGTGGCCGTAAAGCTCACAAATGAAATCAGCAAAAACAAAATCTTTTCTTCTCATGCTCATGGTGAGTTATTGAGACAACTTGCCCATGAGCTGTCATTCTCAGCATGGAAAGGGGAGAAGGGGGAATCTCAAGAGCTAAGATTGCCTACTCACCAATGGAAGATCAGATCAGAAAGGAAACTGAAGCAGAACAGGTTTGACATTTTCTCTAGAGTGTAGAGGGTCAGTCAGGGCCAATTTGTCTCAGTGAAACTTGTCCTCCAAGTCTTAAGAATGGCTTCCAGCCTATCATCTTTTAACTGGCAGAAGGAGTTCTATGACTTATTAATAGGTATGTATATTTTCTAAATATGAACTAGATTTCATAAAAAGACCCATTTTACAGCACTTTATATTACAATCCATTAGGGGATGCTCTAATATTACTTTTCCCTAGAGGGGCTTTTAATTGGTGCTACTGTCCAAAGTAAGATAACAAACCACAGTATTCTATATGGGTCAAACATTAGTTAATAAATCCAAATGCAGCATATATGAAACAGGAATAAAATGTCCCATCAAAGAAACATCATAATCCTTGTTCTTAAATTTATCATCATTTTACCAAAAGACAATGTATAAAAAAGACAAGGCATGAGCAATTGACAAAGACAAGCCATAAGAAATTTAGGGTTTAAACAATTAGCATACAAGGATGATAATTTTCATCATCTAAGTGAGTCACAATCCAGAATCTATGAAACAAAAGCAAACTCTTATCATCCTCCAATTATCTCAGTGGGACCTCCAAGAATGTTAGGGGAATATCAGGAGTTCCAAATATGGTTTAAGGGAAATACTGTAACTCCCAAACTGCTAGATGTCTGATACATCGAGTTCACGTTTTCTAAAATTAAAGAATTCATTCTAGGAACAATGGAGGTTAAGAGTAAGAAATATTTATTGAGAGGGAAAGATATAGCTCCTGAAAGGCAAGAGGGGCCCCAAGTTGACTGCTGAGGACCCCACTTCTCAGATGAAGTTTTATAGAGCACAATCACATGGTTACAACATGGGTTACAGCTATGATCAACCAATAAGATCATAAGTATAGCTGTTTAGGTAATAGTGATCCCATGGGGAAGCAAGTCACATAGCAAGCACACAAGGCAAGAACAAAGAACTTTTCAGAAAAATATGAGTCTGAGGGTCTTAGTCACCCACCAAGGTGAGTGATGGCTATCTAGACTTCATTAGACCAGGTGTTATAACTTATCTCAGGCCTGGTCACTTTGTCTTTATCTTCAGGCCTGGCTTCCAACAGTTGCTCCTCTGGCCACAGTTGTGATGAATTTTCGTCTTTGTCCTGACTCTTCTGAGAGCCCAGCCCTATCTGACTGCCTGTAATACTTTTCTTAACTCAACTGTCTACAATAGTAGAAATAGAATTTTGGGCCCAAGGGTGGGAATAAAAAATCATAGTTTTTTCAAATTAAAATAAAGAATAGTTAATTTTTTCTATATATGAATTCAGATATACAAATGCATGTCCTCTCCAATTTTCTATCATAGAATAGCAGCATCTCTCCCAGGCTGGCCACAAACTGGCCCAATTGTCATAAAGAACTGTAGAATTCTCGAGACACATTCTGCCCATCTCTGAGAAAATGTGTGTAAAAGTCTGTGTAGTAAAAAATGCTGGAAATAACTTACATGTCAAAAATTGTTTAAAGAACTTGGAGCAGGTGTCCCTATGAATCAATGCTTCTGTATCACAAAGTCAAACTTTGTTTCAGAGATTTACATAACCAAATTTCCCAACTGAGCTTTATACATCAAGTCATTAAAATAATTTAAGTCACCCAAGACAATGCACATTGACTCTTAAATTTGACAATTTCTCTGCATACCATTAATTCTTTTCATATGAAATTGTCATTTTGTGGGAAAATATTTGAGTGCTATTAACAATTTCATATAGTTTGCTTATATAAATGAGCGGACTTCTGGTTTCTTGTCAGATAGATAAAGATCTTGAAAACTGTCACTTTTGTTTTCACAAAAGAAAAAACCCGAAGAGAAAACCAACAGCTCCTCTTAGAGCTGTCAGAGAATTGAGGTCACAGGCCTGACTGCTCTCCCTAGAGCTGGAGAGAAAAGACAAGGACAATCACAGCCTCCTGGGAACAGAATCCTTGCAGACAGAGCCTGCCGTTGTAGCCAAAATCTACAAGAACATTTAACTGATAACTGATGAATTGCTGGATGATGAGTGAGTAAATTTGAGTTAAAAATTCCTGGTGGCCCAGTTTTAGGGGGACTCTACCCCAACTCTTAGAAGAGTTTTGTTTGTAAGAGCAAAAACCAGAGAAAAATCTTATGCTTTCAACAGGGAAGCGGGTGTATAACCATTTGAAATATACCCAGAATATTTTGTTCTGTTTAAGAAGGCCTTCCCTCAAGGGAAAATATTCTCCCTGAGTCTGACCAACTGGGGTTTCATCAAAGCCTAATGAATGGGGTCAGAGGGAAATACCCCAGTGAGGCTTTAGGACCTAGTCATAGGACTATAGATATTTATCTCCCACCAGATTTAGCACCACTTTAATAGGGCTCCTGGATCACAGGGGAATACAGCTGGAAGAATTGCAATCTGTAGACTCTCTATAGATAAATCTATAGACTCTACAAAAACAAAGGCTTCAAAAGGAATTGTGACTTCTGACACTACAACTACAGCAAACAGTAAACATAGCTTAACTCCTAGCTACATAAACATGAAACCCCATACCAAAGGCCTGTCTGCCTCAGCTGTTTTTACCCTGTGTCAGGGGGAAAGACTGGGCAGTGGCAGCTCTCAAAGGCTGTCTTTGAGGTAAGCGTGGGGCACATGCTGTGAACAGGTTCTCCAATATTTATATGCAGTTTGTACAAAGGCTACAGCAGTTATGGCCCGGAACACTGCAAAGTCAAAGGAGAGGCATGACCCATCGAACCCTGAGCTCCACCAGAATCTGAGCATATTGGTGCCAATTCACCTAATGCTGGTCCAACCCTTGCTTGGCAGAAGCGAAAACTGCATTCCAGAAAGGGTGGGCATGGTCCTGTATGTATGAATAATGGCAGAGTGTCTTTGCAATTCAGCTTTCCTCTCTGAAGAAAGACATATGAAACTCACACATACATTGAACCTGCAGGACTATGGGGATAGCATTTTTTTTTTTTTTTTTTTTTTGGTCTTTTTGAGACAGGGTCTCAGCATACAGTTTAGGTTGGTCTCAAACTTGCAATGGTCCTCCTGCCTCAGCCTCCGGAGTGCTGGGATTACAGGTGTGTACCACCACACCCAGCAGGATAGCACTTTAAAGGGAAGTCTAGTTTTAATCTCTCACTATTCATGTATATTTGCTTAGGGGTAGAAGTTGTTTCCTGACCTCTGAATCAAAAATACATTTACTGTTTATCATAAGCTTTTTGATTTAGCTATTGATAGTGTCCAGGCCAATGGAATAAGCACAATTTGAAGTCTGAATTAAGTAAATTCTCACACTGTCCATCCTTTCACTCCTCTACCTCCCAAGGACTGACCTTTTGGAATGGGAAAGTAAGGGCATTTTCTGACCCTAATTGATTGATGCAAAGTGAGCAAGAAGAAGGGACAGAAAGTTTTGGTTTGAACAGTAACATTTTAATGTGATTTCCTGCTCTCTGCATGTGAAACCTGTTCAAGTCCAACTCCTTTATGCTCTTTGAATGAGAAAGTTGTTAGAAGTTGTTAACTCTGACTTCAATACCAACCTATGCCACGGGTCAACAGATGTTTTCTCTAGTAAGTATTTAAGACTTTGCAACTCATATTGTAGTTATTCAGTTCTGTCTTATAGCACCATAGACAATGGGTCGGTGTGTTTCACTGGCTAGCATGGTTCCTTGCTTTATGATGATGGAAAAGTATGAATTTACAGGCAAACCTTGAATTGGAAAGTATGAGAAAATAAGGAAAGAAGGCTCAGATAGGCCTTTAATAAGTAAAGCTCAGACCAGCTTATTAGGAAAGCAAAGGCACCGCTTTTATGGGGGTGCTGTGGTAGGCTGGAGTCTGGTCGATCTTTATCTCAGTCTTGCTTTCATAGCTTCAGAGGAATCCTCATGACTTGAGAAGCAATTTGTTTCCCACAAGAGGAACCCTCATGACTTGAGACAGTCTCAGTTAAATGAGGCTCAGCTGGAATCCAAGGTGACCATAGGGTTAGCGCAATGGTGATGCCTGGACATAGATGCTCTCAGTCTTCAAGGATGATGAGACAGGCTAGGTAAACTTAGAACTAATAAACCTTGTTTCTCGAACTTTTAGACAGACACCTCCTAAAAGGCTCACATGCTCATATGTAAAACTGAGAAGGATTTGACTGAGAGTTTTACAAAGTTTGCTCTACTTTTATTTACCTGTCGGGCATGGGTAGGCCTAAGTGAAGAGTCACGGTTTGGCAAAATCTACTCGAAGTCCCCATCTATCTTAAAAGAAAACACATGACATACTTCTAATGAGTAACAGATTAAGAGCCCAGGAGTTTGTCCTCTGTCGCTTCCATGATGTCTATGTAATGACCATGTCTGGTGTGGCTGTGCTCCAGTAACCCACATAAACACAGGCAGCCGGCGCACAGACCAGAGCTTGCCAACCCCTGATCCTTCCAGTCTCAGGCAGCTCCACTCAGGCTGCTTGGATTAGGTAGACGGAATGGATGCTGTGGTTACTGACTTCCCCTAAACTCTTTGGGAGGGCCTGGGGATTTAGTTCAGCGGCAAAAGCACCTGCCTGGCAAGCGCAAGGTCGTGAGTTCGGTTCCCAGTACCGGAGAAAAACCAATAAATAAATAAATAAATAAATAAAAAATAAACTCTTTGGGAAAGAGCAGAGCATCTGAGGCCTGGGACAGGCTCTAAAATGTCCCCCACTCCTTCTTTGCATTGTGGGGTCATCACCTCTCGTCCATAAGGAACACTATGAGTTCTGTGTTTCCTTCAAGTCTCTGGACAGCCCAGTCGATTCCCAGTCTGACAATCTACTTCACTCTTACCTCAAAACCACCAGCCAGCCAGTTGGGTCCTGAGATTTCACAAGCACAAGTCAAAACCAAGTCTGCCGGATCCATCTAAATTCTAGGACGTCAGTTTTGTGAATGGTCTTCTGAAGTCCCTCTCTGTTTGATGTAAGAATATAGATGCGTGTGGAATTCATTACACACCAGCAGTCATCACCAAATAATCTCCACAAATCTTCAAAAGCTGACTGAACCCCTTTTTACCCTTATTGTAGATGAATGTCTAACCTACTTTAAAATTTCCATAGCATAGGAACATGGTACCAGTTTTCTTTACACCTCATACAAACCAAAACAGGAGGGGCCCCAATTTCTCACTGTGTGAATAGGGCATCCACCACAGGATTGTGCATGATAATTGTCAGTGCAGTGGCTTCTACACTGTCTATATGAATTCTACTCTCCCCGTGTGCCTTAAACAGGGGTCGTCAATCTCTCTAACGTAGTTCCTTTTTGCAATAAGACTATAAATTGTGCAACACACATAAGAAATTGATGCATGCATATGGACAATCTCCCTCTTTTCCCTTTGCACATTTGAAATGGCATAGTGGGTTGGCAGATGAGACAAAGAAAGATTTGACAGGAGCATGATGAAAGAGACAAAACCAAGAAAGCTGAGAGAGCACTATGAGGTGGGAGGAAGATGATAAGGCCTGCTGCCGTGGAGACTTTGGAGAGAGAGGTGAGGAAAGTAGATTTTGAGGATATTTAGTTAAATATATGATGCACCCATTGAGGTCATTAAATTCTCCTTTCAGAAAGCCTATATCTATATCACTCTCTTCCAGGTTTCTAGAACAGTCTGCTTTTTTTTCTGTCATTTTCTCTCTTATTGGTGGGAAAGTTAGCATCGCAGGAAGAGGTTGGCTCCAAGATGGTGCACCTGTATTCAGGCTGTGTCCTACATGGTTGAATCAGTACAAGCGTTGCTACTTGATGTCAGAGCTGCAGTCTCATCGGTCACAAATCACCTTTAGGTAGGATAATTTTATTTCCCAGTTCACTTTGAGAAGTACTTGTTATTGTCTCTTGTTGCACAAGATAAGCAACAACACCCTTTTCACTCTGAAAAGTGTTCAGGTTAGATGATATATAGCCACTCTTTCAAGTGACAGCCTATGTCTTTATTGCAATGCCTTTCACTGTCTGTATGACTTTAGATTATAGTGTTTTTTATGATATGAAAAATAGAAGTCATAAATTCTATTGACAAAAACAATTTTTGACTTAAAAAACTGTTCAGAGAGTTGGTAATATATTTGATTCTTATAATCTTGAGAAATGAGTAATTTAATTAGCTTGTGCTGTAAAAGGAACCACTGTGGTTAACCATCAATGTAGCTTAAATAAAATGATGTTATGCCTTGCTATCCTGGATATCCTTTAACATAAGCAACCCAGGCAGCCTATTCTGCCCACATTACCACACATAGGCATTTCCTTGCAAAACCCTGCCTGTTCCCCTCCTTCCCAACCAAATTATTTGGGAGTATTTGCAAATATTCACATGTTACTAAACCAATCTAACCACATCAGTATCCTCAAAACATCTGCCACATTCTTCAATTCCCACTCCATCTGTCCCTTGGCTGTGTCTACTAATTGCAAAGGCACTTGAATAAGTCTTGTTCTTGCTACAGCTGCTGGAACCCCAAATAAGGCTCAGTGCCTGTGCAGAGATGCCCTGTTTAGTGATCCCCAGCATGCCCATCCTCAGAGGGCTTGGCACAGGGCTGGGCTTCATGAAATGTGCCAAGGAAAGTCTCTGCTGGCTGCAGTTGGTGATGGGGTCTCAAGGAAATATACTTGTGCTAATACTCTGGTTTTTTGGCTTTTAATCATTATTTCCATAAGCATTTCAACCAGGCCAAAGAGAGACTGTGTAGTGTCCATTCCCTTTTTCTTCCATTTCTACTTGCTCCTTTTGATCTAAGGAAAGCTTCTAATCTTATCACTTTATGCACATTATACACGGGTGAAGAAGATGCAAACTTTTAGAAGTATCCGGAACCTGTCCCTCCTACCATGTAACAAATTTGTAATCATAGAAATATTTGAAAGTAGAAAGAGAGGCCTGGTTAGGTTGTGATTCGCTCATAATGCTGACCTTATTTAAGGAATAACTGGAGCTGGATGAGTCTCCAGGGTATTGTACGGAGTCCCTTCATTGAATGAGAACTTAATTGGGAAGGCTACCAGGATATCTGAAATTCTCAGTTTGTTAGTCTAAAATTAAGTTATTTCCTACTGACATACTTAAAGATATGAAAAATGGATTCATAGTGGACTAGGGGTGTGGCTTAGAGGCACAGGTTGTGCTTAATGTGTGCCTAGGCCCTGGGCTCAATCTGCAGCACATGTGTACACACACACACACACACACACACACCAATTCGCGATGTATCAATTTGATTATGAAACTGGAAAATGAAAATGGACATGTGATACATTTCCTAAACAAAATCTAATTTTTTGCTTGCATGATTATCCTCCTCCCTAGACTCTTAAGTATTTTGGGGGTTTGGAACAAAAAATTCATTTGGGGCTCTTTATTCTTTATCTACTTAGACCTAAATATCAAGCCCTATTAGACTCACAAATTAGGGCAGAAATTGTCTGTAGCAAGACCCAGGAGAAAGGACGCAGGCCCTTTACTTGGTTTGTGTATGACACCGGCCAGGAATACAGTCACTCAGGGGCTCCACCTTCCTCTTCAAGAAGCTGCGGTTAAGATGTTTTATCACTTCCTTGTTTCCAGTCACATACTATTCATAAGGACAGGGTAACTGGCAGGATGTATACACAGTTATGAGTAATGCCCTTTCTTTGAGAGCACCTAAACTTTTAACTGGCTGCTGTTGCTGTCTCACTAGTAATTCTTACTGGTATAAGAGGCTGACTTAGTAGAAGAGCTGACCCATTTCAGAAGAAATGAAGCTGCAAATTCCATTTGCAAAATCAAGGCTCTGGAGAATCAAAGAAAACCATGAAAGTCTATAAATACCTTTGCAATGCTGAGTTATACTGTAACATTTAAAAACATAACTTTACATAAGCTATGCATATACATGGTAAGTGGGATCTCCATATGTGCTCTTTCTCTGTAATACCACACAACTGTTTTGGTATGCGTGCAAGCTTTCTGGGACTGAGAATAATGAATTCTTCAAAATGTAAGTACCACATCATCATCATTTAAATGTATTTATCTATACAAATCATAGTGTTTCTCTACACAAATATTTAAAATACACTTCCTGTCATATGCAAACAAACTAGGAGAATGACTTTTCTCTACTGGTCCATGGTGATGTGAAAACAAGTCCAGCCCAGCCAGGTCAGGCCAAGTTGCATGCTGTAGCTCGACTCTGCCTTCCTGACCCTTCCCTGCCACATTTCTCCATTCCTTGCCGTATTTCTAGGCAGCTTCTCTGGTTTTTAACTTTGTAGTGCTATATTTAGAAGGGCTAGGGATTTGGCTCAGGTGGCACAGCGCCTGACCGGCAAGCACAAGATCATGAGTTCGATCCCCAGTACCAGAAAAAAACAAAAACAAAACAAAACAAAAAAATGTAGTGCTATATTTGGGAATTCTGGAGAAAGCTGAGAGGCAGTGTACCCTTTAACTGTGTTGTCTTTGAGTTCTGCTTCTCTATTTTTTCACTCTTGCTACTTCTTTAAAACTGTTAATATGATTTTTTTTTTTAGTCTAAATGCTCCTTCAGTAAAGTGCACAGTGGTTCACTACATGTGCTAAAATATCTTATCATTAGCCAAATGATGAGATTGAGAAATATTACTATCCATTTGTTTCTTTTCTGCCCTGCAAATAGCCTTTAGGTTCAGGATAAGGTAACACAAGGGGCAATTTAGGTTCAGGATAAGGTAATGCAATTTAGGTTCAGGGTAAGATAATGCAAGGGGCATTAAAACTGGTGTTAGAAGATGAAAGTTTGAATTCCTTTGGAGCCTATTATTAGGTTTGACAGGTTGTTTAGCCTGCTGAGGATTCCTTTCATGTCTACCCATGTAATTTATACTAGGCAAACTTGATATATGCAAATATAGACATACACATGAACACACACAACTATGTAGACACATACAGCTATTTTTATGTAATTATATAGTCACTATAATCTTCATTTTCTTCTGCTTTATGTAGTGTAAATTGATATACAACTGAAGCAGTTTTTTGAGGATTTGATAAATTTTTTTTTATTTTGTTTGCAAATAAACAGTCAACATTAAGGAAAAGAGTGATTACATATACTCTCCCTCCAGGAGATGTCAGATAGATACTAACTCTCTTTTGTATAAAGAGATCATGTCTAAATCCTTTGAGTGGATGTTCAGCTAAAGTTTAGTCTTTTAAGCTTATATTTGATGCTAAACCAAATAGGCCCCTGGGGAAAGAGTTCAGAACAAGCCAGACAGTATTAAATTCTTATTTTGTTGAAGTTGAATAGCATCTGTTGCATTAGGTATAACCAGGGTAATGAGTATGGGGATTGGTTGCACACACTGTCTACATACAAATCCTCTGAAATAAAAGGATCTAGGGATACAGATGGACTAAAGAGATTAAGCATTTTTATCTTATTATTTGCCATTCAGAGGATTGCCCTTTCAGTAAGCCGAAAACGTCATACAGATGAATAGATAAGGTCATGCTTCAGAAAAATGAGCTGAGCAGAAATCTTGACCTAAAAATGCCATCAAACTTTCTTAGTTCTTGAGTCTTAGATTTTTTCTACAGAAACACTCTAATATTGTCTGAATGACAGGAAATTGAAAAGATTCTTTAATAATCAGAAAACCTGTACAAAAACGAACATGAATGGGGCTGGGGATTTAGCTCAGCGGCAAAGTGCCTGCTTGGCAAGCGCAAGGTCGTGAGTTCGGTTCCCGGTACCGGAGAAAAACCAAAAAAAAACAAAAACAAAAACAAAAAAAAAAACGAACATGAACTCTTTGAAACACTGAGTTTGAAACACCATTTCTCCTTTTGGCCTGATACTGTGATAATTTACAACGTGACCTTTCTCCTCGGGAAAATAATTACATATGAACATTGTATCTTATTAATGCACAGATTTTACTTAAAATCCAAGTCAAAGTGAAAGCAAGTCTAATATTTTTCTGCAAGGCTAGGTTAATGGTTTAAATTGGAGGTGACCAAAAAACAAAAAACAAAACAAAACAAAAAAAATTGTAGTGGGCCTAGGAATTTAGCTCAGCGGCACAGCACCTGCCTGGCAAGCGCAAGGTCATGAGTTCGATTCCTGGTACCAGAAAAAAACAAAAAACAAAACAAAAAAAAAAACAAAACAAAAATAAATTGGAGGTGACATTTATAGCAATCATTTGTATTTATTGCTCTGGCCACATATTTTGTTTTTAGAGTTTCTTTGGAGTAAGTTCTTATACATGTTTACAAATAAAGTTCTCTTCTTTTCCTTTCCTTCTATTTGGACATCACTTTAGTAATTGCCAGGGCATTGTCATTTCAGGTTACTATGACAGCTTCTACTTGGTACAACATGGTTCTCATGCCTCTGATCCACATCTTCCACTTCCCTGGATGGCATACTTGAGCTAAGCACTGCAAGAATACTGCCTTCCTTGATCTCTCCCAGTGTCCGCCTCTTCCACCCACCCTGCTGGCCACTACCTCCTCCTGCACACTTTCACCCTGGACACACAATACTCATACAGCAGATACTGAGATGCTGAGACCTCAGGGCTTGCGGGGCTGCTGAGCTGCATAACATTTCTTGGAAAAGGGAGAAAGAATTCTTGGCTGCCTCTTGGTGCCATGCTCCACTAAACTGGTTCAAAAACTGTACAGCTGGTAAGCAAATGTTTGAAGAAACAGCTATTTTCACCTCAACTTATTTGATTACTCAGGCTCCATTCAAAATAAGATCCAAGCCTGAGCCCACGGGGGTGGACCAGGGACAGATCTTAGAAGAGACATATCTTTCTCTGTCTTGGATCACTGACTCTTCAGTCTTGTAAGAGCCAAGTCTGTCTGCCCCTCTTTCCTGCAGGACCAGTTGTGTGTATGTGTGAGATTTTCTTGCATAGAAGGGATTTCAGTTTTCATGGAAATAAATTGCTTTTTGCCTGCCATGTCTGAGTCCCAGTGTGGGACACAGTTCAGGTTTAAGCTGTCAAAACACTCTGGATAATGCAAATGAAACCCTGTCCGGTGAAAAAAGCAAGTAAGTGATATAGGAAGAGGAAAGAAGAACATTCCCAAATACCGTACCTAAGCTTATTTTTGTAAATTGGTGTACTAATGTGTGCATGTGGTTAATTCCTATCCATTGTACATAGCAGAGGTTCTTTCCATCTCTGTACCTCAGTCTATGCATCTGTACAGTGGGAGTAATAATAGTATTCAATTCACAGAGCTTGCTTCAGGGAAGCTAAGATGAGTTAATATGTGTCATGCTGAAAAAAAGTGCTAAATAGTGCTAACAGTTCACTGTTAGCTATTTTTCTTGCTACCCTAGCTCTTTCTAATTCATTCTGTCATATCCTGTATTTCATTAGATAACCTACTGGTTTCCACAGGTGACCTAAGTTGTTTTTCTCTCTCATTTTTATTTTTGTCTCCCTGTTTCCTGTGTGAGGGTTTTCCTTTGAAATATCCTTCCTGCTTTTGTGCAGCACTTTTACTGGGATTCCCGGCATGGTTGGTTTCCCTGTTCCTTTACTTCTTAAGTTCATCCCGTTTTTACCTCCCTACCCAGGAAAAGAGAGGGATAGTGGTACTTAAGAGTCAAATCAAGGACAAGTTGGGAGGGAGTCAGTTCCAGGTGAGAGGGATGTAGCAATGAAATAACCCAGAAAAGGAGAGGAAAAGAATAGCAGGGAGGAGTTTCCAAAACTCCTAACCTCCTCCAAATTCACACACTGCAGGAGCCTTTCATAAAGGAATTCAGCAAATGGAAGTCCAGTCCTGCACCCAATGGGCCCCGTGAATACCATTATCGAAAACGCTTAGGAATAGAAGTGTTCGGAATTTGGATTTTTTTTTCCAATTTTTGAACATTTTCTTATACAAGGGGTGATCAAAATACAATGACTGTTTGAATTTCAAAAAGTTTTTGCATTAAAAGACAAATGGCCATTAACCCCACCCCCAAAATACTCTCTCTAGCTTCACATACACTTATCCCATCATTCTTGATATTTCCTCAAGCAGTTTTGGAAGTCTGCATGAGTATCATCTTTTCACGGCTGCCTCAGTGGCAAAGTCCTGAATCGACTGAAAACTCTTGTGGCAATTTATGTAAAATAAAAACACTGGTGTGTCTTTACCCATGTTATTCACCAGATATGGTACTATGTGACTTCTGGCTCTTTCCCAAAGTCAAAATGACCTTGAAAGGTAAATATTCTGAATCAACTCAGGACACTGAGGCAGCCACGACAGCAAAACTAAAGGCACGCAAGAAACAGAACTTCTAGAACTGTTTCAGAAAGTGTCAAGAACAATGTGCTCAGAGAAAGTCAGGGTACTTTGAGGGCATTAATAGCAAGGTGTCTTTTATTGCAGTATATTTTTAAAGTTTAAGTATTCACTGTGTTTTTTATCACACCTTGTACATAATAAGTTATCTTGGGAATGAAACCCAAGCCTAAACACAAAGTTTATGTTTGTTTCATGTGCACTTTATACACATAACCTGAAGGTAATTTTATACAATAGTTTTAGGGCACCTGCTCTGACTGATCTCGTGAGGTCAGGTGTGAAATTTCCACTTGTAACCTCATGTCAGTACCCAAAACGTTATAGATTTGAGACCATTTTGGATTCTGAATTTTCGGACTGGGGAGGCTCAATCCGTACAGGCCTCGGTGAATGCCAGCACCCTCAGCGGTGCTTGTGCTCCGAAAGCACCCTGCTTGTCAGATCCTGGGTCCTTTGTGTTTCATGCTTCTTCCTGGACTGAGCACCAGGTCCCTCTTGGGGAAAATTGTGCTCCACCTGTCAAATCCCTGCTTCAAGCTCAGGTGCAGCTGAGCCTCCAGAGAAGCCACCTCTCCCTTTCGTCTTGCAGACAGGTCTTATTTATTGTCTCCACTGTGGTTCTCTCTCTCTACCAGCGCTGAACTTGCTGTGACACCTCATAAAGATGTAGCATTAATTCCTCTACTTCTGGTGTGAGTCCTTTGCAGGCTGGGACCTTGTGACTCCTGTGGGTAGCAAAGGATTTAGCACATGGCAAGCACATAGTGGTTGTGACATGGTGCGTTGCACGACAGGATAAACAAGAGATACTGATAAAGGGAAATTGTTGCTGTGAAAAAATAAGAGGCTTGATTTCCCTCAGGCCAGTATAGTAATAAATTACCATTTGTAAGAACTCAGAGAGGGAAAAAGCAATGAAAAGAAGGAAGGATTCAGCATCTTCTCTCTTACGAGTGAGGCGCTTGACTGGGCCTTGCCTTGAATCCTCATCCACCTGGCTGGTCCAGCTGGGGCTGCTGCATCTAACCGCCATGGCTGGACCATGGATGAGGTCGTGTTTACCACTTTTCATTACTCCTTCCTGACTATGCAGTTGATTCCTCCTAGAGGAGCGAGAGGTGCTAAGAAGGAACAGCATGTCAATCATGTACAAGGCCAGCAAAATGAGATCACCTCCCACCCGCTAGGACTTTCTCCCATCACTGGGGACAGTCGTTCGTGCTCAGCCGGATCACAGCTATGGCTTCTAGAGCCAATCAGTACCAGGACATCAACCCCATGCTCCACCTGCCTGTCCAGCTCCAGCCTTCTGCCCCACCAACCTCCCCCTGAGTGGGATCTAGGGTAGTGGTCCCCTTTCAGTGAGGCTTGTGACACCTCTGCAGAAATCACAATTTACCCTGGAAATCCTCCCCCCAATATCAAAATTCACAGGTGCTCAGTCCTTTATATAAAATGACACAGTATTTCTATATGACCTGTACACATCCTTTTATATACTTTAAATCATCTCTAGGTGACTAATAATTCAGGGTTCAGGCTGGGTGGTGGTGGCCTGTCCCTGTAATTCCAGCACTCTGAGAGGCTGAGGCAGGAAGAGCGCAAGGTCGAGTGTAGCCTAGGCAACTTAGTAATGTAGCAAAACACTGTCACAGAATAAAAAACACCTGAAGTTGTATCTCAGTGTGAAGGCTCTGGGTTCAATACCCACTATGACACACACACAAAAAATTCAATGTAAATTCCATGTTCATATGGCTATTACATTACATTATTTAGGGAAATACATGTTTAGCACAGAGGCGATTTTTTCCCAATATTTTCAGTCCAACGTTAGCCAAATCCAGAGATGTAAAAGCCCTAAACCAGGAGGAAAGCTATACTTCTGAGGAGATCATCAGCCACACCCCACCATCACAGACACTATCATCTCTCTGCTGCCACATTCTCATCTTCAGAGGTGCTGCTGAGTCCATCAGTGCCATTTTTGAGGCTGTGAATTAGTTTTGAATTCAGATCCATGGTGGTGAGGAAATGCGATGTGGCAAGGATTTGAGGGATAGAGCTCGGGGAAGCGTGCATTGCAGACCTCCCGTGTTCATCTCAGTGAATCAGTGGGTGTGCGTTCCCTATGACATGTCAGGGCAAGACACCGCCTCAGCTTGTCCAGAAGGAATAGATTCTTCCTTAAGGAGATTGCTGGTGGAGGTTTCCTACGGAGTACGTGGGCTACCTCCACTTGTGCCCAGGAAGCCTGGGAAGAGCAAGCCTATCCGTGGAGCAACCAAAAGTTGAACTTTGTAGGAGGAGGAGGATACACTAGATCTGTGACATGAAACTCACGTCCAGAGTCCCACCCTAAGCCCTACAGCAAAGCGGAGTGACTAATCTCCTGCTCTCCGTTGGGGCCAGCATGCTTCCTTCTTGTTCTTTGCCCCCAGTGTGCAGTTGCGCTCACATCTACCCAGGGTTCCTCTGCTACCTCTGACTCACTCATCTCAACTTCCACAGGGAGGGAGAGCCACCAGGGGGGCATTCCAGCAGGCTGACCTCAGCAGTTGCCACACCCCAGCATGCTAGGGCACTCAGGGGACCAGTTTGTGACCACAGCTAGCTTGCAACTTCCCTTCTCACCCACAGCCTAAGTAGGCAATTTTCCTGGGAACTCAGTGACACCTTCTCAGAGACCTGAGCACTTCCCCAAGGAGGCAAGACTTCTGCAGAGCAAAACAACAGACCTTACTCAGCGGATGCATGCAGCAGGAAGGAAGCCCACCAGAGCAGGGCTTTGGGATCCTACTCCATTGTTGGGACCAGCTGTACAGCAATGGGCCTCAGTCATAGGTACTTACTTGGTAAAACCAGTCTGTGAAGGGATCCTACCATCCAGCTAGGCTAGAGGAACCCTGGAAAGGCAAAAGGCAGCCATAGGAAGGGGTGGGTCCGGAGTGCCACTTTTCCATATCCATGGGTTGATGATAAAAATGCCAGTACACATATAAAAGCAGAGCCTCCGAGAGGCCAAGAAAGAGGCTGAATTGATTTAAATGCTATAATGAGGTCTACTGATTCTGCTGACATTTTGAACAGATTGAAATTTTGGCCTTTTGCTGGGTCTGAGTCATTATAGAACCAGATGATGCAGTGGAACTCTGATGTCTTCCAGTTTCCTCCTTCTTTTAAATAGAGTCAATGGTATCTCCAGCTGTCTCCCAGAAGGACACAGAAGGCACATAAGCACTTAAGTGGTGGCACTTAAGCATTTAGTGGTGGCAGTATGTTTAAAAACATCACAGGAGTCAGTTATGTTAGATTAAGACCCAGAAAGACCAGCAGTAGGGAGAAATTCCTCTCGAGCTATTAGCTGCTGAGCTAGGTTTTCCAGTTTGAAGCTGTGATCAGCAAGGTGGGTAGACTCAGAAAGGAAATGCACAGCTTGGTTGACAGTAGACCACATAGCCAAGGCTGAGGACTCAGCTGGGAAAGTCTTCCAGAGAGAAGAACTGTCCCAGGAGTCTTTCCATAAGTGGAAATGCCTCCCCACTAGTGGAAGGTGCAAATCGAGAGAAAGCCAGAGGAAAGAGAAGGACAATGTGAAAAGAGGAAAGAAGAATGAAGCAGTGTCTAGAGTAGAAGGTTCAATGTCAAGGACAAACTAATATTCAAAAGTAAGCAAATCTCTATTAAAGTAAGACATTTTATTATCCTGAGATGGCTGTAAGCTCTTGGAGAAAAGTTTTAGCCAGATATGATTTTCATTAGATATTTCAGAAGAATGGCAGTAAGAAAAGGAATGAGATAGAGACTCTCTTTAATGATTTTGATTGCTAACGGTGATGGTAGAGGAGCTTAATCATTCATATATTGAAATAACTTTAAATCATAAGCCAAAAGAATGGTATCTCCCCAGTTGTGAACAGGTCATCTTATACCTGCCTGTGTGTCCCAAGACAGGGCCCTCAGAATACCTGCAAGTATAGGAGAGTCTAGCTCACAGGCCCCCGAGTACCATCAGAGCAGAGGAGTAGCATTGAACAGACAACCCCGCCCAGTCTGCCATGAGCCCTGGCAATATGGTAGAGAAGGCCTTGTACTGTACACTCCATCTTCAGCTGAGTCTGACTAGAGGACAAACAGAATCATCATGTCCAGTTCCTTCACAGTTTAGGTGACCAGCTGCCCAAAGAGGCAAGCATCAGCATACTACTAGGCATACAGATAAAGAATCATAGTGGGTCAAAACTTCACAGGAAACATCAATTCTTGAATTCTCAAGCTAAGTGTGATAGTGGGATAGCGTTCATGATAAAACTCTTTAACATCTGTAAAAGGACAGAAACCTCATTGCTGAAAATCCAGAAGCAGTAGTCAACTTTTTTAAAAAAAGGAAAATAGTCTTAGGAAGACTATAAAATTGAAAAAGATTTTAAGAGATTATTTTCTGATGTAACCCCTGTGCTGAATTTTTCCCAAAAATATTACAGATGAAGGATTATTTAAAAAACAAGCACATTCATCAGTGATTACAAATACGTGGTGCTTGAGAGATAGAAAATGAAAGGCTATGGCTTTAATCAGGCTTTAAGGGGTCTCAAGTGAGTCCTACATTTAGGGGGGAAATTCATGGTCTGGAAATCAGCCCTGGGTGCTCTTAACAATACCTCCTCATTCTCAGCACCATCTGGTTTCCTGGTCCTCTCCACCTAACCAGTTCATTCCTTCCTACCATGTGCAGAGCAGTGTGTCTTCACCTTGCAGAGGCTTATGGGAGATCCAGGGGCCACACTGGAAGGCAACAGCTCAGCAGTACCCCAAGGCCCCCTCTGCATGTGCTACACCAACTTGGTGCCATTCAGTACCAGATTTCTGAGGAAATGAGGAGGACTGAAAGACGTGGAAGCCAAGAAGATGAACCCTCTGTTAGGAAAATAAATAAGTGCAGAATTTTTTTTAAAAGATATCAATTTGTAATACGAAACAAAAGATTTAAAATGCTTACATCGCCTCTGTGATTCTGTCCTAAGAGAGTCACCAGAAATGTACCCCCCCACAATATACACATAAATGTGTAAAATTTTGAAAATTAAGAAGACTGGCCATCATCAAGGAATACAAATCGAAATGACAGTAGGATTCCATCTCATTCCAGTGAATAATGATCATCAAGAGCGCAACATACAATAAATGCTGGTGAAGGTGTGGTGGTGGTGGTGGTGGGACTCTTCGATACTCTTTGTAGAAATGTAAATTAGTATAACACTATGGACATCAATATAAAGGTTCCTCAAAAACTAAAAATAGAACCATCATTTGATCTAGCTATACAGTGGCTCAATATATTCCCCTTGAAGAACTAAAGTCAGCATACCATAGGGATACCTGCACACCCATGTTTATTGCAGCACAATTTAGAACAGCTCAGCTATGGAAGCAGCCTGCATGTCCATCAAAAGATAAGTGGCTAATGCAAATATATTATATAAGCATAATGAAATATTATTCAGCCATAAAGACTGCCCTGCCATTTGCAAGGAAATGGAAGGAGCTAGAGATCATCCTGTGAACTAAAATAAGCCAGCCCCAGAAAGTAAAACCTTGCAAGTTTGATCTCATACAAGGACCTAGAAAAAAATTAAAGAGATAGCATGAAAATACAATGGAGAACTATTTATAGAGTTCTAAAAAGTTAAACTAATTCCCCTAAGAGCCAGGCATTCGACTCCTATATATATTTTCCCAAGAGAAGGGAAGCACATGTCTGTCCAAAATCACTCACCTGAATGCTCTGGGTAGTTTTGTTTAGTTGGTTGGTGAAGTACTGAGGATTGATCACAGGACTTTGTTACAAGCCTAGCCCTTTTGTATTTCTTATTTTGAGACAGATTCTATATAAACTGCCCAGGCTGGCTTTGAACTTGAGGTCCTCCTGCCTCAGCCTCCCAGAGTACCAGACAACATGGATACACTACGACTCCAGCTCTCCTAGCAATTTTACTTATGATAACCTGAAACAAAGCAACTCAGATACCCACCCAAAGATGACTATTACTCTAATCATTACTATAGGTAACATTTATGCACTATTTATTAAGGACAAGAAATGATTTTGAATGTTTTCACCAGGAATGTCTTCACGATAAATGTGCGAGGAGATAGACATGTTCAACCTGACTTGTGCATTGCAGAATGTATATATGTATCAAACACCACAAGGTGCCCCATTAATAGGTGATAATTTTGTGTTTTGTGTACCAGTTAACAAAAAAGAAAAACTAGTGAACACTTACATACATAACAGTATGGACCAATCTCAAAATGTTTAATGAACAAAAGACAAAAGGTATATACTCTCTGCTTCTACTTATGTCAAATTCTGGAAAAATGCAACTTCCAGTGACAGAAAGCATCCGTGGCTATTTCCAAATAGGTAGGATGAGGGATGAGGGAGGAGTTATATAGACCCCCAGGAAATATTTTTGATTGATGACTATTTTCATTATTTTAATTGTAGCAATGATTTCACAGATTTTATTATATACTTAGTAAAGTGTATAAAAATATATACACTTTATTATATATATTTCATACCTCAAAACAGCAGTTGAAAATAAAATGTCCTTTTTATTCCTGTCCAACTTTCAGACTTCTATTGTCCTTCAAAATTCACCCCCAATAGCACTTCTTCTGTGCCCTCCCAGCCCCTTGCCAGGCAAAAGCATCTCCGTTATGCATTCTGTCCTGGTAGCATGGGTCACATCTGCATTGTAGCACGTATCTATGTTTGTAATGTGTATATATGTCACTCTGATAGTTTCTGTGTTGCCTTTGCTCTCTAGTTGCAGCAGGAAATATTCTCATTGATATTTCAGTCAACATTAAGATGCTAAGAAAGTTTTACAAGGTTATAAGAAAGGTTTCAAGGATAAAAACAACACTCTAAATAGTGTATGACCAGCACCTCCAGCACTTAAGTAGAACATCACTACAGAAGCCTTTGGAATAAATCTTAAAGACATGTAATAAATCTTAAAGACGTTATTCTTAGATTTACATTATTCCTTCTCCAAATCCCTTAAACTCCATGTCCATCAAGTGAGGGATGGGCAGGCAGGTGGCCCTGTGACTTACTAAGGATGCTTACCCAGTGGTACACTACTGAGTGTGAGTCTTACATAAGAACAAGAGGGACTCCTGAGATTGCCATAGCTCTTGGTAGCTGAACAAAGCTGTACATTTGTGTCCATCAAAAAAGCAGTGGTGGAGGGCATTGCTTAGGGCTCATGGGAGCAAACACTAATCCCAGTACAGCTCAGTGATTGACAAAGGGAAAACATGACTTGTTATCCCAGGATTCTGACTTGTCACATGTTTCATAAATGTCTGAGGGCAAACTAGTTTCCTAAGGATGTCTATGGGTATAAGAGTAAGATTTACATTTATTTTTACCTCTTTTGTGCCATTAAAAAAATATATATATATATACATATATATATATAATTTAAAGGAGGTACAGTCATATGAGACTGTAATCCCAGCTACTCTGGAGGCTAACACAGAAAGATCACAAGTTCAAGGTCTGCCTGGACCACTTAATGAGAACCTGTTTCAAAAACAGAAAATAAAAGGGCTGGGAATGTAATTCAGTAGTACAGTGCCCTTGAGCTGGATACTCAGTGCTGCATAATCACAAACTAAACAAACAAACAACAAATAATCCTCCCTCAAGAGTTCAGATTTTACTAAGAACTTGCTGTTACTAACTAACTTAACTAGAAGCATAACAAGAGCGTTTATGAGTTCTGTGCCATAACCAATTGATCTCCAGTCTCTGTCTGGGGTGCAGAGGAGACCTGTCACACTGTCCTCACTTGTTTTCTGAATGATGGAAGCTGGAAAAGGCTAGCAACTGCAAATCTGCCCTGCTGCAGCCAGAGAGAGTTGGAGGCATCCCTTAGCTCCTCAGCTCCTAATGCAGAGAACATTGTCATTCTCAGCCAAAACAAACACTTCCCATCTGGGAGGCCCACTGAGTGACAAGTAGCTTTTGATGTAGACAGCACTCCCCAGAGAGCTATTTGCTTAGATGCTGTTGGGGGTCTGGGGAGGAGGAAGAAGCTTGTCTGCCAAGATACTGTGCTATCGGGTTTGTGCTTCCTGCAAGGCGATCTTCATGACTCTGGGTAGAGGAGATCACGCTGGCACATTAAAAGGAAAAGTTGCTTCAGAAACCAGATTCTTCCTGGCAGAAGCTGACGTGCCTTTATTAGGCCTGCTGAAATGATCTGCTTGGGGTTTAGCTCACTTTGTCAGACCTTTCAGACCAGAAAGGGGAGAGAGAAGATCTGAACTCTGCCAACTGTAACTGTCAGGAAGTTCTGGGGTTTAGGAATCCTGTATTTAGGAAAGCTTGAGAAATTATTTTAGAAAACTGAATTTCTGCTGCAAAAACAACAGCAAAAAGCAACCCAGAAAGACAGCTATTGCCAAGAAATGGAAATCTATCTTCTAAAGAAGACCCAAGTTTGGGGAAAATCAGAGAGCATAATCCTTCATATATGGAATTTACCTTTCTTAAGACATTGGAATAATATTTCTTTAAAATCACTGAAATCATTTGAATTCTTGTTATTGCCCCACTTTAACTGCTTAAAAGTTTCACTGAGAAGCTCCATTGCTGAAAGCGCTGGGACAGCCTTACAGACCTCGCGCCCCCTCCAAGCTGGCATCTTGATAACGCTTGGGCTTGGACTTTAGCAGAAAAATCTCACAACACAGAATGAAAACTAAACAGTTTTGGGAATGAAAAATAAGCAGTTTGGGAAGCTTGAAGACTACTGTTTCCTTTCTGCCCAGGGAGTGTCAGCCTCATGTAGAAAATGAAATTTTGTGTTTCTAGAGGTCTAGCAAAGAAACTGCGTGCACCCTCTGTCCATCGGTCTCTCTTGGGAGTGGGCAACATGCTGATGAGCCTGGGAGACAAAGGCACTCAGGGAGGTAACTGAGTCACACCAGTTTGAATGCAGGCTATTTTGCCTGGAGAGGCAGAAGCAGAGCTCAGCACAGGACCTATCAGGGTCTGAGCTGAGCAAGTATCTGAAACATTTCCCATGTGCCCATCTGCTGAGGCCCAGTGAGGCCTCAGAGCGATCAGCCGGACAGCCTGGTGGAGCTCTGGCTTGGATGAAACAGACAGTCCAAGAGAAAGTGTTCTCCCTACTGGGTGCCAAAGGAGCAGGCCCACTCTGGAAGTGCATTTAGGGTAGTTCAGTTGAAAATGATTCTAAGAAAAGTGGTGTATAGTGCTGGGGATGTAGCTCAGTGTTAGAGAGCTGCCTGACACGGCAAGGCAGTTGTTTCTGCAAAGATAAAAAGTGTGTGCATCTGTTACTTCTATTCACCTTGTGGCTTCCCATTTGAGGGAAGCAGACAGCATTTGCATGACAGGCCTAAGAAAATGTAAATGCTCCTTTGAACTTAATTTGTGATGTTAACAAAGGAGCATTATGCAATCTCTCTTGCAGTAGAAGCCACTCCAGATAAGAAAAATCAATAGCAGCTTAAAGGGTAGAGGCTTTGTGAATCCCCAGGTAACTGCCTATGCTTCGCTCTTCAGAAACATCAATGGTGCTGGGCTGTGGAAGACAGGATACTGGATCTGAATACAGAAGACCTCAGTTCAAGTCTGAGTCCTGTCATTGAACAGTCACTTGAATATTCTGGCAGGTCACTTAACCTCTCTAAGAATCACTGTCATCCTCTTATGTGGAGATGCTGTATGACCTCAGAGGGCTTCGGTGACATGAGGCATGTGAAAGTGCTCTGCCAACTGTATTGGTCAACTTTCCATCACTGGAACAAACTATCTGATGCATGCAGCTTGGAAGAGATAGGTTCATTTTGGCTCATGTTTTCAGAGGTTTTAGTTCATGGTAACCTGGCTCCAAGGCAGAAATGTGGTAGTGGAAGAGCATAGTGAAGGAAAGCTACTCATATTATGGAAGTCAGGGACACAGACAGAAGAGAAAGTGTCAAGAGAGGAACAGGCCAAGAATGAGATACAGTCCTGACAGTCATGCCCTCCAATCCACCCCAAAAGACCCAGAAGTATGCTTTTCTAATCTCCTAGACTTCTCTTAAACCAATCAAGTTGACATTCAAGATTAACCACCACATCAAATGTGAGGAGACTAAGAAAATATGTTTATTAAACACCTACTATGTATAGCACAAGGTACTTGGAATGGGGGAAAAAAGAGTGCTACTCTTAAGGAGCTTACAGTCTACTTCACGAGAAAGAATATACTTAAAAAATTTACAAAAGAATCTGCCTCTTAGGTAAAGAATGACCCAGAAGTGGGCACAGAGCAGAAAGGGACATTAGCTTTCATGAGCAAGACTTGAGCTAAACTTCAGGGGGTTCAGTGGTCCTTAGCAGAATAGAAGGCAGCCAGCCTGACTCTGGGTTTATCCTGCACATCCATCCACCTTTCTGAACCTCAATTTTCTCTTAAGCTGTAGACTCTCTGACTAGATTTCTCCATATACCAGAGAAATGTTGTAAGAAGGTAAAACAATATGTCAAATAATGGGACTTTAAGTCTTTTGAAACAGAGAAGCCAGGTACACAAAGAGACTATTACATCATTGACAGTTTTTCCAATTTTTTCTCAGTAAAACCTTCTGTGCATGCAACCTAGGGAATCTATGAGTGATAGGTAGCTGGTATTAAATAATTCCTTTCAGGGTGTGCAGACCACAAATGTATGCAAAGAAAAGCTAGACAAATGACCCGGATGTCACACTGGTTTCTGTTCACTAGGCTGAGTGGTGTCCATTTCCAGACACCAGACACCACACAGAGCCCTTCTTTCTCAGGGCTCACGGGGCTCTCAACAAAACAGCATCACTCCAGGAATATTAAGTGTTCTCTCCCAACCCTTGCTTTCCCTCCTTGGTAACTTTAGAATTGTCACAAAGGAGCAATCACAGACCTCACAGGGCCTGTCCTCTGGAATGTGACCCACACCCCCGGCCAGCTAGACAGCAGCTCCACTAGACCTGCTCCCTGGCAAAAAGCCCTTTTATAGGAGTACTTGGGAGCTGGGGCTTGTTTAGAAACCATTATCTCACCAAAGGAACTTAAACGTCCACCATCCCTGTGGAACAATGCCTTTGGTTTTCTTACTTGCAGTGCTGTCTACGAGAGCCTGTTGCCTTTTCAGAATTGAAACAAAGGGGGCTGTCAGGTGATAAACCAGCGCCCAGCAGCTGGCCTGGGCCCCTGTAGGCAGGATGAGGGCTGCTATCAAATGCGTGATTCAGAGCTGGAAGAGGCTGCCAACTCCAGCTGCAGGGCCCAGCTGGCACTGCCGAGAAGGCGCTCACTCTGCACTGGGCCCTGTGTCTGCTCTCTGCTAGGAGCACAGCTCCCACCCTGCCTGCCTCCTGGACTCCGGTCTTTGCAGGGAATAGCTCCACCAGCCAACACCCAGCCAGTGCCTGCCTTCTATCCATGTTCAATCAGGTACTTGGAACAGTGTGTGAGTCACGGCAGACCCAGCCAGGACCAGGATTCTTTTGTTTAGAGTTAAGTCCAAGTTTCATAAATGACTTCAATGAATGCAGTCCTTGTTGCTCAAATTGCAGCTCCCTAAAGTCATGGAATGAAATGATCACATTAGAGCCACTGAACAGCAAGCACCCGGAATCACATAGCCTAGTTCTTCCTCAAACACTCTCCCGGACAATCCTCCTCAAGAATTGCCTCTGAGAAATGGCTGTAATCATCA
>NW_004955463.1:4388081-4446696 GCF_000276665.1 Chinchilla lanigera
AAGGAGTGATCCCAAGATGGGATAGTTCAGAGTCTGGTGAGTCAAGGCCTCCCTGGGTTAGATCTCCCTCATTAAGTTCTGGGAAGGGTGATAAGTCCTTGTCATTCTCTGCCTCATAGGAGAAATAAAGTTACTTCCTCTATTTTAAGACTGATCCTGAAAAGCAAACTGCTCTCATGTCCAGAATGTTAACTTTTGTATAAGATGGAAAGAAGAATTCACAGGCGCCCCGTGGTATCTATTGGGGCTGGATTCAGGACCCCAAGCCTGTGTGAAATAGCATAGTATTTGCATATAACCTACACAAGCTTCCCAAATACTTTAAATCATCACTGAATTAGTCACATAATTAAATATAATGTAAATTAATATTAATAGTTGTTATATGTGTTGTTCAGGGAATAATGGGGAAAAACGTCTCTACATAATCAGTAGAGATGTGACCCTCCCCCAAGATATTTGTAATCCCTGGTTGGGTGAATCAGAGGCTACAGGAGCCATGCATATGGACAGCTGAGTGTCCTTGGGTCTGCTTGTGTGTGTGGACTCGGCAAAGGAAGGGTGAAGAGAAGCTAGTGAGTTTGTTTTCTATAGAGAGAGGCAGGAGCAGGAGGGAAATACAGGAACAGAGTAGAAGGCATAGGGGAGTGACACCACTCTGAGTTTACCTCTTTGATAGCTTTGACTTTTGGTGCCATTTTATGTTTCACATTTTCAGCATAGATAATATCAAGAGGCTGAGAAGTAGGGAAGAGAAAATTCTGTTTAGAATCTTCCTTGGGAAAATTAAAACTTGCCTGCAACAACATGGTGATGGGAATGGTCAGTAAAGAGCATAGCTCTTAAAATATTCTGACCATTAAGAAATCTGCTAACAACTCTAAAGTTGAAATCTACCCCATCCAGAAAAAAAAAAGCAACAGACATAGCTTCTCCATCACTGGAGACGTTTCAGAGGGAAATAGACACATTCTGTGTTTGAGCCCAGGAAACGGCAGGCAGAAGGAAATGCTCTTTCAGGGCTGTGGGACATTATCAGGGCTGCAGCGAGGAATGTGGGAAAGCAGGAAGTTTCTCTGTGAATCTCCTGCTTCCATTTCTTGCCTTCTCTTCCCTGGTTAGACTGCCACATTCAATGTCCTCAAGCTGTCTTTATGCCTGATCACCTCTGATGAGCCAGTAAAGAAGGGGCTAAAGAATAATCGTTCAGCCCACGATAGTACATAAACGTCTTGATAGTTTAAGTACATCCAGTGTCCAGGACAGACTTTTAGGAAATAGTTGAATCACTTCTGGTAAATGTGATGGAAAGACTTGAATCTAGCATTTAGAACATATGATCAAAGTATATGTTCAAATCTCCACTGGGATAATCCATGTTACCCTGTTGACAGGAAGACAAATCGCTAGTGAACTTGACTTTGCTTCCCCAACTCCATATAGTTGGAATGGATAAAGGCAAGTCATGGGATGAAAGATCCAGATCAGAGTTAACTAAGTACCCAGCTTCTGGTAAGGATCCAAACTGGTCTTTGAAGTTACGGTCCAAGTTCTCCTGAAGGGACAAAATCATTTTGGGGTTAATTTGGACTCTCTTCCCTGGACCCCTGAAACCTATTGGGCTATCTCCTGACCACCTTTTAAGGTCATAAATCCTCTTCCTTGGACATCTACATACAGGTCACCCTTGTACCCACATTAATTAGTACTGGAAGGGAGAAAGAAAGAGTAATTTGTCAAGATATTCACACCATGGCAAAGCCTCAAAACTTTTATTCTTGTTTTTTATTTTAATCAAGGCATCATGTCACCCTCTATTAAAATGGCTAGTGGATTTGCATTACAAATCTATTTCTCTCGGGAGATTTAGTAGGTTTATCTTCAGATGGGGACCAGGAGATAAAGGGACAAAGTGCAGGGACCTGGTAAACTCAAGGCCTGGGATACACAGGAAATTAGAGCATAGGGGACTAAGGCTTAATTGGAGCACAAAGGGCAAAGGACTAATAAAATCTGCTTTTCTAATGACGAGAAGCCTAGCAACAGTGGCAACTGCATACCTTCATTTTCACATATTCATCAAGTGTGAAAATGCTCCAGAGAACACCTGTTAATGACAAACTGCCCCTTTGGCACACCAATGACTGCACATACACCCCTAGATTTAGCTGCTTCCTCGTATCCTCCCTTGCAACTCCTCTCAACTTGCAAAGGCTTTTTCCTTGTCCTTTCTAATAAACCACACCCAGTTTGCTCCCCCTGTAGTCCTGTCACTTCGTATTTCAATATCCTTAGGACAAGATCCTAGAGGGAGGGAATTGGTTATATCTTTGGCCCCAACATGAGACTCAACTTCTCTACAGAGGGGTTAGTGTGGCTGGATCACACACATACTCTTATCCTTTTTACAGTCTAAGAAGCAGTGGCACGCTGCCAGCCAGCTGTAAGCTAATAGAGTGGTTCCATTCTCCAAGTAGGGAACAGCAACCTCCTGCTTAATTCCCTGCTGCCCCCCGGGGATAGTGGTAATGTGGACCAGATAGCGAGCTGGATTCCTTCTCAGAGGCAGATCTCTGGATGCACGGAACTGGTGCAAACTGGAATGACAGCTGCGAGACCCTGGTTGGTGCTCAAAGGTCTTTGGTAGAAGCTGGGTCCCAACAGCCTGATTGGGTGTCCAGCAGAGAAACCTCCACTTACCTGTTGCATCCAGCCTGCATATCTCCATGAGGTGGGAAGTAAACCCCTTCAGTGCTTTCCAGATATCCCCTTTTTAGGGTGACCTGAGACCCCTCCATCAGAGCCCTTTCTTACACTTCCATTAGGAACTGAGCTACAGGTTTGGGCTTTTCTCTCCTCCCTCATGTGACAAACCTCTCTTCCTCAGATATGTTTTGATAGATGTACTGGGCCATGCACAGGATCCTAGCCCACATTCTGGGCTCCCCCAGCTCCCCACCTTAACTTTTATAGATTCAATACTTGGCACATAACTCCCTACATTCCCTGAAAAAGATTTCTTAGAATGAAAGTCAAAGTTCAGAGAGAACTTCTCAGTCCACTTTACCATTCTGGCATGCTGGAAGCCAGCCTCACCCTGCTCAGGCATCTCCTCCAGTGCTGAGGCGGGTGGGGGATGGGGGTAATTTTGGAACTTGTTCAACCACTTCCTTCAGACTCCAGAGGAGAGGTGGCCACTTTCCTAGACAACAGCCACTGGGCAGCATTATCCTTCTCTCCTGGAGGTTGGGCTAAGGGATATCTTTGAGGGCTATCTGTCACTCCTGGAGGCCCTTAAGATTTATTCACTACAAACCCTGTCTGTCCACAAAGAGGATCAGGCTCTGGGTGCACCCTCCTGGGACTATGCGTGAACATCTAGAACAACTAATGTTCCCGAACTTGCCAAGTGGGGTTCCATCCACTCTCCTGCTATCACAAGCAGGGAGAGGTGGAGAAGAGAGAACAGAGGATGAAAGGGGATGCCCTTTCCTCCCTCCCTTTCTTACAGGGGAGAGATGCTGAGCCTCAGAAGGAGCTTTCCTGTTACTTCTCCATGGGCTGTGTTCTTTATCAAAAGCAATTTGCTGTAGTAACTCTAATACAGAGGAACAGCTGCCAGAGGAGCCGTAGTATCTCTACGCTGTAGTATCTCTAGTACGCTAGGCCCTGAGGGGGCTGCAGCTTGGTGATGGCTGTTATAAAATTAAGATGAACCATCAGCCTAGCCTTTCTTTAAGCACTACTTGTTTCACAGTGTAATAGGGTTTTTCTTTCTCTTTCCCTTTCTGACTCTTATTAGTGTTACTACAAGAGATCTGCTAAATTCACCTAAAAAAGCACTAATTGATAACCCCTAAACAGTTCTGACTCATCTGTTTATAGTTATAAAGCAAAACAATAACAAATTTTGATAGTTCAACTTGGCCAATACATTTAAGAACGCACTCTGATTTAAAAGTAATTGTGGGGGCTGGGGATTTAGCTCAGCGGCAAAAAGCGCCTGCCTGGCAAGCGCAAGGTCGTGAGTTCGGTTCCCGGTACCGGAGAAAAAACAAAAAACAAAAAAACAAACAAAAAAAAAAAAGTAATTGTGTATTCTATGTTTCTTATTTCTCCATTTGGATTGATAAAGGTACCTATAGTTACTTCATTGGTTTTCGGGCAAATATTAATTTTATTTTTCCCTTTTATTTTTGGCTTTATAAATGTCTGGCTTTTGGGGGATTTCTGTGAACAAGCAGTTATACAGGATTTGGGGATAACCCAACTCACTTAAGCACTGCAAGACGAGGGTGAATAGGCTTGAGGCTTGCATAGGACTTACAATTAAATGCCTTACAGTTTGGTAATATGAGCACTATATATGATTTAAGTTAATAGGTATGTTTCTATGTCTTTTAGGTACATATTATCCTCCAAAATTTCTGCTTACAGTGGGTTATAAATAAGTAGATACTCATTATATTAGCCTAAGCACTTTTTGGTTCACATAACTTAACAATAGACTAATCTAAATCAGTTGGTGAGAGTAAAAGTTGGTAACATGTTTCCATCCAGATTGTTAGCCAATCAGGATAATATCAAAATTGTTTTTATACATGCAATGTCTATTGTTGTCTGTGTATAACAAGAACTTTTCCTGGGTCAGAGATAATAGATATTTAACACAGAGGAACAGCTGTCAGAAGAGTGACTTGTGTTAACTGTTATGATTTGTTAACTGTCATGACTTGTGTTAACTGTTATTATATGCTGCTTATGAGTCATCTAAAGTAATTATTAAGATAAATAAGTTGGGACACCTTGTGCTTAGAAAATGGCTGGACAAAACCCCCTTCTGTGGCTAAAAACAGCAGCTGCCTGAAATAATTTGTTGTTTGCTCTTACTGATAGTGATATAGGAATGATACAGACCTCCAACTGATAAAGGGGAAATATTCTAACTCCCCACCTGCTAGATGTACAATAGGCTGAGTTTGTGTTTCCCAAAATCAAAGAATGAATTGCAAGGAACAAGAGGTTAAGAGTAGGAAATATTTATTGAAAGGGAGAGATACAGCTCCTGAGAGAAGAGAGGTCCTAAGTAAGGTGCTGAGGACCCCACTTTTTTAGGGGAAGTTTAATAGAGCACAACCACCTGAGTACAGTGTGGGTTAAGGCTACTGTCAACAAATAAGATTATAAGTATAGCCTCTTAGGTAATATTGATCCAGTAGGGGAGCAGGTCATATAACAAGTGTTCATGGAAAGAGCGAAGAACTTTTGAAGAAGGGATGAGTCTGAGGGTCCTGGTCATCCACTGAGGTTTCTGATGTCCATCTAGACTTTATTAGGCCAGATGCTACCACTGATCCCTTGGGGAAGCATGTAGGTCTGGTCATTCCTTCTCTATCTCAAGGGCTGGCCTCCAACAGATGTGCCTCCACCCACAGTTGCAATTTGTCATCTTTGGACTGAATCTCTCAAGGGCCCAGCCCTATCTGACTGCCTATAATATTTCTACCTAACTCAGCTGTCTGTAATAATTGGAGACTTTCCAGTCTTTTCACAGAGGCTTATGGTGGTACATCCCAACAAATGCGATTAAATATGTTATTATAACATATTTAAAGTAGTTATAATTAAAAGGTTAAGCTTTCCGTGTCCAAAACAATAATGTTTTCTTAAGATATTAAGATGCCCTTGATTAAAATGATAGAACTAAGGGGAAGAAAGCTTCCATACTGTACTAGGATAGTTTCTTGTGTTTTCCACAGTTAGACTCAATCTCTTGATCAAACTTATTTCTTACGATAGCTCTACAGCTACTGATGATGGCACAACTGCATACCTTCATTTTGCACACCCATCAACTTTGAAAATGGTACCAGACAACACGTGCCAATGACAGACTACCCCTTTGGCAGGCCAATAACTGTGTATAAACCCCTAGATCTAGGCGCTTCCTCATGTCCACCACTGGAGCCCCCTTCTCCTAGCATGGGTTTTCTTTGTTCTTTCTAATAAACCATACCCAGTTTGCTCCCCACTGTGGTCCTGTCAGCTCCATTCATCCTTATCTTTAGGACAAGAGCCCATAGGGGGAGAATTATTCACAAAATTTTCAAAGATTCTTAGATATTCAGCCAAGTGGGGAAGGGCTGCTTCAATTATTGGCTATGTATTTAAAGAGTAAATTCTAGAGAAATCAGTAAAAAACATGTGTCTTCCCTCTTCAAAATCTTCATTATGTTTTTTGTATGTGTGTACCACAAGAGTTTTCTCCAATGCGAAGCTCTTCAAAGCTGGTAAGTGTTACACAAACTGGTACCCCAGAGTGCAGTCTTTTTAGAGCTGAGTCATGTGCAATGATGAATTATCCCATAAGTTCCCATCTTGCTTCTGGCATGCATATTAAAAATTTAGATGTGAGGCGTCCTAACTCCTACGGGCAAGAATTTAGGAATAGCAAAATTTCCACATATTGGCATAAAAATGGGAAGGGCCCATGAACAAAAAAGACTACATATGTGGGGGTGACTTGTCTCCAAGTTGGAGAGAAGAAAATGTGGAGATTTAAATACCAGTAGTTGGATTTAAAGCCAAGGAATAAAGGAGAAATTAACACACATATAGCGGAAGTATTCTTAATTTTTTGGTTATTTATTTATTTTTCATGGTGCTGAGGATTGAACCAAGGGCCCTTTGCATCCTAAGCACACGCTCTACCACTGAGCTACACCCTCAGGCAGAGCAGAGGTATTCAACAGCCAGATGATGTGTGACTGTCCTTTAACAGAGATTCCTGCTTATTTTTGACCCTCAGGCCTACAGAACAAATCTACAGTTTCTGCGCTGAGTCTATTCAGTGCTGGAGTTTTCTTTGAGATAAAGCCTTGCCTCCCAGTTGTACTCGGGCTACAAAAGACCACTTTTGTTGAACTCTTGAGTTTAGTGTAACTGGAGCTGTTTGCTGCACCTGATATTTACAGGCACATGATTTACCATTTATGGTAAAGGCCCAGTTGTACAGATGCATGGTGGCAGTTACTCCAGAGAACAACCTTGATGGAACTAGGCCTGGCCCTTACACACTTCAATTTTACCAGCCACAGATATAAGAAGTTGCTCTAGTTTATAAAATGCTTTTTTTCTTTTAAACTATTGGGGCATTATTCAGTGCTTTCAGATAAAGACATCTTGACAATTTTCTTTTAGAATCAGGCTGGGCAAAAGTTTGACCCTCTTGAAGAAAGGTTCCTTAAAATTGTATTTAAAAAAAGAACTTTGCGTCCAGTTGTTTATTTTCTAGGTTAGTGGGTAAGCAGGAAGTCAGTTCAAGTATTCTCATTCTTCTCAATCAGCATTTATTTGCTATAGTTTCTTTTACCACCTGCACTTTCTACTTTTTTTTAATTCCTAAAATCATTTGCACGATCTCATTTTTTTTCCCTAAGTGGGTGGCATATTAAAAAGGTGTAATTAATTCAGGGATTAAAAATATGCCTCTTGAGACGTGTGTTTCCAAAAGGCACTGCTTTCTCCTGGCAGAATGTTTGTTTCCTCCTTCTCCATTGTTTATTTGAAATGAGCAAGGACAAAAAAGCAAAAGACACCAAATTGAGGGTGGCGGGTTTGTCTGGAAAATTCCCAGAAACTGACAAAATAACACCCCCTTAAGACAGGCCCGACCGTGAATTGTGATTTCTGTGTTTACAGACTTTCTGTGTGTGTAGTGGGGAGCTAGTTTTAGCCAGCGCCTTCCTCAGTGCTCCAGCAAAACTGAAATTACAAATGTGCCTCCAGGTGCTGTCTTCCCGGCTGATGCGTGGAGATGTAGATGTGTTTGCAAGATATAAGGGAAGTGCAGCTTGCAAAGGGAGTGAAATTAACATGCAGGAGGGGACCTGGAGGAGTTCCCCATCCTGGTTGGGTGCTAACTACATTCCCAGACTTCTAGGGACATCTATTAGGATTGTTGCATTTGTTTGAAATCGTCCATAGTTACTAACAAGGTCTTAGAAATTAGTTCAGTAGTTGAAAGATCACCCTTTAGGTAGAAATACAAGGGTCTTGGGGCTGTTCTCTTCAAAGGAGTTTTTTTTTTTTTTCACATTGTGTCTTGTTTTCTGGAGGGAAGCTCTGCAGTCTCTTACTGTGTGCATGTTTAAAGGGTTAAAGACAAATATTGGCCTCTGTAGGTGCCAATAAATCCATTAAATGAGTTTTTAGCAACAGAGACCTAGTCCAAGCATGGTGGTGACACCAGTAATCCCAGCATTCGGGAAGCTGAGGCAGGAAGACTGCTGTGAGTTCAAGGCCAGCCTGGGATACATAGTGAGTTTAAGGTCAACCTGGACTGCATAGTGAGACCCTGTCTCAAGAAAAAGCTAAAAACAAAAACAAAGAAAAAGAAAAGAAATGGAGACCTAAAGGAGTTTAGAAAGCAGAGAAAGTACTAGTCTGGGAGCTGGTGCATTTGTGTTTCATTCTTGCCCTAGCATTACCTGGCAGAGCAGGAAAGGTAGTCTGGTTGCTGGTATCTCATTCATTCTCCAGCTTCCCCTGCCTGGGAGGCTGAATCTGCCTTCTCCCAGGTCCCTTGCTGTGTGGTGTCCACTGGTCCCAGTGTGGGTACAGATAACCCCCTATTTTCCATCTGTGGGTGCACAGGCCTCCACTCAAGCAGCTACTATAGGTGGCCTCTGTCTGTACTTCTGGCCTTTGGTTGTTTTTTGCCTCATTTGTTTATCCTCTTAATCCTGCCCATACTTTTCTAAATGGTCTCCTGCTAAGGGCTTCTCATTTTCACTGTCTCGGGTGGATTGTGTTTCTGTCCACAGCTCTGAATAATACTAAAAGTGACTGGCTTTAGCAAATCGGAAATAGGTTTGGAGAAGTGGGGTTGAATTCCAAACCACTGGGATCATACCACCTGTGACTGGATTCTTTCTAGGAGGCTGCTGGGTGGGAAAAGAAGGGAGAAAGATGAATTAGTACCAACATGTTCGGGCCTCAGTCTGTGGACCACTGCTCTGCCTCATGAGAAGTGTAAACCCAAGAGCCTTCCAGTGGGTCTGGCTCCTGCTACAGAGATTTAGGTTCCTTTGATCCACTATGAGCACACCCAGTCTACCAGGGATTAAAAAGAAATCTTTGCTTGTGACTCAACCAAAAAAAAATTTTTTAACTGATAGTTTTTTTTTTATTGTTGTTTTTTAAATAACAATTTGGCAAGAGGGCAAATAGATTCCACAGCGGGGTGCTGAGGCTGGATGCCAGGCTCCATTCTGTTGGCAGAACAGTACTTAAGAGCTTGCACAGAGCTAGAAATGTACATAATTACAAGAGAAAACTGTGGGGAGAGGAGCTGGTGAGGAGAGGTGACCAGAGCAGGCAATGACATCCTCAGCCTTTCATATTTATATATTATATATATTTTATATATATTACATCCAAGAGTGACAGTCATTTGTACCATTTCCCTAGCAAGGCAAAGGCCTGGGCTGGGTGCAAGCGGGCAGCACAGTGCAGGGAAGGGCTTTGCTCACAGAAGCTGCAGGAGCTTCAGTGACTGCAAGAGGGCTGCGGGTTCTGCAGCTGCCAAGTACTGGCAGCAAAGCCAGTCCTCCAACTCCACACCCCGCCTGCGGTCCACCGCCTTCTCTGCAAACTTCATCATCATCAGGGCCCGCTTCATGTCAATCCAGTTGTGTAGCGTGCTGCACAGCACCTCCTCCGAGGAGCCTGGCTGCTCCACCAGCTCGCGCCGGGGGCCCCACAGCAAGCACTGCAGCACATGCTTGGCCTCCCCTATGCGGATGCGCTTGATGGGGTCAGCCTCTAGCAGCAGGTGAGCGAGCTGCTGCAGGCCGGGCGAGTAGAGGGACAGGGCGGGCAGTGGGGGCAGGTCTTCCCGCCGGTAGTCCTGCTCCCGCAGCTGGGCCCGCACCTCAAATGGGTTGGGCTGGTGGAGCAGCTCGTAAATGAGGATGCCGGTCTGGAACTCATCAAATTTGCGGTACTGCGAGGCAGACACAATCTCAGGGGCCAGCCGGGCCTGGCTCTTCTTCTTTTGCAGGTTGGCGGTGCCTCCTGGCTTCTGCTTGGCCTTCAGGAAATTGCTGATGATGAGCCGGGGCAGGTGCTTCTCACTGGGCACTACCTGACAAGTGGAGGCAGCAAGGGGGTTGGGAGCAACGGTGGAAGGGGGGACAGCAGGGGAGCAAGCAGAGGTGGCAGTGGACAGCGTGGAGGCGGCAGAGGAGGGCCCTGGGCAGGCCTGGGGGCTACAGTGCACCAGCAGCAGGTTCTCCAGGCACAGGTCCCTGTGGATGATACCGTGCTCTTTCAGGTGCTCCAGCCCATTGCAGAGCTGCAGAAGGAGGAAGCACACACGCCGCTCGTACACCTCAGGCTCAGCCTGATGGCTGGTGGCTGAGTCTCGCACGAAGTCCGAGGCCGTCTGGTAGGGCACCTCTCGGGTGATGACCACCACGCAGTCCTGTTCCTGGGCAGGGGGCTGTGAGACTGCAGCAGGCAGATGGTCCTTGGTCGTGTCAGAGGAGGTAAGCATGCTGGAGGGCACAGAGGCAACAAAGTGGCCACAGTCCTGCTGGATGTTGAAGTGAACCGGCACAGAGGGGCTACTGTATGACGTTGTTTTGGGCTCAGGGGTTTTGCAGATCTGTGAGGAAAAACGGAAGTGAGGTCAGAATGGGATCCATGCTGTGTTCAATAGATGTTGGGACATTTGAGTATCCACATGCAAAAAGGTAAGCAAACCCTTACCTCACACCATATATAAAATACCTTAAAAGGGGGTTCCACAGACTTAAGTGTAAGTGACAAAACACAAATTTTAAAAGAAACATAAAAAAAAGCCTTTGAGACCCTAGGTAGGACTGTGATCTCTTAGGTACCACATCAAAAGCATGAAAAGAAAAACATTCATAAACTTGACCTCATAACTAAAAACTTTTGGGTATTAAAATGCACCTTTAAGAAATTGGAAACACAATTAGCAGACTGGAAAAAATATTTGCCAAACACATATCTCATTGAGGACTTGTATCTAGAATTTACAAAAAACTAAGTTTTTAATAGTCAACAAATAAAACTCAGTAAAACAGAGATGAAAAACCAGGTTAAAAAAAATAGGTAAAACAAGCCAGGTATGGTGGTACACACCAGTAATCCCAGTACCTGGGAGGAGGATCACTGCCAGTTTGAGGCCTGCCTAGGCTACCCAGTGAGGCCCACTGAACTACATAGCGAGACCCTGTCTCAAAAAGCAAAACAAAATAAAACAAAAAATATAATGGGCAAAAGATTCACATGTATAGGCAGTTCACCTAAGACATCTTCAATTGGCCATAAACAGATGCAAAGATGCTCAACATTGTTAAGGTTATGCATATACCTAATATTGTTCATTCATTAAGGAAATGGAAATTAATACTACAATGAGATAATAGTTCTAACCCATTTGAATGGCTATAGTAAAAGCAGGACAGCCACAGTTGTCTACTTGGATGTGGGGAAATGGGAACTCCCACACATTGCTGTTGGGAATGGAAAATGGAAAATAATTTGGCCATTTTTTAATAGTCACACATAACATGCCCACATGCAAGTGGGGCCCTGGCAGAGAAGTATCTTTGCTCCCAGTGTGAAGAGGACAAATTCTTACAAAATTCTCTGACAGAATTTGCACAAGAATCAGCCTCACACCTCAGTCCTCTCCACTGGAACTGTAGCTGCCTGACAGCAAATGCGTTTGGCTGCTGGGCTGCTCCTTCATGGGGAATTTCAGGGACAGAGGCAGGCCCTGACCCTTAGGACTTGGCCATGTTCTCTTAAGTTGCCCTGGTTTAAACCCAGGTGAATACAGAATGCCTAGTATCTGGTAAGACCTGCATGCAGGGCTCATTGTAGTGCGAGTGCTATGGGTTGGAACATATTTTCCTTCTAGGGTGAGTTACAGCAGCTAAAAGAACACAGCAAGCTCTCCAGGGAACAGGGAACCCACAGGATATAAAAGCAGCCTCTGAACTGCAAGTGGGACTAAACGAGATGAGTGATCTCAAGCTCCTCTGTGGGAAGGGACCCTGGGGAACCCACACGACTGTGCCTTGCTTGCCTCAATCTCTTCTGCTTGTGCCAAGGACAGCACCAGCTGCCTGGTCATCCTGCTGCCACTCAACTGGGGAGCCCTGAGCCAGTTGGCCCTGATGGCCCTCACTCAGGACCCAATTTTCCTCTAATTACACAGAGGGACTGAAGGTGGTCAATGATCTCTCCCTCAAAGCAGATTGTGTGATGTCTCCTATGCTTTCCAGAAACAAGAATCTGCATGTAATCTGGAAAAGAAAGGTGCCTCGCATCTACCTCGAAAGTACCAGCCAGCAAACAAACACCAGATAACCCTTGTTTTATAATCATTCCTGCACAGGAATGACTATAACGTTTATAAAGCACCACAATACTTGTGGCTGATGTTTTCAGAAGTTATATTGCAAGCACCTTTTCACAGAGTTATTTAAACGATAGCAATACAAGCCTTTCAGCATAAAAAAGCTGGCATCAAAGAGTTCAGCCTCTGAGGAAAGTATTTGAAAGCTAACTGGGGGAGGCAGCAGGTAACACCTGAATTTAGTAATCTATTATAGAAGCAAAGTACAAATAAATGGGAAGTATACTTACCCCAAACACTACTTCCTATTATGCTAATAAAACCAATTTTGAAATACAGGTCTAAAGGGTGTTGGTTGCTTCAGGCTCTTTTAAATTCCATCCTACTCAGCAGCATTTGGTTTTTAAATGGCACACTATTACATGAAAGCAAAACTGCGGGGAGGAGTCTTCCATAGAAATACTCAGTGACTGGCCAATCACTACCTGTGTGCCTCTGAGGACAGGTAGGAAGAGCACCACTGTTTCCTTCTCAGCCCAACTGGCACTCAGTGGACCCTGGCAGATGTGAGCAACTGTACCAGCTAGGCACTTCCACAGGTGTCTAATTTAGTCTCATTGACTCCAAAGCTGTAGATGCTATGGCAGAGGAGGAAACCGAGGCTTTAAGAGGTTAAGTTATTGCCCAAGATTAGGCAATGGGAAAGTATTCTAGAGGTCAAAAACAAGACTTTGGGATGAGAAAGGTCTGGTTTAAACACCCACTCAGTAACCTTTGTCAAGTTACAAGGGATTTTTGTTATTTGAGGTAATTATGCTCTATTAAGTAGCTGCTACTAAATTATAAGTAACACTAAATTAGCACATGCTGAACTATCGCTTTTACAGGAAATGCTGGATGAAGTTTCAGTGAAGCTTGGGTCACAATATTTTCATCAACTGATCACAACACAGCTTTGTTTTGAGACACCACATTTAGTACATATTCTAGACTTAACACTGAACTCATAACCAGCACATGATACCTCAGGCCTGAAGGAACCTACGTAGCCCACATAAGGCACATCATGGCTTTCTTGTGCATACAAACACTAACAGTACTTCAGCACTACACTTGGGACCATTTTAAACAGTGAACTCACAACAAAGGCACAAACATGAAAATACGAAGCACTGAGTATGCTGTGTAAAGGACCCTAGCTTCCAGTATAGGCACACAAAGCAGAGGGGCGGGAGTCTCCCTGTTTTGCTTCAGCTGGAGGTGTGCACATGGGACTCATATTTTTGCCTGTTCAGACCATGCCCACAGATGACTAGAAAGTGCTCTGAGTATTGATTTGTGGGTTATAAATAAATTTCAGTCAGTGGATGGTTTTGCAAATAAGGAATCCACAAATAATGAGGACTGGGGGTAAATCTTAAAGTCTATCTTCTCTTCAGTTTACCTGGGGTGGAGAAAGTTCCTTCCTGAGGGAGCCAAAGTGCCGTAATAAATGAAAGGATGCAGGTGTTCTCAGCACCAGACCCCAGACCCTGCCGGGGTGAACACTCGGCAAAAGGTTGCCATGGTGACCGCTCCTGCCATTTCAGCTGCAGTCATGGGGTGGAGCTGAGCCATCCACCAGGAGCTGGCCTGCAGGTATTGCACAACCTCAGGGCGCAGCTGTGAAGGCTTGGAGAAGGAGTTTCCAAGGCCCCCCTTCCTCAAGGGTATGAAAGGCCTAGGCCTGGCAAACACTGGGGCCCAGAGCTCCAGTAGAGCCTCTGACATTTTGCACAGAGATGTAAATGAAGGAGCAGGGTAAATGGCAACTGGGCTGGATGCATTTCAAAGCCAGGAACAGGGCTCCTGGCAAAGCCCACAGCTCCTCACTGGAGGAGGCTGCAGCACTGTGTGGGGCCGAGCACGGAGCGCCTGAGCTAGCCTGGGTGCACCCTCCTGCACCCCAGGTCATTCTAGTGTTGGACAGAGGGTGTGGACGGGGCATAAAGAGAGGAGACAGCTCCTTCTCCTCCACCCATTTCATTTGGGGGTCAGTTTTGGCTCAAGAACATCACACAGACCTTTCCCTCAGCTCAACTTTCAACTGTTGAGCCAAGTCTCATTTTAAATGCTGCAGCCAGAGTCTCATTCATGAGTAAAAATCTGGGCTAAGTCACATCTATTAAATCAAAATGGGCCCAGAGGCTTAACACAGTTCCTAACTGTGAAATGGAGTTTTAGACGGATAAGAAATGAAACAGTTTTGAGAATCACAAGCTAATGATTTCTGCCCCATGCCACATTTTCATGAAGTCAAGCTACAGGGGTTGGCTTTACTGCTTCATGGCTGCGGGTCACTGAGCCCATGACTAGAGGCTGCAGAGTCAGGGGTAAGCAGGTGCCAGTCTGCTACTGTTTCCTGGGACTCTGCAACCAAGGCTGTGTCTGACTTCAGCGCCGGCTCCCTACTTAACATGCACAGATGAAGGTGGCAGGCAGGGAAGGAGCTGCTTCCCCCTCTGCGGATCCCAGATGACTGTATTCTGTCTAGACTGCAGTGCTAATGAAGCGGAACAGCTGCATGTGCGAAATGATGCCTAAATCCCCACCCCACCTCCAATTACCAGGCCAGGTATATTTGTAAATTGATACTGTCATTGTTCCTGCAATCTTGTTGAAGTTTACTGTACTCTGAACGGTTGGTGCTATTCCCTAAACTTTCTGTTCACAGGGTACAGCGTTAGTCTTGGACCTTCCAAGTCCTCAGCAACGACAACTGGTAAAACCCTGAGATGGTCTTCTTTGGAGACCAGGGTTTCTCTTCGGGTTTCCTTATAATAAAACAAGAAGCAATGCTTGATTTCGACATCCTCTGGAAAGCTGAATTTCTTCACATTGTGGAGAGGAGAATATGCCTAATTCTACATTATAACGTGAGGCCCTAGAACCCAAGATGCACTGTACAATCACGTAAGGATACTTAGGAATATCCGAAATTCTTTGCCACAAGGCTTGGATTCAATGGCAGGACCAAGTATCTGGCACCAAGTGGCCCAATTCCTTAGTTCTTGCGAATAAAGTCCCACCACTTTCCACCCCAAGGGTAAGGTAATTCAATCTCTCCCATTAAACATCTACCTCCTCAAAATGGAGCGATCAGCTGTTCCTTGAGACTGAAGGAGTCTCCCAGGTTCAGTGCCAGGACACAGGAGAATGTGACTAATGATCGTGAGCTCAGGACAGTGAGTTCAAGGGGGACACAGAGGATGACTCACAGGTTGAGCTCTCTGATTCACCGAGACCAGTGAGAGGGAGGGCTATCCTAAGCGCATCACCATCATCCCTGCAATCGGAAAGCTCAAACAGCCCCAGGTTTGGGCCCATGTGATAACCCCTGGCTTTAATTTGCTGGATTCAGTGCACTGGAGATACCAGTCATGTTTTCCTCTACAGATGGTGCTTGACCTAAGCTGATTCAACTTACGGTTTTCCTGTGTTACAATGGTACAAAACCTATACATGCAATAGAAATTGTACTTCAAATTTTAAATACTGATATTTTCCTGGGCCGACAGTAAGGGGTGTGATCCTCTGCCTTAATTCTGGGAACTGGCAGTGAGCCTCCATGAGCCACAAATCACAGCGTTCACGGGCGGAAACCACAGATACTCTACGATGCACCACGTTGCTAAGCGAGGATGTTTGGGAGGTAGGTGTATTACACGCATTTCTGACGCACTATATTTTTGACTTATAATGGGTCCGTGGGACATACCCCCATCCTAACTCAGGGAGCATCTTACTGGACACAGCACCACCATCTTAATTGCATGGGAAGCTAGGATATTATTTTCTTTTAGCTTTTTTTAGAGGACTGATGGGTAGTATTGCTTCCTTGGAAGGTATCTGTGGGGTTGAGATAATAAAGCAATGAAATGCAAGACATGATAGCATAGTCTCAGGACATTTTTCCTGCTAGTGACTTCCTTCTAGGCTTTTTCCTTCTAGTGACTTTATTTCTGTACAAAAACTGAATCCTTCCGGTAGTCAGCTCTCTAGTGTTTCACAGGAGGGCAACTATAGACAGCTGGGTGAACATATCAATTAAGGCGTCCCCAGACTATGTTGTATGGTGGTGGCACAAATTTCTTAGAAGAAAAATCTCAAAGCACAATTTGCTTCAATTCCTCAGCTGACAATCATTTTGTTTTTAATAATTTTCCTGATAACAAGTATCGGACCAAGGCCTCATTGCATTTTTCTAACTGAAAAGAAAGAATGCCAGGGCTCTCCTCTTTATTTCCCACAAAAGTCTGTCTGCGTGTATAGAAGGGTCACAGATCTATGAGGTGTCCAAGGAAGACCAGAAAGAGATGGGAAGCTGGGTGTGCCAGTCACCTGCAATCCCAGCTACTTGGGAGGCTGAGGCAGGACGATCACAATTTTGAGGCCAGCCTGGGCAACTTACTGAGGGCTTGTCTCAAAAAATAAAAAAGGCTGGGGATGCAGTTCAGTGGTACAGAGCTTGCCTAGCATGTGAGAGGTCATGGGTTCAATCCCCAGTACACAGAGACACAGAAAGGAGAGAGAAAGAGAGAAGGAGGGAATGAGAATAGACTGCAATAATCCATGGTAGATCACACAGTGGCCTGAATGGGTACAGCTGGTTCTACCATCTCTTTCAGAACCACATGCTGAGACAGCAATGATATAGCATCAAAATTAAAGATCTGTGTTATCTTGGGTTACTGGAAGTCACCTGACTTCTCTCAACTTCACTTTCCTTAAGTGATACAATCATAACATCCTTTGAAACCAGAGGTCAAATGCATTATAGCCACCAGCTAGTTGTGGGCTGTGGGAACACAGGTAACAGTTAAGACACTCAGCAGGAGTCCAGTTCTACAGTAAACACTGAATCAACGTCATCACTTGTCCTGTTCAAGATGATACCTAGTTCTTATATCCATTCTGACTCTAACATTATCCACTTCTCTCACTGGATTATAACTCCAAGGAATCTTATCTTCATCTCTATATACTCAGATCTTTGCAAAACACCTAGCGTGGAATAGATATTCGGTAAAAATGTGCCAAATAAATGAATGAATTCTCCATTGCACTGAAAGTTAACTGTCTTGTTAACCCAAATAGGTCACATGGATTCATTCCTGCAAGCAGAGAATGCACAGTCACACTGTCAAGTCATATAATACAGACCTCCTGTCACCATGCCCTTGCTGAGGAAGAGAGAAAAATAGTCGAGCATTAAATGTTAAAAAGGAAGGTGGTAGTGACCCCACCTCCTAATGCCTAAGAAGGAGAGGTAACTCCCTCAGGTTGCAGCCCAGAGTGGAAGGAAGAAGTGGTACCTACTTTCACAGCATAGGTGCTGCCTGGGTCTTCGGAGCAGGTGGCACAGTAATAAATGGCATCTCCCGAGTCACAGCAGGGCTTGTTACAAGTCAGTTTGAAGAGCGACCAGTTATTCTCATTGAAGTGGAGCTCCTTCTTCTGGCCACCCATGAAGAGGTCCTCACACTTGGCCACAAGGCGGGCCAGGGACTGTGTGTAGAGCCCGCCTAGCTTGGCGTAGGTGCCTTCCTTGCTGCTGATGCTGCTCAGGAGGCTGTGCAGCTGCAGCTGAGTGCTACTGGAGGAGGCCTGGCTGGACACACTCAGCTGTGAGGATGAGGTGGAGGGAGCTGCTCTGCACTGCAGGCTGGGGCTCCCACAGCTGCTTTTGCTGCCCGCCAGCCCCGGAGCTGGGACCCAGGGACTGCTGCCTTTGAAAGCTTTCTCCAGAGGCTCAGAAGAGGAGAAGATAGGGTGGCGGCTCCCTGGGCTCAGGGAATAACCAAAGTGAGACTCATCCTGGGCAGATACGTTGGTTTCCGAGTGGCTTAGGTTCAGCTTTGGGCTTGCTGTTCGTGGCTTAGGGGAGCCTTGGGTCCAGAAGACACCATCGGGAGAGGAGGCCGCTCGGCTCACTATCTTCTTCTGGGGAAGGGGAGGGGGCTGCACAGAGCCACTGGGGGACACATTCTCAGTGGAGCCCAATGGGAACGGGACCGGAGCAAAGAGCTTCTTCCCGCTGATGGTGGGCGAGTGTGCTGGCTCAGAAGATGGCCCTGAAAAAGAGAAGCAGAAACTATCAGGCTGGAGGCCAATACTTCAGGCCCAGGTCTGGCCAGCTTTTTCTTTTATTCTGGTGAAGCAAATATATTTAATTTTGCTTCTCTTTTATTTCTGGAATAGACAATATATGCACAGCGGTCAAAACTCAAGTAGCAAAAGGTATACGCAGATAATTAAGTCTTCCTTTCACTCTATCCTTCACACTCAGTCCCTCTCGTCAGAGAACACCACTGCCAGCAATTTCTCATGCACGCTTCCGACCACACAAACAAGCGTGCAGCTCATACACGCACATGCCTGCACATACACATTTATGCGAAGGAAAGCAAATGTTACCCATTGTTTACTTTCGCGGCTTGGAGAGATTTCATACACATATGCAGATCTATCTAATTCTTTAAAACAGCTGTATTACAATATATCGTCATACACAAGTATTATAATTTAACTAGTCCCCTGTTGATGGACACTTACATTGTTTCTAACATTTTGCAAATAGTGTTGAAGAGGCAGTAACAGACTTGAGCATATGTGATTTGACCAAATTGTCTAAAAAAGATTTATAGAAGGTATAACTTACCAAAAGTAAAATCCCACTTTGAAGCACGCCAAATATCTTGCTGGTTTAGGAGGCAGGGCAGGACTTCAGACATTTTAGAAGGCAAGGGCACACGATTTTATAAATGAGGAAATAGATCTAAGGGAAAGCGAGCCTTTCTAAGGCCTCAGGGTTCCCAAAGAGGGATGCATGGATACTAAATATGACTAGGTGAAGGTCCAGTCAAAGCCATAAGTCTCTGCAAAGCACGGGGACATTGAGACAGCCTGTCCAGGCACACACAGGTGGGGAGACAGAGGGTTGGTTTATACCAGGTGAAGGCTGGGCGATATTTGTCTTAGTATATGATACGGAGCTTTCACAATGAAACAGCCATTTATAGTGAATAAATATACACATGTGTATGAAATCTGGAAAATCAAAGAAAATAGGACAAATGGAAATAAATCCCATTTACTTCACTCGAAGAGCAGATTTCAAGATATGTCCATGATTTTTAATAACCGCTTTCAGGGGAACGAAAGAAAAGGCTATAGTGGTATGTTGTGAAGTGTACCCTACTATCCTGAAGGCTAAAATGTCAAAAGAAATATGAGTCTTAGATTCAAAGAAAAGGCTAATGCTGATGTGTACCTCTCACTGGGTCTATCACACTATGCCACCTGAAAGCAGGGCACCTGCCTCTCTGCATCTCTTAGCAGTGAGACTAGTACTTGAAAAATACGACAAACGCATTAGTCCATGGCAAGGCATAAAAAGCCCCCAAAGGAAGCCTCTGGCTTTTGCAGGGCTGCTTCTAAATAGTTAGTAACCCCTGTGCCCTCACTGAGCCCGGCCCACTGTGTCTTTCTGTTTACCTCGGATTTGAGGGCGGACAGGGGAAGGCACACTTACTAGGCTGTTTCCTCATTTAGAAAAGGACTGGATTGCATCACTGGGAAGGCCCCTTCCAGCACTAATAGTCTATAATTTCAGCACTCTCCCTTTTCAACCTCTCAGAACATGCATTTTGTCTGAAAGCCGCTCCTGAAATAAAATACCTCAAGGCAGACAGTCAGCTTGCATCAATGGTCTCTCGCTTTGTCTCCAGTTCTCACAGCTTGCCTTGCCTCTGGTAAATTTACTAATCCGAAAGGATAGCGGGAATCTTTTAAAGGAATAATCAGCATCATCTCTTGTTCACTAGGTCACCAAAGAGAATCAAGTTGTTCTGGTGCACACCTTGCATATGCCTGTGCTCAGCAGCTGAGAGAAGGGGCTGTCTCCTTTATCCTACGCTGTATTGCCTTGTTTTCTGTGGGCACTGTGTCAATGAGTGCTCCAGATCAGATTTAAACCCCATTTGAGTGAATCTGACAAAGGGTTCTAGGTATTAGGAGCAAGGGAAGGCTCGAGGGACTAGCATGTAGTGTATTTCATTTTCCTGTATTTCCTCCATGTCATGAGTTTGTCACCCAACAATCATTCCCTGGCGTATGCACATAATCAGAGGATGGCACTGTATAAAAAATGCTTCCCTCTCATCGTAAGAAGCCTGAAGCTGCACCGTTATCAGTGACATGAGGCTGTCTTGGATTGTGGTCTTTACATGTCTAAGAGCATTACAAACACACATCATGATCTTTGGTTTTTTTTTTTTTAAAGCCCAGCTCTGTGGCAGAAACACTACCTTCCAACTTGTGTACCCTCCTGAACTTCCAGGGGACTGAAGGGAAGATATGCTAGTTTGATGTCCTTATATGTAGAAAGCAAAGTAAGGAAATCTTGATTACAGTGGTTGAGAAAAGTGGTTAACCCCTATGTAGACATGCAGGGTAAATGCAGAACCCTGTGAGGTTTCTCCTGCTTCAGGGCATAGGACCTTAGAGCTTCTTGGGCATTAATATTCTTAGGGTTGCTGTGAAATACATGCTGATATGTGGTCCTGCAAGATGAAGCGATTCTGTAACACATGAGGGGCAGCAGCTATCTTCTCTGGGACCAACTGGCACCGACTGGGATTTCCTTGACTCTGGGAACTAGCTCCTTTTAAATACAGCCTGAGGCAACACAGGATCTAGATCTTCACAATTTGCAGCATGGGCCACACTATGGATTCAGAAGAGTTCACTGTTCATAACCAAATTACTGGTTCGGGAAAATTTGCCCAAAAAAAATCTTCAACAATTTTGGCCAGCAGCTGAAATGACTCAGATCTAATGGGATATGAAACAAATGCAACTATATCCCAGTTTATTGGGTGTGTTAATCACAGTATTCAAATTCTGGCTTACAACTGAGTACAAAGCAGTGAGAAACTTTTCTAGTAACTATGTCTGCATCACAGCTATATCACTGGTGGGTTTGAAGTAATTTGGAATGCTGATGGGGCCAGAGAATTCCAAACACCAGTTCTTCTTAAATTTTCCTTCCAGTTTCCAATTCTGTATATAATGCAACTAGAGAGAAGAACGCCCAACAACTCTTCAGTGCACTGCTTCAGAGGAGAGACAGCATTTCTAGTGGGAAACCACCATCATGTGGGGAGCACTGGGGGAATCTTAAAAGGGTATGGGAAAGGTACTGTAGTTTGGTATATTTAGAATGCAAAGCAAAAAACTTAGGATTTCAGTGGCTGGGAAAAACAAGCTAACCCCTGTGCAGAAATGCAGGGCAAAAGTTCACAGGTGGTGCAGTGAAGTTCACCTCATGATAGAGTCCTCTCTGCTTGCTGGGTGTGAATAGGTACTGCTATTGTTTCCACAGTCAAAGGAGAGCTGGGCTGACAGAGGAAGTGGTCAGTCCTGTTTTGAGCCCCCAGAGGGGGAGGAGCCCGCTTCAGCTCCCCTGTGCAAGGCTTTGCTGGCTGACATCATCTGGGCCAGCACAAGCACAGAGGCAAGAAGCAGAATCCCTACTACATCCCCGAGCTCTTTGCTATTTGGCTGTTCTCAAACTTCAGTAAAAGTGAAATTAATTTTTTTTTGTGTGTGAAAAAATTGGAGTATTCTACAGATGGATTTTTAAGGAGGATAACAGACTATGCAGGAGGAAGTGCCATTTACATTTGTCTACTCATCGGTCAGTATTTACCCACTGAGCACAAGGCATTGGGAGCAAAGCAGATGGAAAAAACTTTGCCCAGGTCTTATGGTTTAATTCAGTCCCCTGTCAGAGGTAAGAAAACCGCAGCCATCTATGCAAGCACCTTGTGACCGTCACACAGGAAGTAGTACCGAAGCAGGGGTCCGTCAACTTTGCCCCTCACATCCACACCTGGGGATGTGCAGGGTGGGGGCCAAGCAGGGCTCTAGCTTCACATGTAACTTTTTCCTCCAAAGGAAAATTGTGCAACCTCTTGTTTGGTTCCACAATCATAACAGGCTCAACATTACGTGGGGGAAAAAAAAGCAAAAAAACATTCCTTTAAAAGGAAACCTTTGCTTTTTCAAGAAGATAAATGTGGTCTGAAACTGGAAGCATGTTATTAGCATTTTAAAATGGGATGGAAAATGTGGCATTTGTGAGGAATCTCTCCAGACCAGGAAACAATAATCAAGAGAAGAATGTGATTTACAGGCAAAAGCAGAAAAGCCTGTCTCAGTTTAGAAAACAGGCTCTAGATGCTTGGTCTGCTGTGCCTGCAGCCCAACCATGGATCTAGACTGGTGACCTTTCCTTCACAGCACTCTTCACGTGCTAAACTGAAAACTAAACTGACCTTTTTTAGATGACAACTTGAAATTTATACAAATTTTTGATGCATCGCTTCTATTTCTTCTAAGAATTTATCTTCCAGATCTGCTCACCAAACCCCTGTCGATGTACATAACACAGGATCCTACTGTACCCGTGTAATGAAAACAGTGTAAACATCCATTGGAAAGAAAAGGGTTTAACTAATTTGTACAGTGAAAGAATGCAGCAATTTTTAAAGGATGAGGTAGACCTAAAGGTTCTGACTGAAAATACTTCGAGATATATTAAGTACAAAAGAGTGTAGGATTAAATTTTATGACTTTGAAATATGGCTAAAAACTTCTGGGATGATACAGAAAAAAATATTCCAAGTGGTGGTGGGAGCTGGTGTGAGTATCACAAGACTGACTTCATTTCATAACTTTCTGTATTATCCAAATTTTTATCATACACATGCATTAACTTGACTGAAGTAATAATATATAGTTTATGACACACTTTGAATAGAACAATGTTAAGGCAAAGCTTCACTTTGCTCGTATTACAGCCCAGGACACTTAATATCTTAACAATGAATCTGTTTTTCTTTTTCATACTTCAGTGTAGATTTTACAGAAAATTACCCATGAGTCTATCTGTCTCCTTGAAGGATTGAGGGTGCAGTGCTGTGTTAGGGAAAAAGCCCCATGTAATGCATTAGATGGAACCTGTGCATTTGGAGTCAGGTGCTTAACAAGTCTGATTCAGGGTCATAAAATACTCTAGGGTGCAAATTTTGTTTTAAATTCCCTTTCCAAAGCCTCCTCTTTAAAAATATAATTTTTTCTCACAGAGTTGGAGGTGACAATAGCCAGAGGTGGTGGTGAGGCAATGGTTGGTGAAGGTCATGACACTGCTCTGAACCCTCCCGCTGCTTCCTGGCCTCCTCTTTTTCCCCAGCACTTACAGCCGATGGAGTCCCTGGTTACTTCTTAGGAAGAAAGACTTGACTGTTCTTTCCACTGCTGAGTCTTTAGCATGTGTAGAACTGTACCTAGCACACAGTTTGCCTCCAACAAGAATCTATCAAAGGCAGGACTGAAATGATGTACAAATTGTAAAAACTCTTTGGCACTGAGATTGATAAAAAAAAAGTAACTACTGCCACCATATTTGATTACCTTTCTCTAGTTCCTTTTTTTGTTTGTCTTTTTCTAGTACCAGGAATCGAACTCATGACGTTGCGCTTGCCAAGCAGGCGTCGTGCCACTGAGCTAAATCCCCAGCCCCTATCTTTCTCTAGTTCTGATTTGCTAGCAATGAAAATAAGGACAACTGCATGCCCCAGCACTTGTATTCACACTCACTGCACAGGTTAGACCTCTTTCTTCTTTGTTGAAGTACCAGTGTTTCAGTTAAACAGAAACTCTAATCTCCTCTCAGCTCCTGGCATCCATAGATGTTTGAACTGTTGAACTAAAGTTCCACATCATCCTAAATCAAAGAGGGAAATGATCTTAATGTAACATTAGGTTTGTGTAATTAAAAGTTACTACTTAAAGTACAAGAGTCTTCTCCTGGGCATTTTTCATGACCAGTTAGCTGATCACTTCCCTCTCCCACCCATCCATCCCCTACTGACGGCCCTCTCTCTGGCCGCTTTCACAGACCTGTTCTGACACACGCAGTATGCTCCTACTAAGCAGAAAACTGCCCAGACAGAATTTTCCTTCCACTAAATTGACTCACCATGCAATCAAACTGTTCCCATGGACAAATGGGGTAACAGATGTCCTGGGAGGGACATGAAATCCCATACAAATATAAGAGATGAAATGAACATTGATACAAAAAATGACATTTTCTTACCACAAAATGGCTTTTTAGAAGAGCAAAATAAGATAGATAATAGGTAGTAGGAGCTGAGTGTGGTGGCACATACCCGTAATCTCAGCCCTCGGGAGACTGAAGCAAGAGGTTCGCTGAGAGTTTGTTTGAGGCCAGGCTGGACTACACAGTGAGTTCAAGGCCAGCCAATACATAGTGAAACCCTGTCTCAGACAAAATAAAACAAGACAAAACAAAAACAAAAACAAAAGACAGGGAGAAAGATCTTTCTCAAATGGGAAGAAGATCAGGAGATGGAGGAGGGGGCAGGGAGGAGGGGGAAAGGGGATGAAACAGGAAGTAGTATGCACATGCACCAACTCCACACAAGGAATGGAAACATTATGTACTGCCAACATGTACTAATAAAAATAAAATTTAAAAAAAACAAAGCTATAGATTTCAATTTTGTTTTTCTTATAACATTTAAGACTTACTTTTTGCCACAAAACCCGACTGACAAATGGCTAACTTTAACCACTAACCCTGATACATTTCTAATAAGCTTGTGCAAACTGCTGTGATGACACACCCGGGGGTGACTTTTTCCCCCACTCACTCAGGGCAGCCCACACTGTGGACACAAAAGGCCAACAAAACACAGAGTTTTTATTAGTGAGCTCTTACTGACAAACACATGCATAGTCTAATGCATCCTCTCACTTTCCACGTAGCATCAGAGAGGTAGACATTACATATTGGTTTTTTGCACGGTTTTTGGTACTGGGGATCAAACTCACAACCTTGTGCTTGTCAGGCAGGCTCTGTGCCACTAAGCTAAATCCCCGGCTAGTTTTACAGATCTTCAGCTTTTACTTCTACTCTGATCCACAGTCTCTACACCAGATGTTCAGTTGGAGTAGCAGTCAAGTTGGGTAGTCACTGTGGAGAGGCAGATGTGTGGAAGGAGGGAAGGGGTGGGCAGGGGTGGTGAAGGAGAAACAAAAATAATCAAGCTTTGATACGTGTCTGTGCCCATTCCCCAAGACAACTGTAATTGTTGTGCATCTCAAACGCATGTGAACTTTTTTTTTTAAAAGGTGGGTTCCTATTTTAGCTACAAGATAAAAGGAAGTTAAGGCTTCAGGGGAGGGGAAGATGACTGTTCGGTAACACACAACACTCTGCCCTGGTTGGTGTTGTAAAACTGAAGGACCCATGTCTCACATTCTCCAGATTAATTCTTTAAGTGAAGTTAAAATGAACAGAGAGAGGAAGAAAGAGAAGGGAAAGAAAGACAGAGAAAGAGAGAGAGAATGCAGACTTTAGTGTCTTTCCAGTTTGAGAACCTGGCTCTGGTACAGAGCCGTAGGAAGGAGCAGCAGACAGATGTGGGCTCCTAGAAGTCATGCTGAAATAACCATGAACATATATTTATTTTAACTTATGTTGTTCAGAAATTAGTAAGAAAAAATGTCCCTTTAGGTGTCACTAGGATCCTCATTCTGGTCCAGCAGCTCCCCACGTCCTACCCCAACGCGTGCCGAGCCCTGCGTCCGCCTCTGCTTTCTGCCAGCCTCTCACCCACTGCCCTCACCCACCACTGCAGCACACCAGGCTGGTCTCCTTTTCTCAGTCTGCCCTGCTCCCCCGTGGATCTGACTCCTTATTATGTTTCTCTAACTGGGGAAGTGCTCCATTCCTCACTCTACTTCCTCAATGCCAACCACACTGCAGACATAAGGTGAAGTCTCATTTGTCGAAAGCCCTTCCCTGAACCTTCCCGCCGCCCTCATTAAGGTTCTCTCTTCAGGAAGCCTTCAGAAGCCCTCTGTTCTGGCAACTCAATTTCCTAGCTCATCCCTACCACCCATGTGTTAGGTGTTTTAACCTTAACCTACCCAGCTAGTCCTTAAGAGTTCTGAGAACAGACATCATGATTTACTGGTTCTGAGAAAGGAAGTGGTAAAGCATTTAAGTCCAGTTCTCATCAATCCCAGCTGCCTGGTGTCAGACAGAGGGGTCTGTCCCAATGGCTCTCAGAACTGGTCATGGTTCTCTCGAGAGTGGGTTAGGGCTGACTAGCACTGGGGCTTAGGGTTCAGAGGCCCAGCCTTCGAGAAAATCATCTGCCTGGCTGAACTACTACACAATGGGATGGAAGAAAAGAAAGAAGACAGGTGCCCAAAAAAGCTGCACCCAAAGAAAATCATTTTGTTCCTCAAACCAAGACAGGTATTTCCTCTTTTGCAGTAACAGCTATCAGAGGTTTCCTATCAGAATACCTCACTCTGACTCAGACCACAGGCTTTTGTCTCAGCCAGTACTTAAAAGTTCCCATCTTTTAAGTAGAAAAATTTACAGTGGAACCCCCTACGCCGAAACTGCCTAGCAAGAAGAATTCCATCTATGGGAATGAGAAAGAAAAGTCATGCCAGCACATGTCTAAATTTGACTTGCTAATTAATGCACATCTAAGAGGAACACAGGAGGGGGAACACACACACACACACACACACACACACACACACACACACGGTGAAAGGTTTTAGTACTGCTCATCCAGGCCACAAATATAAAAAAAAAATCAAGACTTTGTTCTTAGGAATTTGCCCAATCAAGATATACCCATATGTTATGCTTTGGAACTTGGTCCAGAAAGTGGGGTGGATGGTGACCTAATGAAGCCTTTGTGCTTTAACTGAACAAATATTTATATGAACACCTGTTGTGTCTGTGTGTGTGCATGCTTTCATGTGTGCATGTAAATGAGACAGAGATACACAGAGGATGAGGGCTGGTGGCTGGGGTGCACCCAATCCCTTTAGACCTAACCCTGAGGACAGAAAGTGGACCTATACACAGAAGGTTCATTAACCAATGAATCAGGAACCATGTGACAGGCTTTCAACTCTATCATGCTCCTCCCCTTGTTGTCATGCCAATGCATTTCTAATTACCAAGGGCAATATGGTTAACTCGGCTTGTCCAATATTCAACAGGAAATTAACTTCAACTATTCCTTGGTAGTGACTATGTCAGGGAGAAAGTGGAACCAAAGCAAAAGGCTTTGCTCAGCCCTTTCAAATCCTGGCAGTCAACGAGGCTGGACTTGTAGGCCCAAGAGAATCTGAGCCTTACCTCCATCACTGCAGGTCCTGGAGTCTGAAGCCAGGCTGTCTGTGGAGCTGGTGGCGAAGCTGATGTGGACGCCCCGGAAGGATGGGCTGAGGCTCTCTGCAGAGCCCTGGCTCACTTTTTCCAAATCAGAGCTGCTCTTGTTCATTTTTAAAAGGTGCCTGGAAAAGGTAGAAACAAAGAATAAAAGAAAGTTGCTTGGTTGCTATTCAGAGATGAGGCTGATGGGTCATGAACGTATTAGGCTCTTAAAATCTGGCCAATGCCTGCACATTAAAAAAAAGAAAGACCATGGGCTCTTCTGAAGTTTTATGCACACAAATGAGAGGAGATCTCCTGAATGGGTTAGTAGAAGAGTCTGTAAAATGCAGACAAATACAAAATCCTGACTTGGGAGGAGGAACTGAACTGCTTTCACATTCTGATCCCCTGTGCCAAGCAATTTATGCCATGTATTATATCCTGGGTATCATCTCTACAAAGAAAAAGTAAAACATTACCTACAAACCAATATACAGAGCTCTGCAGAGGTTGGGGAATATTTGCAAGATCCCATGACAGGCAAATTGCAGACTAGGACTAAAAATGTGGGGTTTCTTTATTTGCCTGGAACTTTCTTGCTTGGCTTCAAAGAGTTTGGATGGAATTAAGGAAAACTTCATTTAAATTCTAACCTGAACTCCAGGTTAAGCTACTACTCCTGTAGTGTTTAAGTGGAACCAAATTAGAATAGCCCTTTATCTTGAACCATGGAATCTGCCCTATGATTTTCTGTGAAACGTTCTGTTGTATCTCCTAAGACAGTATTACCAACATATCAGAAGCAGGAATAACAACTTGAAGAAAAAAGAACTTGCCCTACAGAAAACAGTTCCATTATTGGGTAGAGTGCTTAGCTTATTGATTCCTCCTTTCCCCTTCACAAGACCTACATGAATATTCACTTCTCTGACATTTTCACCATGAAATGAGGCAGATCACAATCAATCCAGTCCTTTCCCTGTGGGTGGTAACCCACATTTGTCTGAACTGGTATTTCCTGATGACACTCCTGTCTCTACTATGGCAGATCTATATCTCAGCATCTGCTATAAGAAATAGACGATATACTATCAATTTGGCATCAGAACTACTGTATTTAATGCACATGATCCTACCATCAAAAATTTATTAATCATTCTTTGTTTACAACATTGCCAGATCCTGAGTTAGTTTTCAGTCACTGGAATTCCTTGCTTATAACAGAAAAATTTACAGCTGATGCTATGGTTTGTGTCTAGATGCCCACACCCCAGCCTCATGCAGTCTTAGGTGGGGCTTTTTCAAAAGTGGCTGAATCCAGAGTGTGTGACTGATCCCCAGTGTAATGCTGGGAAAAGGGTGGTTAATTGGTCCACTGATTTGTTTAGCACTGTCTTAATTCCAGTAGTCTGGATAAAATAAAAGGAGCAGAAAGACACTGTTAAGGTCCCTCCCTTGTAGCTTTTGCTGTCTTCTGTCACTGCGAACAGTTACCCCTCTGCTGTCTGCCACCCTGCCTTGGAGCCAGCCAACGATGGACTGAAACCTCTACAAAATGAGAGCTAAGTAAACTTTTTCCCTTTTGACTTTGGGTGTCAGGTACTTTGTCTCAGCAATGACAGAAAAGTAACTAAGATGGAATATGATACCAGAGAAATGGGATCCTTGCTGTGACGTTACATGGCCATGTGGCTCAAGAACCCATGGAACTGGCTTGTGGTCAGGGGAAGAGTTAGGGAAAGTGTGGAGATGCCAGCTGAAAAAGTAGAGCTTTAATGCCTTAGACTGTATTGTATGAGAAATTCTGGTCAGCACTCAGAAGACCAGAAAACTGACAGAAATCCTGCCAGTAAAGACCATGCTTGGGAGGTCTCTGCTGTGAAGGACTGCATTGACTGTTGGATTCTAAATGATGTGTGTTATGGTTTGGCAGAAAGTTTGTCTGTGTTTTGCTCATGTCCAAAGACTTTGCCTGAGACTGAGATTAAGGGCAGTGGACTAGTTAATCTGGCAGAAGAAATTTCAAGGCTATCTAATGTTGAGGCTGTGGCATAGCTATTGTCAGGGGCTTTTAGCCAGATTTATGTTCAGAATCAACAGCAAAGAGCCCAGCAGGATGATTTAAAGTGTCGTGAGTTTGGCTGGAAAGGAAGCTCCACTGAAGCTGTGGTCTGCAAAGACAGAGCCAAAAGAGATCCTGATTGCTAAGAAGAGTAGAAGAGTAGAAAAGACAGCCTAACGGCATCACAAGCAGCAGGACTCCACCCTCTGCAGCTTCAAAACTGCAAAAGGAAAGACTTTGCTTTGAGAAGAGAGCCCCAGAGCACTGTGTTCCAAACTGACAGTGGCCTAGGGAAGTTGTTGTTCCTCAGGATTTGGTTCATAGGCACTTGCCCCCTACCACCAAGACAGAAGAATGCCTGGCTACTGCTCCAGCTGTCAGCAGACTTTGGCATCATTCACATAGCATTGGTTTTAGATGCATGCAGAATGGAAGAGTTGTGGGGTCAGGAAGGTTTCCACCCAAATTTCAGAAAAAGGCCTGGGAGGCCAGGCAGGGTGCCTTTGAGAAGACACTATGTAAAGTTGTGAGTATGAAGCCATAGGTGCAGTGGAGACCCAAAAATTTGGAGAAGCCAGGAATGTGGATTGTCTGAGAAAAACTGCAAAGAGGAAGCAGAACCAGCCCAAGAGAGAAACCATGAGAGCTACAACCATAGAGGCAGAGCCACCCAAACCCTTTGGAGTTCATCTTCCCACAGAATGCCTCAGAGGCTGCACATGGAACTACAGGACTTAATGTTTACTCTGCTGGATTGTGGACTTGCTTTGTTCCCATTCCTTGCTATCCTTCTGTTTATAACTTTTGGAATGGAAATGTCTATCTTGTGCCATTGTATGTTGGAAGTGTATAACTTTCTTTTCATTTATACAGAGGCTCACAGCTAAGAGTTTGCCTTAAATCTCAGAGGAGACTCAGGACTTAGCCTTTTCAGCAATAACTGTTAGGACTTTGGCAACCCTTAGAGATGGACTCAATGCCTTTTTTGTAAAGGAATGTACATGAGTCTTTGGAGGACCAGGGGCAAAATATTATGGTTTATATTCAGATGTCCTCCCAAGGCCTCATGCAGTCTTAGATGGGGCTTTTTCAAAGGTGGCTGAATCTAGAGTGTGTGATGGTGCAATGCTAGGATTAAGGGTGCTAAGATTAAGGGTTTGTGATTAGTAAATCTGTCCACTGACTGATTTGGCACCACCTTAATCCCAGTAACCTACAATATAGGAGACAGAAGAGGTTTGTCTGGTTTCTTCCTTTGCTGCTTTTGCTACCTTGGTGGTGCCATGAGCTGTTCTCTATGACACCCCTCTGCCATGTGCCACTCTACCTTGGAGCCAGCCAACTATGGACTGAAACCTCTACAAGCTGTGAGCTAAATAAACCTCTCACCCCATTACCAACTGTAGAACTATACTAAAAATCTTTTAAAATAATCACATATTAAGTAACTGACAACAGTATTACAGACTAACAGTAGTCTTATTATAATTTTAGTATCACTGTTGGGATGGAAATATCAAATCCTTAGGAAATGCTACAGCAGTCAATTATCTTTATTTAACAGTCTGCCAGAATACAATTATACAAAGTTTTTTAGTTTTCTACATGGGTGTCTCACTGCGTTGTCTCTGCTGGCCTCCCAATCCTCCTGCCCCCACCTCCTGTGTGGCTGGGACTATAAACATAAGCCACCACACCCAGCTTTTCCAAAGACAAAACCAAGATAGTCTTAAATATTTTAAAGTGTGAGCACACACACACACACACACACACACACACACACACACACACACACAGTTCCTTAGAGTAGCAGGGGAAAGAAAAGAATGCTACTGCTTCCCAGTAGCATTGGGAAGAAAAGAATTATAGGTGCTGGATGAAAAGAAGGAACTCAACACCAGAGTGGTACCAGGATGCTGCAATACTGAGAATGTTTCCTGTAGGTTTTGGTATAGACTGTTTATAAGTTTAATGAAATTTATTTCTATTTCCAGTTTTTAAAAGAGCTTTATATTTTAAGTTATTTCTAATTACTAGACTTCATCAAATGCTTTTACATTAGTAACTTCACCTTTAAGTTAATCAAATTTTGTAAAAATTAATTTTTAACTCTTACATAAAAATTATACCTCTCAATTGGATACCATAGTATGTTACAAATAGCTTTTCTATAATCCAAAGACTCTGTTTTGGAATATAAATATCCTTGAGGAATGTTGAATGTATCACTACAGTATATAAGAGGCTAAATCATTGTAGTAGGTCACAGTCATTTACAGAACAAAAGTTTATTCTAGCAAAAAAGAACCAAAAAATATAAAACTAAATATAATAAGGATTTGCAAAACTTAATTTTGTGAACTTTTTGTCTGTGTGTTGAATCATAATACTAAATGTATTTCCTATAGTGAATTATGCTTTTTCAAAAAAATCATTACTCTTAGAATAAGGATCAATATTTTTCCTTAAACAGCCAGGTGGCAATTACTCGAAGTTCTTGGGCCACAGTGACTCTGTTGCAACCACTCAAGTCTACAGGAAAGCAGCCACAGACCTTATCTAAGGGAATGGGTATGTTTTCCAATAAAAATGTATTTATAAAAATAGCTAGATTATGAGCAATAAGTGACTAACTCTTGCTCTAAAATGGCCTTGTCCAATAGAAATATAATTCAAGCCCTATATATAATTTAAAATTTTCTAGTGCTCAGATTAAAAAATTTAAAAGAAATTGGTGATATTAATTTTAGTGACACATTTTAATAACAACATATATCAAATACCGTTACTGCAACATATACTAAAAATTTTAATAAGACTGTATATTCTTTTCTTTATTTTAAGTTTTTAAAATCTGGTATAGATTTACATTTACAGCACACTGCAAGTTGGACTAACCACACTTTAGGTCAGTAGCTACTGTACTGCACAGTGCAGACTCAGAAAAAATCTCATACATAGGTAAGGATGTTCACAATGTTACAGACAGCAAGAATAAAACTGTAAATAGTTCAACATCCACAAAGAAAGGAATAAACAGTAACACAGTCTTATGGTGAATTACCATATAGCAGTCAAAAATAAAATGGATTATGTGTCCATATGAAAAAAATCTTAAAATGTTACAAATTAAAAATAGTTTACAGAAATCTCAAGCAGAGTGTGATACCATTTATATATATTTTGAAAGCATATGATAATGGGAAATCGAAATAAGAATTACAGAGGGAGGGAGCTTCTACTATATTAGTAGTGTTTTAGTTTTTTAAAAAATCTAGGGCTGGTAGTGTAGCTCAGTAATAGAGTACATACTTAGCATACACAAGGTCCCTGGTTCAATTCTCAGCACCATCACCAAACAAAACAAAACAGCAACAAAAAACCAAAAACAAATTGCAAAATGTTAAGGTTTAGAAAATCTTAGGGGCCCCACTTGAATGCCAGTTAAACTGCTCTTTGGACTTCATTGTATGCTCAAAATATTTGACAGATTAAAAATGAATGTTTCAAGTAGGGGAGAAATCACCAGGGCCCAGGGATGACCTCTCTCTTGATCAGTTGCTGAGCCTCTTGGAGATTCAGGACATGGAATAATCAGCAGGGATCTCAGCCAGCCTGTGGTAGTAACAGGCAGGCTCAATGAATTAGTTCCCCTCAGCAGAGCCTTATGAATGGAAAAAAAAAAGCTGCTTCTCAGATCTAGCAACTTACCTAGATCCTTGGGTAAGTTGAATCCAGCCCTTATGAGGGAGAAGTCACAACTCTGAGGACTCTCATCAAAGAAAGATAGACAAAATCAGTCTACTTCTGTGATTATGGAATAAATTCTTACACAGTGTATGTGTGTGTGTGGAGGGTGCGAAGGCACAGACCTCCATCAGTAGACTCTCTTAAAATCTTTATATTCAAGGCACAAGTAGAATTTATGGTCTCTGGGGATAGGACTGCTGCTTACGTACTGCAAAAGCTCATGAATTCAGGTTCCTAACAAAAACCCAGTAGGCTGTGGGAATGGACCAGTGTAAAATGGGAGGGAAAATGCTTTCTCATACACACCGGGGTGACCCTTTTCCTTAACAGTAAAATCCTAGGAAGGGCTGGGAATGTCACTCAGAGATATAGCATTTGTCTAGCATGCAGGCTGCCCTGGGTTCCATCCTCAGCATAGTGAAATGAAACAAAACAAAACTGAAGAAACAAAACTTTAGGCATGATGACTCTGACACAAACTGTATCAAAAAACATCCACCCCAGGAACTCCTCCTGTCTTCTGCACTGAGAACTGCCATTTTAATTAGGGAAGGAGCAAAATCACATCAAATTTAAAAATGAAAGGCAAGCTTTCCACCAAAGCAGTGACTTAGAATCAAGATGCTTTGGATTCTTCAGTCTCTGCGTGCAACAGACTTAAGAACCCCTGGTAAAAGCTTGCTATCCCAAAGGTTACTCTTCTGAGCCCTAAAGGAGTAGATGTGTGCCCAAAAGATAGTATGAATATGTTCAACAACTTACAGCGGCGAGTCAGTATTTTTTAAAATGGCATGTTTCCCTCATTAACAATAATTTGATCCGTCTTTCATAAAACTGGTAAACCCTCCATAAAATGAAATCTAATGTCATATAACTTAAGGAAGTGGTTTTAATGGACAAAAACCACATACTCTAGTCTTTCTTCTTTGGTTGGAGAATAACATTCTTATCAGCTACAGTGAGAGAAGGACTCCACAGATGGCTCTGCTCACCCTGTGATAAAGGACTTATTCTTGCTCAGACTTCCTTTCCTTCCCACCTCTTGTCACAGGCAAGCTGTGTGAAATGCATGAGTCGGTGGTACAATGTCCTTCCAGATTCAGACCTGCAGCTGCTGCCCAGGGCTTTTAGAATGGCTTTTCCCCCTATTGTCCTTGGGAAGCGAAGATTTGCCAGAGTGGTCTCCATATTATGATGGTAGAAACCTGGAAAAAAATTATCTAGCCGGAAGAGTCATCTGCCAGACTTCCTCATTCATAGGAACAAGGCTCATCTAAAAATATCCCCAGAGCTCCCAGAGCTTGAGAGCTTACAGAATGTCCAAAACCCTTAATGGAGGCCATGCCCCTGTGTGGCAGGGTCCCTCTTTCGAACTTCACATGGCTACTAGAAGCTCAGAGGACAGCACAGTCCACAGTGTGACTGAAAAAAGTCCCAATCTCATTGCCTAACGGGTTTAGTTCACACACACCTGGCAGACAGCCTTTTGCCTCTGAAGATAAAATCTGCAAACACAGATAATACTAAATGTGCTCTTTAAATTCCAGCAAATAATCACACAAAGTCTTGGGATTGATCAGATTCACTACTAAATGTAGTCATGATACGGCAAGGACCTAAAGGAAAGTTTTAAAGAAAAACATCAGCGCTCTGGAAGCGTAACAAGTTTAAAATGCTGTATGTCTTTTTAAATCATTAAGAGGAAGTGAAAAATTCAGATTCAATGCTACAGTGCAAGTTTTAGGCTCAAACAATTAACCCAATGCCTCAGTCAAAGAATGGAGACTTCTTACCATCCTAGACTCCAGCCCAAAGTGCCGTCCTCATCAGCGTGGCCTCCTGAGCCCTGCAGCAGGCTGGGCGAGGACTCGCGGGTCCCATGGAGCGGTCTGAGTGTGCAGGGCCAGCTCCAGTGGCAGCCCAGAGCGCCTTGTCCGGTGGGTGTGAGTTCCTCAGCTCACAGCTCTCCGTTTCCCCTCAGTTCCTCTCTGACTTTTCTATAAAATGTACTTCCTGCCACAGCGCAGGAAAACAGGGACGGCTCTGCCTCTGACCTGCAGCTTTTAATCTCAGATTCTCTTCTTTGGCTCCATGATTACAAGACATTCAGACACACTCTAAAGCACACTGTTTTTCTCCATCTTTCTCTACTATTTAATCACCTTCTAAAGTCAAAATCACTGACTGTTCGTGTTTGCTTGGTGAACGAGAACATCCTTTTTAAACTGCTGTCATGCCTGTATTCACTGCAACGCACCCTCCTTCCTGTCCATCCTGAAAACCATCCCAGGTTACTCAGCGCTTAACACCGCCTGCCTGCTCTGCACTGAGCGCTGTGTTAGCAGCTGCTGAGCTGAGGGGGCATGACAACCAGCTTCTGCAAACCTGGAACCTTGCAGGGAAGGATTTACCAAGCTCCTTTAGACAAAGTTTAAATAAAATCTTCAAGGAAGTTCTGCAATTTGGGGTAAAACATTGTCACTTGAACTCTTTCTAAATACTGCTCTCATCTTAATGGCTGATCCTGTTGAGTCCCACACAGAGCTCCTGTAAGGGTACTGTACCTTGCCGCCATATTGAATCAGCTCAGTACTTCTGGATGACAGAAATACATACCCAAAATTCTCTCTGACGATCCTATTTTCAAACATTCCTACTCCCTGTCTATATATTAGAAAATATGCCTAGATTTCCAGTTTGAAAAAAAGCACTATTTTGGTAGTACACTACCACTGCCCCTCACAAGGCCTTTGTTCCAGCCAGGTTTTTCTTCCATTTGTTCCTAGAGCGCTCAGTATTTCTTCTCCTTCCCCTGAGCAGCTCTGAGGAACTTTGCCCCTCTCCCCTTCACATTTTCCACCCTCAAAACGCAGCATCACCTTTTCTTACCTGCAAATTCCTCCTAAAGTATTTCAGTCTTCTCTGATGGGTCACTCCCCTCAGTAACCCACACTGAACTCAGCTTGAACCATTTCACCAAGCAGTTGGTTATAGTCCTAGTTATATTATTGTAATTGTTTCATGTGAAGTAGGCTCATTACTACCCCTAAATTATAAACCATTTGAGGCACCGTGTCACAGTTGGGGCATGCCAGGACACAGGGTAATTACTAAACACTTCTGCATTAAGTGATCTGTTTCTGTTTCAATACTTCATTAGCATCAAGGAGAATAAATGATTCCTTTATAAAAGAATTACACTTGTCTGGCAAAATTTGCAAAAGGCAGGAACACTGAGCAATACACAGCCAGCAGGAATGCTGATTAAATGGTTCTCAAGCCGGACGTGGTGGTGCACACCTGTAATCCCAGCACTCGGGAGGCTGAGGCAGGAGAACCGTTGTGAGATCGAGATCAGCCTGGGCTACAAAGTGAGCTCAAGGCCAGCCTGAACTGCATAGAGAGATCCTGTCTCAAAAAAAAAAAAAAAAAAAAAAAACAACAACAGTTGAACCTTCCACATATCTATGAAATACTACAGTCCTAAAATGTCCTAAACATGAAGAAATCTTACCGTTAATTTTTCTTTGGTCAGAAAATGGAATAAGAAAGTCAAGTAACTAAACTGAGAAAGATTTTTATTTTATCTTTGGTGCTTTTTGATGAAGATGTTGAGAGAGGTCTTTTGGAAATGCCGAAGTGCCACCTGCGAGGGCCGACAGGGACAGTCCTGTGTGGGGAGCACGTTTTAAGTCCATTATTTACTTGCATGTACAGAAAATAAATTTCATCTGTGGTCAGATGACCTTTGTAGTCTCCATGATGCAGGCCCATTAATGTGCATTGCAGTGGATGTCCTAACAATTCTGCTGGCTCTACCACCTTAACAGTCCTTTAGGACAACTTTACATTGAGTGGAAACCATTTAAAAATGGGAATACAAATTTTTTTTTTAAATGGAAAAAAAACCATGATTATTTGAAAAACAGGGAAACTGATGTTGTAAAATACTTCTATGGTCTTAACCAGTCTCCTTGGCACACAGCTCCTGAAATGATAAATGTCTTCTGTACACTAATGATTGAAGGCCAGGCAACCCCCAGATAGCGTTAAAGTGGGGGCTGATTGCAGGAAAGGGCAGGCAGAATGGGGTTGGGAGTTTCACTCCCAACCTCCAGGGAGGGGAGAGGGGCTGAAAGTTAAATTGGTCACCAAAGGTGAATGATTTAATGAATTATGCATGCGCAAGGAAGCCTCCGGAAACCCCAAAGAGCAGGATTAAGGATTCTGAGCGGTCCCAGAGAACCAACTTCTTGGAGGCTCCTGGAGAATGCAACATAGCAAGGGCAGGGAAGCGCCACATCCTTTCCCACACACTTTGTCCTTCCACACACCTCTCTCCACCTACTATTGATCAATATCCTTTACAATGACACTGTGAGTGGAAGGAAGTGTTTCTTAAGTTCTGTGAGCTCTCTTCGCAAATTAAACAAACACAGAGGGTGTTGTGGAACCCTGATTTACAGCCAGCAAGTTGGAACAGCCAAAAGTTTGTGATGGCAGCTGGGAGGGGACTGAGCGATCCACCTATGGGAACTCATGTTCTCTTCAGGTAGGTAGTGACAAAACAGAACTGAATTAGAGGGAACTAATTCAGCAGGGTATCTGCTGCTGAATTAACTGCTTTTTTTGGTGTGTGTGTGTGTATATAGGGGGCACACACATTTTGTCACAGAAGCCTTCCATATGGATTGTTGAATGGAAGTACTGGAGAAACTGAGTCACCTAATATTTCCATTACACACACACACACACACACACACACAATGTGTAGGTTACTAGTTGGTTTTAGTCAAAGATTAAAACGCTTAAATTGTTCAACAGAAATCTGCAGACATTTACCCCGAAAATATAAAGATATACTTTGGCACTGAGAGATACAAATATTTGTAAAAGATAAGTGTCAGAAAATCAGTAAGGGTTTCTCTTGTTTTGTTTTGTTTTGGGTCCCAGCATACATGGCTGTGTACTTTTCCAGAGATGAGCTGGGATGCCTGGCACACGGGTGAGGACAGCACATGTTTGGAATTTCTTGGGAGTGGAGGTTTCAACTAAGGCAGGGGTGTCAGCCAAGGGAAATGGAGCAGTTCAGGTGCAGATAAGAGTACTGAAAAGCACAGCTCCTGAGCCGAATGCCCAGTGCACTTCATTTCTATCTCCAACACAATCCCCTAAGAGCCATGCGTCTCTAACCCCAGCCTGGACAGTTAAGGAAGAAGCTTGCACCTGTTCACCTAGAAAGGCAGATGGGAAGAGGAGATGAAAAGAGAATAACAAGTGGGAAGCCAAGGATGCCACCCACAGTAGGGCACTTCCTGCCTACATGTGACACAGTATGTCAGAACCCATCAGGAGCCTGTGGGAAGAACAAAAATTGTGTAATTTCCTAAACAGATTTCAAAATCACCTAGGAAGGCCATGGATGTGGTAATAAAAGCATGAACATCAGGGTTGCCCTGTGTGTATTGGAAAAAAAGAATTCAATCTGTGGTTTAGATCCCCAATATGAAGAAAATAGTAATGCTAGGAGCAATGTTATGATAAGCAGAGAAATGATTTTGGTACCCTCCAATTAATTATTTTGTCACCTGGACAGAATCAGGAGGGCTGGAGATTTCTCTCTATCTTGATGTCTCTACTTTTATTACGGCATTTTCAGGAGCCACAAGGAAGGAAGGTAATTCTAAAATAACCAGAAAGAGTTGATCTGTCCATTAACCAGATCTCATTTTGAATCTATGTGTTTAATAGCTGGATCATTTATAGTATAACCCAACAATCAGTAGCTAATCAGGTTGTTCAGCTCTGTTGCCCTGCTATTATTGTAAGGAAAATCTAGAGGAAAAAAACAGTGCCTTCATTATATTTGCCTGCTTCCTTCTGTACATGCGAATCTCCCCTGAATACCTTCAGCTTTCTAGAATTCTCTCTTCCTGGACAACACCTCCTTGTCACTCCCTACCCCCAGTGCATCCTTTTAGTGATTGGCTACACCAAACCAGTATGAGCTCTTACCAGATTGGCAGTCAATATGGTTCTAGTCTCCACCTGTCCCTGTACGAATCCATCCACCAGGACTGCCTGTACCTAATGGGAATCACTTTGTTTCTGGACTACTGGTTTTGGTAACCCTGCCTTTAGAATTCGCAGACCCTCAAGAACAGCAAAGTCGTTTTTCAGCAGCTGAGCTCAAATTTTTGGCTTAGGAAAATCAACATATATTTACACTAGATTTCATTTCTACCTTCCTGGCTTGGGAGGCTACTTGCAATAAAGCTGCTAGGATGAGCTACTTCCTTACTCTGCATGCTAGTCCAGCCTTCTGCTCAAAAAAAGACCAGATATCCTTGTAGGTTCTCATCACATACCCAAGTCAGTTCTTCAAAACTTTTGTATCTCAGAATATACATTTCCTTGTTTTTAGTCTAGCCGAAATCCTCCCACGCTGGGTAACCCTAAACGTCTGCTATTCTCACTCTGGCACAAAGTAGCCCAGTGCTTTTCCAGGAGAGCGCACAGTCACACAGGCTGGTGCCACAAGCAATTCACACTAGCTCACTGGGCTCGCAGGCAATGCTTGTACTTGACCCAAAGTAACTATTCCAAATATTCATCACTTTTATTCATCTTCTTAATTGCCACCCTCACCTCTCTCAAGTAAGTTCCTGCTCTGTCTCTTCATGACTTAGTTTCTCTTCATGTTTGAACTTATGTCAAGCACAGAGAGATATCTCAAGTGATGATACATTTTTTTTGCATTATTCTGTATCTTAGTTTTCCCTTCATCTGATCTCTACTTTAACTCTGTTTCCACAATATCTCATTTCTAGGTATGCACAGTACAATTGATATGTACTAGGTTTACATCTTAGATCTATCTTTTTAAATGGTACAGTGTTAAAGATGATACAAATAAACGGAAAGATATCCCATGTGTATATATTGGAAAACTACCCAGAATGACCTACAGATTTGATGAAATCCGTATCAAAATCCAATAGTACTTCATGCAGAAATAGGAAAAATCAGTCTTAAAATTCACATGGAATCTCAAGGGACCACAAATGGCCAAAACAATCCTGACAGAGAAGAACAAAGTTAGTGGTCTCATACTTCCATGTTTGAAACTTTATCAAAAAGCTACAGTAATCAACATCATTGAACTGATATAAAGATAGATGTATAGAGCAATAGAACTGGCTAGAGAACCAATAAACAAAACTTCTCCTGTATGTTCAGATGATTTTCAACAAAGGCACCAAGACTACTAACTAGAGAAAAGACAGGCTTTTTAACAATGGTGCTGGGAAAACTGGAAGAGACTCACATGCAAAGGAATGAATTTGGACCCTTATCTAACCTCATACAAAAATTAAGCCAAAATGGATCAGGTACCTAAAGGTAAGACCTAAAACTGTTAGAAGCAAAGAAAAAAAAGTTTCACAACATTGAATTTGACAATGATTTCTTGGGTATCATACAAAGAACACAATCTACACGAGAAAAAATAGATAAACTGGACTGCACCAAAATTAAAATCTTTTGTGCATCAATAGTCAAAATCAACAAAGTGAAAAGGCAATCATGGAATGGGAGAATATATTTACAAATTCTCTATCTCACAAAGGATTAGTATCCAGAGCATATAAAGAATTCCTATGATTCAACAAAAACAAAAACCAGTTAAAAATGAGCAAAGTACTTAAAAAGACATCTCTCCAAAGAAATGCAAAGCAAAACTATGAAGCCTCATACCCTTTAACACAGTTACTATTAAAAAGTCATAAAACAATTAGTGTTGAAGATGTAGAGAAATTGGAACTGTGGTACACTGCTGGTGGTAATATAAAATGGTGCCGCAGTATGTGTATTTCTCTAAGGCGTGTACTCTATGGGGGCATAGTGTGTTCTAATGCTTAGTTTTACTGGGTAATGATGTATTATTATGGAGAACATTTGTACCAGCCTCCATCTTCAGCAGCAGGACACGGACAATTGTTTTCCTCTGTCTTTGCCAAAATTTAGTATTGTCTGACTTTGTAATTGTCATCAATCTGGTGAACATACAGCTTATTATTCCTTAATTTTTCATTTCTCTGATTAGTAATGAAGTTAAGTTGTTCTTATTCTTGTCACAGATTTCGGTTTTCTTTTTTGTTAACTGTCTACCTGTTCCTCTGCCATTTTGCTACTGGTTTCCCTACATTGTTCTCTTGATTTATAACAGTACCTTAAACATTCTATTAATCTCTTTCAGTCCTTAATATACTTTGTTCAATCTCACATTCATTTATTAACTCCCTATGGCATCATCTATTCAACAGAAATCTTTTAATTAGATGAAGTTAAATCCATTAATCATGTTATGGGGTATGCTTTTAAGGTCTTAAAAACCCTGTGAATGATTTTAAAATTAGCTTTATGGTTTTATTTTTCATATTTGGATCATTATTCCACCTGGAACCCACTTTTGTGAATGATATAAAGTATACTTTCAATTTTGCTTTTTCGATGCAATAAGACGAAAATCATCTAGTAAGCAACCTGTCCTTCCCCCACTAGTGTATGGTAACCTATATCTGCACCCACTATGCAGCAATGAAATGAATGTCAAGAAAAGGAAGTATTAGGCCCTGAACTCTAAGAGTCAGGTCTGCTCCACATGGAAGGTGCTTGTGATCTGTCTTTACACGTTTGTAGGAAACGTGAACATACACAGAGTAAATAAAGCAGCAATATCGAGGATCTGGGTTAGAATTCATTGTACAGAAAGTTGATCTATTTCAAGTTTTGGAGAGATATAAACAGAGAGATGACATTCACAGAGAAAGGCTGCCACATAAATTTGACACAGTAGCAAATACCAGACCTGGTTTTCTGCTATTATCACCTAGAAACACACCCAGCCCCAGTTGACCTTCTAGATGCTCACCAGACAAGAAAGTTTAGAAAAACCATAAGTATGATATTTTGAAAATAATAGTTTTGTTCTTTTCCTCAATTTAAACTAGCTACATCTAATTTCTGTGCTCAGAAACTATTCCTCTAAATAATTCAGACACAACTCTTGCACCCACTACCTCACCCCCAACCCTAGACATAGAAAATCGTAGAACAAGTCCAAGAGGAAAGGCTAAGTGAGCATACATTGCTTAACAAGATTTAAGGACTGAAAAAGTATATTCCTGTAGAATGAAATTATACTTTAAACAATGAAAACACAAACTTAATAGTAACTGTTCTTTACTATAGTTCAGTGTTCTAAAAAGCTTAAGATTTATGGATTATTCACAATCATTCACTGAGAAACAGGAAGACATTATGACATTCCAGTATGAAGTTTGAGGCCTTAATCAAAGACGATTACATCTTCTACCAAACCCACCTTAGGGAGACTGGGCTACACAGCCTACAGATGCTCTCCCCAAAACAGGGGAATTCTTGAATTCTTAATATTGATACTAGAAAAACCATACTAATACAGGAAGCCGTATTAATATTAATACAGGAAACAGGTATTTGCCACCACATATTTTGCATTTTAGATGGTAAACTTTAGATTTTAAAGCTGTTTTTGCTAGCATATGTGTTTGAACTTCCACCTCTGCACAACCTGCAGAACTGATTGCGGCAAACTTGCAGAGCAGTTTCTCACATGGAACTCTGGAAAGAAATCTTATCTTCCTTTTGATGTGCATATATCGAAAGTATTGATCAGCTTTCCAGTTTAGGGAGCAAAGTGCTCAATACACACAAAGGAGGAGACATCCAATTCGGCTAACAGTTCAGAGATCTGCTGGCCCCAAGGCAGGAACATCACAGCAGAAGGGTATGGTGAGCAAAGCTACTCAATTCATAGGGGCTAGAAAGCAACACAGGTCAGAAAGCGTGCTGACATGAGATATACCTTCAGAGGCGCTTTGCCAGTGACCCAGCTCCAACTGGGCCTTACATTCTAATAGCACATTGCCCTATGAATGGGTTGATCTACTGGTGTGCATTTCGCCCCCCATGACCTGAGTCTTAATCCAATCAAGTTGAAAACTTAGATTAACTGGCATGGGTCATGCTCCTATCCTGATGGATTTTAAAATTTTAGACTCTCCATTCTTCCTGATCTTCAAGCTCACTTCACTTGCTAGTATGTAAATTTATTTAAAAATTCTTATATGTATTCAATGTATTTTTATTCCAATTATTTTTTCTGCCATGGAGGTCCCAAAGAGAAGGAGCTATTCTGAAGAGCCTCCTACAACTGAGAAACATATGGTGCTATCACCACCAATTATTTGCCTGCATTTCAGACTTTAGAAAAGTGTAAAGTACATCTATAAATCTGTATGAAATGGGGATGGTCCAAACTACCACAAAGTCAGGGGGATCATTGGACAATGATAGGTACCAAAATGAACTGGAAAGCAAAATATCTGAGTAACACGGATATTTTAAAAATACTCTTCAACCTGAAAGTTTCCCTTGTCACCAACAAAACAACTGTTTACATAAGTCTGCCAGTCAGGCAAACACAGAAGATTACTATCCAGAACACTGGATACACATTAATTGAAGTAGGCAATTTAAAAAAGTTATAAGCAAATAGTATAAACACTCTTAACAGTCAACTTTTTTTTTGAGACAGGGTCACACTGTGTCGTCCGGGCTGGTCTTGAACTCACTGTGTAGTTTAAGCTGGCCTTGAACTCACAGTGATCTTGCCTCAGCCTCCCTAGTGCTGGGACTACAGGCACGCCCCTCCATGCCCGGCTTTAACACTCAACATTTTTAGGGATCTGACCAAAAGTCCACGGAAAGAAATAATGAGCAGTTTAAACAGAGATGAAGATGCTGACCTTCAAACTCTGACTGAGACTTACTAGCTGCAGATAAGCACACCACTCAGTCTCTGTAGCTGGTCTATCAACTCCGATAGAAGGAACGTAAACTCAATTGAAACGATCCCAGACAACAATAAAAAGTCTCTTGGGCACTGAGAATATGTCTCGTGAGTTGGTAATTTTCACACACACAAAGTAAGTGGACCATCCTAGGAACAAAGTCCTTTTGATTGCATAGTGGACAGAAAAAGGCTATCAGACAGCTCATGCTCTGTTTTCCAACCCCCCTTAGAAAGCATGAAAAATCTGTTCTCAGGGAAGCAAACCACACCTTAGAATTCCTTGCAGCTCACTGGTGGAAAAAAAAGTCTTTAGATGATTACTACCTGAAAGGAACATTCTTGTGGCAAGAGAGGGCTGGCTCCCATACCTGCTCAATTTAAAAAAAACAAAAAAACAAAAAACAAACCACAATCCAGTTGCAAAAGTGAAATGTACAATCATTGGACAGTAATTAATCCATGAAAGGATGCCCTGTCCCCATATGGTGTTTGCCCACCTTGAAGATTTAACAATTATTAACCTCAGCTTCTGTAACTCTGGCTAATGATGCCTTATTGAGCACAGATAGCCACAGAATTATAATGGGTATCCAGTGAAAAATCAAGCCAAGAATTGTTTAACCGATAGTGCTTTATGGCCTTTTAAATATAAGTTTTCAAGTCTACAGTGAACACCTACCATGTGTCTGATTTTATGCTAAAGTATGCTATGGAGAAGTCAATGAAGAAAGCATGAGAACTGGCCCCTGCAATCCTGGGACTTCACAATTTCTTAAAGATATTCACAATTTCTTAAAGATATACAAACACAAAGCTGTTTTAATGCAGTGCAAGACACACTGTGTTATGTGTCAAAATAAAGACATGAACAGAGTACCAGGACAACCAGGAACCTGATTTCAGATGGACACTTCATATGCAAAGCTGCTTGCTTCTTTTTTTCAGTATTTCTTGAGCACCTGTTATTTGCCAAGCATGAAGTCAGGTGCTTTTCTGGAAAATGAAATAAATGGGGCATGGTCTCCACCTGCTACTGACAATGTGATAAATATTTCTTGAGTATCTACTATGTGCCAGATACCAAGCTAGTCTTCCTAGAATTACAGATGGTTAAACTTGCCCTTTATCTTCAAGGAGCTCTTGGCCTTTATTTTTTTAATATAAATTGTTATTTACAATTCTGTTGTAATCTTGGCAAAAGAGAGAACTGTAACTACTGCTGCACATAAAGCTGTGTTTACCTTTGTGTTACTGAATATAACACAGAATGTAGTAAGAATCCAGATTCTATAAACCAGTCTCTTCAAAGGCAATCAAAGCAGAGGTGAAGCCTTGGTTGCCATATTGCCTATTTTCTGATCATGAATTCTCATACCAATTCAACCCTTACAATCCTGAAGGGATAGAACCCCAGTAAGTGGGTTTTTAAGGACCTCACAGAGCTCCCAAAATAGTAAGCAACTAGGGCGGGAGATGGAACTCAAGGATAGAGTCTTTGCCTAACATGCACAAGGCCCTGGGTTCAATTCAACCACCCACCCACACACACACACACACACACAGTAGATGTCTGATGAAGTAAAGAATCTCTAATCCTTAGTCAAGGAGGTACATTCAAAGAAGATCTTAAAAAGTTTTATATATAGTGCTATCAAATCAGCAATTAAAAAAATAGAGAACAGGAAAATAGAAATCAATTATGATTGATGGCACAGGAGTTGTCCTTGTTTTCATGTCTTGGGAATGAGCCAGTTGTTAATTTGTCTCTGCCATGGGGTGCAACATAAAGTTGCACTGTTGATACATGTACTTTGTTCTATTTGTCAAATTCTATGTATTGAGAGGAAGGGTAGTTTCTCCCACCGGAGTACACCCGCTATTCATTCTCTCCTGACCAGCTCTACTTCCAGCCTGCTTATTTAAATTTAGTCTACGGGCTAAACATAGAGAAGATTCTTTAAATACAGTGTTTCCTAATACAAACTGTGATTTTCAAACCACCATGCAGATAAGCTCAGGAAGCGTGGAGTCTGAGACTGCCTACTAAACTGGTACCCCCTGCAAGTCTCTACAGTGGAAAGCACTTGGATTGGATATGGAGTCTGGAGATGAAGCACAAAGATTGGCTATGGAGTCTGGAGATGAATGATCATCTCACTCCCTCTATTCCCCTCATCGGCCTCATGCCAAGAAACCATGTTACAGAGGAGATCACACAATGAAGTCACTTCGGTTCTCCTCTTACAAAAGTGGCTGCTCCTGTGACTGACAAGAGCTCCAATTATGACATTACCTCTACCTGTCTGTAGGGACCTGGAAAAGGTCTTGAGGGATGAGCAAAAGCCCAGGGACACACTTGGGCCCTGCTCCTCAGCGTTCCCAAGAGGAAGAGAAGAATTTACCAGGTAGTGACTGAAAGTGGTAACTGTCTTGAATGTTAACTTTAAACAAAAGTATCTCTCATTGGCTTGGGAGAAAGCTTTCTTTTGATTAGTTGCACCTGGGACCAGAACACTTAGAAACTGAAACCACATAAACCCATCTTACTTCTTATTCACCTAACACTCTCACTTTTACACCCTGCTCAGGCCTATCATCTTAAGTTAGGGTTTCTTTGTGAAAAAAACAGATGAGTCTCCTTCGACTGACCTTGTCACTCAAAAGTCTTAAGTCACTTCCAGCTAAGTTTGCATCTGCAGAGAAATAAAGGGTGGAAAGAAAGCAGATTCTTTCGTATCTTAATGTCCCCCCCAGGCCCCTGCAGCTTTCATTAAGCTGCTTTCAATCTTGAAAGTGCTGTTTAAACTAAAAGTCTACCCTTATTGGCTGCAGTTTTTTGTTTCCTAAGCAAGAGTCCATGTCAGTCCTCACCTTGTGGCCCCATCCTAAACTGGGGCAGGGAGACCTAGAAATGTGCTGAAGTTCACCACTCAAAGCTCATGTGAGTTAGTTCCTGGGCTGCAACGGGGCAGGAAGAGCCCAGCCTCTTTCTACCTGCCCAGAAGGAGGGCGCACATCCAAACACCTCCAAAGTGGGCCCTTCAGTACTTTAACTGGGCAAGCAGAGTCTTCATTCTGCAGGACATCACAGAGCACAAATGACAGTTTGCAAAGGATAATATCTCAAAGGCATAGAAAGCTACTGTCTAACATTCAAACAGGAGAACCATAGAAAAGTCAAGTCAGAGTCAGTTTTGTAAAACAGGAGGATAGGCAACCCAGGAAATTATTTTCTATCCATAATGGCCCAAGAAAGCAGGTGGATCTGTCTCTCCGCACTGTGTAAGCAGACATTAAGCCTGTGCTGCATGAAGCAACCCCTCTCTCTAGAGTTCTAAGCATATGTAACGGACGTAAGGAATCCCGTCTTCAGAAATAGGACCCATTTAACAGATGCACCCATGAGAAGAAATCAGCTTATCCTCCTATGTTGCCTGAAGATGTGAACATTTTCCACTTGGATATTGACCTGCCATGATACCAGTGTATAACGGTATCGGTACTGGACCAAATACGGTCTGTGGTCTCACTAACACAATGATTAGCTTATACCTCAACCTGATCTGCTAGGTTTGAAGACTTCAGAGTTCATGGCACCCTCTCCAAAGGGCACCCAACTCCAGGTTACCGGGTTCCAAGGTTAGCAGTCAGCTTGTGGTTCCAAGCCTGCCCTTGAATCTTCTCACATGGGAGATGTGAAGATTCAAAAGATAATGTCAGGAATGCTTAAAATATGAAAAATGCTTCCCTGAATAAGCTTGTTCGACTTACTTTAAACAGTACGAGGTGCTCCTTTGAATGTTTCCTTCAATTAACTTTATTTTTTAATTTAAGTTCTCTGAAAACTATTTTGTCTTTTTGTTTTGTTCTTTAAGAGGTAGAATCCAGAAGAGCTGAGATTCCCACCTAATTTATGCCATATAGAATCCAAGCATTTCATCATAATGCACTAGACTAAAAACTCTGATTTCAACCCAGATGCTAATTAGAACTCTTCCCGAGTCATGTTGCTATGGTTACCAGGCTTTTCCCAGGTCTCATGATTCTTTAGTGAGAAAGTTTTAGTTGCTTCTCCAAGGGTCAGGTGGTGTTTCCAGGGACTGGGCCGGGCTGAGCCAGTTCCTATTATAATGAATAGGTGTCAGTGTCACAGTTAGCAAGGCAAGGTGGCCTTTGCCTACATAACTAACTTCCCCATTGGATTCTGCTGTTCGTCTCATTTCAATAATAGGGTGTTACAAGTATTTTTATCATACCATTTTAGAAAAGAGAAACCTGCAGACATGACAGTGAATGGCTTGCTCAAGGTCACTCAGCCTGTGAGGGAGATGAAATAACATCTTGGCTGAATGGCACCACAGCTGATGCTTTCCAATACGCACTAACAAAAAAGCACACAGGTAGAACACCAGTGCTTTACACCTTGCTCAGTGACCAAGCCTGCTGCTGCACACTGTCTGTTCAGGAGCACATGCGATGGTTGCGATGGACAGCTGTCAATTACCTAGGTTACTACAGTTCTTTATCTCTCTTTAGTCATCTGTGGGTCGGGGCTGGTAATTCTTCCCTCCCTGGGTTGCTCCAAAAGTTCAGTGAGTTATTATGTCTAACAACCTTAAATGCGTGCCTGGCCCACAGTAACTACCATATAAAAAGGAGCTCATCCGGGCTGCTGAATCACTCATTCATTCAGGGAGTTCAGACTGGAGTCATAGAGCCAAAGAGAGCCTTGGAACATCTGAGGGTCTGGAAGATGTCTGTTCGGCATGGTAGGCAGCCAATGCAATACCGGAACAAAGTCATAGCCACGAGAACAAGCCACGTTAGATCACATCACAGCCTGAGACGCCTTGATGTTCAAAGTCAAGTGTCACAGCTGCTTCTCTCTGTGGTCACTTCCCTTATTCTGACACCAACCTAGGGGCATAGCCACTACACAGCACACTAGCTGTGACACAACTAGAGAAAGTCTTCAGACAGCTATCATTTAAAAAAAAAAAGCAGGTTTTTCCTTTTCCTGATAAAAGTCAGTTTTATTTTCACCAGGCTTTTTTCCAGAATTTAAATTCTATGCACAGCTCAATAGCTTCAGAAAGGCATTCATTTTTCTGGAGGCTTTGAAAGGCACTTGAATCTGGCAGGAGAGTGGCGAGGCAGCGGAGAAAGCTGTGAGTTTCACAGGCTAAGGTGAAACTATCTTTTTTTTTTTCTTAACAAAATCACATCTGAGAGTTACCAACCTTGAGCAGCTTCCTGTGTTCTAACTTTAGCCCCAGGGCCCACTCAGCTTCATGGGAAGGTTTATTAAGCATACACCAGGCTTTGTCAGTTCTGCCTCCCCAAATCTCCCTAACCTCCTTTAGATCTCATTTGCATGTTTGAACAAAACAAAGGTTTCAGGGTGTTGTTCAAAAAGCCTACACAGTAGGAGTACTGGGTTATAAAAATATGAGCACAAACACAAAAAAGTGGTAGCTTAGTCCTCCTTCTTCTCCTTCTTCTGCTTTTATTTTGGCCATGGCCATAAGTAGGGGCTGGCTCTGCCACTAAGCTACATCTCCAGCCCCAATTGGATGCTGAGAAATTCCAAATACCCAATCTGAGCAGGGACCTGCTTGAAGGTTTGTTTGCTGAGCACAAGCATCAGCTACAATTCCTGCTCCCCGAAGGCCACACGGCGGATCTGGGTAATTGTAATAGAGCCACAGTAGCCTTTGGGTAGGCAGGGTTCCCTGCAGGAAAGCACTCCAAGTTGGGCCTGACAGCCTTCCACAGAGGCAGCTAAGGTTTCCGCCAGAGGCCCTATTCCTGCAGACGGGAGTTTCGCTCTCAGAGCCAGGCTCTGCCATCCCATACAGACACTGGTACTCACCTGGACTTTGGAGGTGGGGGAGGAGGTGAGAAAGCCTCCATCCTGCTTCTGTCCTTGGGGAACTCAAAGGCAAAGGAGGCAGACTTGCTCATCCCAGTCCCGACTTTGCTGTTCTGCCCAGAGGAGCCGTCGGTGGGGTGGAGACGGTGCCAGGTAGAAGAGTTTGAATGGTCCACAGTGCCATTATCCATCTCTCTTCCCCAGCTCTGACTCAACAGTTCCTGCTCCACTTCCTCCTCCTCCTCGATGCGGCACTGGCGACTCCAGGCACTGGTCTGGTACCTGGGCCACCTCTGGTCTGAGGCTGAGGTGGAGGCAGCAGGAGGAGGGCCCCTGGCAAGGTCACTGGTCCGGCAGGAAGAAGTGGGGTCAGCCAAATCTCTGGATGAAGACTGGGGTTTGCTGCTGCCTGAGCTCCCCTCGTTGGGGTCAGCCAGTGAGGAAGCAGATGGCGATGCCGGGGACCCACTAGGGCTGCTCTTGGACAGCTTGGGGGGGATGGCGGGCCTCCCCTGGGGCGTGTTTTCAGACCTGTCAGGAGGATGGCTTTCCTTGGAGCTGGGCCCCTGTCCAGCCACAGGCTCCTCCTTGCCGGCCTCCAAGTCCTGGCCCACAGGCCCCCGCGGCCACTGCACACCCACTGCAGAGTCTGGGCTGCTCAGGTAGATGGTCCGGTGGTCCTCTTCTGGGTGGGTGGCCATGACTGTGATGGTGGCCGACACCTGGGGAGCCATATCCGAGCCTTCTCTGTCCCGGCTCCAGACACAGGGGGTTTTCTGAGCCCTGGCATCACCTGTCCGTACCTGGCCCTGAGCAGCAGCTGCCTGCTCTGCCTTGGCCTGTGGCCTGGAAGGCACTGGAACTGCCTTCTTTCTCTTGGTGCTCTCGGCATAGATGGGTTCCGGCTGTGCAGCCTCCCTGGGGTGTGCCGGGGGCTGGGACTCCGTGCACCTGCTAGAGGTGATCACACGGCAGGCAGAGTCCTGCTGCTTCCCTGGCGGCACAGCTTCCTTCATGAGGGAGCAGTAATCACTCTCAAGATGGGGGGTGAAGGGGCTGCTGGCCCCACTACTGCCACTGCCACAAGACAGGCCGTCTGAAGAACTGGCAGCCTCAGAGTTGAGGGATGGCTTCTTGGGCCCCAGGTGGGGGGGGTGTGCTGAGGGGCCCTGGCCACAGCACTCCCTGGGGAAGCTCGGACTCTGCTTCTCCTCCTCTGGGGGCCGAGCACATGATCCCTGCTCCCAGCACATCGGGGAGGAGCTGCCCCTTCCACATCTGCCCTGGGAGCTCTCCGAGTGTGCGGTATCCTTGGCAGCCGAGCTCCTGGGGCAGCAGTCCAGGATGGAGCAGTATTCACCACCTTCGCTGTCTCCAGACGGGGAACACCTTTGATCACTTTCGTCTTCTGAGGGCAGGGACTCCTGCAAGGGCTGTGGAGAAGGGCAGGGCCTGGGGCCTTTGTGACAGCCAGATGTCATCCCAGCAAAGGCAGCCAGTTTCTGGCGGAAGCTCTCCTGCGCAGAGGGCAGCTCTTGGCAGGGAAATGTGGGCTTCCCTTCCTGCCCAGCCTTCTCATCTGGGAAACCCACGGGGTGGAAGGCCATGTTCCTTTCCCCCTGCGCCTGCAGGCTGTGCAGACCAACCATGGCATAGGCAGGCGGACAGTGAGAGCTGCCATCCTTACAGGCAGAGGGGCTAGCAGGCTTCTGGACGCCACGGAAGCTGCCCAGGTAGACTATGGGCACGTCTTCCTGCTTTGGGAGGGGTAGTTTGCCATGGGCTCGTCTCCAGATAACCTGCCAAGGTTAAAAGACTTACGTTAGACTCTGTCAGAGAAAAAAAGAAGAGGGAAAAAGAGCTAAGTGCCGCACCACACTGTCAACGTCTTCTATAGTTCAGGCACACAGGAGGTGGACCCAGGGTGAGCTCAGCACACACCCACCTTCTGATCTCCCCGCATCCTGTGATCAGGGCTGCAACACCCACAGGGCATTTCTCTTCCCAGACCCTCAGCTGTGCTCCCCTCAACTCCTGCCCTCCGAGGTCTCTAATGCTTCGGGTTTAAGTCCAGGAAGCCCGGAAAAAAGAAAAACTCTAAAAAAGAACACATCGCCTTCTCCTTCACAAGTATCCAGTAAAACAACTGTTCTACAGGGTTAGAAAATAGAGTTTCAGGTTTTATTTAACTTTTGTTTTCTACAGGGCATTCCTCAAGAAACTGAAGTCATGGTGATTTCTAAAACCCCTAGGGTTGCTGGTAGGGCCAGGGCAGGAGGCTGAGAAGTGGTTTCTGAGTTAGGTCAGGACATCCTTTTTTCTTTCTGGGCCCTTCAGACCTCGCGGAAGAGCTGCCCTTTTTCCCAATTAACAGCGAAGACCTCCGTTCTAATCTTCCTGCATGGCTGGACTAGTCGAGCTATGAGGCAGAGATATGGACTGGCTGTCGGCATCACTGAAGTCACTGCCCCTCTTCCCTTCTAAAATCCCCATCGCCACCACTTTCAAAGCATCTTCAAGGAATCTGTCTCTTCTCCCACAAAATGCTGAGTTTGGAGAGGCCCTGGCTTATGCAGGTGAAGGTTGATGGGGGTCAGCAATGCCTTGGGGAATGGGTGTGACCAGGTCAGGGGAAAAGGAGTAGCCCTGAAAGGACAGGGAGCACACGGCAACCACAGGAAATGCTTCTCTTCAATTAAGCCTCCCTTGATTCAAAACTGACCTTTGTTTTCATATAGGCTCACACACCCTTCCTGGCCTACTACCACACTGGTCTGGGAAAACTAGGACATGCACAGAGGTCAACACGGAGCAAACAGTTCTTAGAATATCTCAGACATATGGCCTCTGAGACGTGTCCAGAGGCAGCAGACTCCAGCAGCCCTCGCCTGTGTGCCCTCTGAATAGCTGTACCTTTCTAAGGGTCACCTGCTGTAAGCACAGACAGACCCAGCCGCTGAGGATGTCATTGTATTAGGGATCCTAGATTAAAGCTGGTAAAGCCCAAGCTTTAAAATTAGAAGTATGAACCCTGGATGAATACTAAATGATCATAATGAATTGCTGCTAATATTTCAAGTGTTCGGCTAGCATTTGGATTTTTCTTCTATTAAGACCTTATCTTTGGAACATAGTGGTATGTACTAAACTGATGCGCTGTTTGAGGTCTGCTTTAAATCATAGTGAAAGGATGTAGACGGGGGAAGATATAAAACAAAATGAGTAGAGTTGGTCACTGAAGGAGCAGTGGGTGTATGGAACTTAACTGTACAATTTTTGCCCCTTGTATTGCTAATTTTTTTAAACAAAGCTTCATTTCTGTCTGCCCTTATACAAATCTCAAAATCATAGGAGAAAATCGGAGGGTTGGATTAATGGTTATTAGCCTAGAGGGATAGAGAGAAGGGAGGGTAGTGATAGCCAATCAGCAGTGGGGCAAAGGCAATCGCGGGACAGGTAGACGAGAAGCCATCCTGCAGGATTCTTGCTCCAACAACCCTCTCTGGCTGCCAGCCAGCCACTAAATGCTGGAATAGGTGCAGCCCCTGTGAAAATGCCACAGGGATTAGTCAGACTCACCTGTGGGACTTCAGTACTCAGGCTGGCCTCTGTCCACACATCCGAGGCCTCGGAGCTCATCATGGTGGGTTTCACAGCGATTGTGGGCTTGCAATAGGGTGAGCCATTCACACTTTCATCTTCCACACTCTTGGGGGGCAGGCGAGGTGGAGGGGGCAGGCTGCTTGTTCTGGGCTGGGGACGGCCAGCTGCCAGCTGGTGGTCACTCCGCAGACAGAAGCAGTTCTTGCAGGACCCGGGCTTCCAGATGTGCTCCACAAAGTCACTGCACGCAGACATTTTTGGGCTCTCACAGTTCAGTTGGGTGGCCTGGAGCATCGTGAGCTAAGAGTGTGCTGGTTCATCTTGAGCCCGGCTCTCGGGTATGGTCTTGTGGGAGGCAGGGGTGGGTCCCAGACAGGCCTCCTACAAAGGCAGGACACGAGTTTGATCAAAGATCTGCCTTGCAGAAGACAGGTGCATTAAGAAGGAGTCTGATTATCTGATTGGGGAGGAGAGTGGGAAGAAGGAGGAGAAAAAATGAAAAAATTTCATTAAGTTTCTTCTGGGGCCTTTGACTTGTCACAAGGCTCTTAGACACTCTGTAGTGGTATGGCCTTATCAGAAGCTGTAAAAACTAAACATAGTCCTGTTATGGGAATAGAGAGCACAAAAGACATCTCAATCCCCCAAAGCACTAAGCGCTTAAAGGTTTGGAGCAGTTATGGGAAAAATCACAATTTTCGATGAGAATCCTGTATGGTGGGCATAGTGCGGGATCTGGGGCACTGTCCCAATAAACAAGAAGCACAGAGTAGTAGAGGAAATAAAAGCAATGGCTTCTAGGCAACAGCCAAAAATTTCTGACCAAGAACTATATAAGACTAGAAGCAGGCCTAGGCGCCGAAATGGACAGCGTTATCCACATATCTGGCCAGGTGGAGTGGGAATGGATGGAAAGAGGGAGATGTGGTTGGGGGGATCTTGTCAGGAGCTCTGGCATCCTGGGAATTCTGCCCCTTCCTTTTGTTTAATATGCATCATTCCACCCTGAGCTGAATGAAGTCTAGGAACCTGGGTGATTAGGCCAAGGGAGAAAATAGAAGAGAAATAAATGCACGGTCACCACACTCCTTGTCTCAGAGTAATTGGACAGAATATAAGAAAAGAGATAATGAAATAGCTGTTTTCTTATCACAGCTGGGGAGAAAGCCAGGAGCTTGTTGGAAGAGTTCAGTGCTTCTGGGAGTAAAGTAGAAGGCACAGTGGGTAACACGGTTCCCTAACATTCACACTGAGGAGGCACTCCTGGGCCTACAGATATTAACCAGATCACCAAAGTAACATCCTACCAGGTACCTTTTAGTCCCATTCCACAGGTGGCAAAGGCCTGTCTATTGACACCAAGTTTGCTGGCTCTAGAAAGAGAAGCTGACTTTGCTGGTAACCCTTCTCCTCACCTGGTGGCTCATGATACTAAAACACCTACTGCTCACCTCTCCTCCTTCCCTATGTGAAATGAACTGCTGCCCGATCAGGAGCATGTTCCAGAAAGAAAGCGCCCTGAGACCTAGAAGTGAAGAGATTCTCATGGACCAGGGAGGGCTTGCCCTAGGGGTTGCACTCTTTGCTCCCCTGAGAATGTGTTTAAGGTTGATGCTCTCAAAACAATCAACAGGACTAACCAGGTGGAGTGTGCCAGAAGCGCCAAAGATTCCAAGATCTTTGTGGGAAGGTCTTTGTGGGAAGGTCTCTCTTTCTTATCTCCCACACTCGAAGACAAGGGTGCTTGTTTTGCTAGTGTTGAGGCTGACTTTCTCCTCCAAAACTAACACTGAAGCCAACTACTTCTCTGACTTAAATGAGCATTCTGAAATAAATAAAAGTGTCTTTCAGCAATCACTCTTAGGATCTTATGGGTCTTTTCTTGCATGATTATTAGTGAAGTTCTTTTCATCCAACACACCCAGGTAGCAGGTTCCTTGCCTGCATCTCCAGGAAGGAAGCTCTCCAGAAGAGGTCACTGACTTCCACAAGCAGAGGAGCCAAAGTCACGTATGTTTCTCAGCATTCTCGGGCCACAGAGAGCTGCATGCTTGCTGTTAAGTTTTGGAGGGAGGGGCTGGGGAGCAAGTCCTTCTTTGGAAGCTGATGGCTGAAGGCTGACTACATCTGCCCAGCCACAGAAAAAGACCTCATCAGGCAAAACCCTAGGTAGGCAAAGGCTCCCACGCACCCTTAGTGGGATGTTAGAAGACAGCTTAGAAATCAGCTTTGCATGGGCTCCTCAGCTTCCTGCCAGCTCTCTGTTTTATATTTAGTTATTTTAGCACCCAGGGGCTTGCCACTGAGCTACATCCTTAGTCCCCTCCCCCTCTTTTTTTTGAGACAGCAGCTTGCTACACTGCACAGCCTGACCTCAAACCTGTCACCCTTCCACATCAGCCTCCTGAGTAGCAGCTGCTAGTTCTTGCCAGCTCTTGTTCAGGCCGTCTGAGGAGGTAGTTACCCATCTACCTCCCCAAGGGCTACCACAGATTCCCAGAGAAACAGTCTGGTCACCGTACCTTATTTCCTCCTCAACAAGCAACCCAGAACACAAACGTTTCATGAGGGCAGGGGGTGCTTGGGGCAGACCTCTACTTTCGAAGGTCTCCTCCTTTGTCCCCTTTCATCGGCCGACCAGCAGCCTGAGAATCTGGCAGGTTCTAGGTTACTCTTGTGCCAGATGTTTTTCTTGAGAATCATGTCTGTGCACCCTCTTTGCTTTCATCCTTAGCTCCGAAACTCATTGCACATTGAGTACCATTTTCGCCGCAGAACTGCTCAGAGACACAGCAGTTTTTCAGGAGTAATTGTGGAATAAGGGGATCAAGTGAAATCCAGGCTTCCCACCATCACTGCTGCACTCCAGTCTATGCAAACTGGCTTCGCTGAATGCACAACCATGTCTGTGGAGCCAGTTGTGCTTCCGTGCCTGGAATTACCTCCTGTTTATTTGAAGTAGAAGGTGGTGCAACACGTGAGGGGTGCTAAGGAGCAGGAGCGGAGCTGTTGGCCTTGCCAGTGCCGGCTCTGCAGAGCCTGGGAATGGCACCTTCCCAGCCCACATTCCTTACCTCTGAGGGGAACCTGCCCCCAGAATTATGCAAATTCCCCCATTTCTGTGGGAGGCTGAAGTGTAAGATTAGAAAAAGATCTCAGCATTCCTTCTGATCCAAGCCACGATAAAATAGCTTTACTTCTGCAAACTTCTGCACCGAATTTGTGGCCACAATTTACAAGGCTGAAGTTGTCAGATACACTTCAACCCCATTTTAAAAAAATCTGAAGAATTCAGGGTGCAGATACCCATACAATTAAATAAGGGTTCAAAATGCCCTTCATACTTGCATCAGAAGTTGCTTACACCTTACCCTGAAGTGACAAAACTGAGGAAAACTCACTTAGAAAAACTATACATTTAATGCAACATCTGAAAAGGGAAATGTATATGCAAAGTGTCTGGATTTCAATAATCTGCATGGGCCAAGACTGGACAGGCAGAAGGGAGGAAGTGATGATGTTACCCCCCTCCCACACACACACGGGGTAAATTATGATATTCACGTAACTTTTAATTTTCTTTTTCTTTGTCCAATGCTATGTAATCTAATCCCAGAAGGAGGAATGTAATTTTGCAGCCACTATACTGTAAACCAATAAGGATACCGAGTTCCACAGGACACTGGGACAGCAGAACTAACTGAAGAATTCTCTAGGGCTTCCTATCAAATTTCCTTCTGAGAAAAGGGAGAGGAGAGGGTTAGTTAATGATACTTCAGGCCAGTGATCAATAAAGCCTTCCGAACCTGACTCTGCACTGAATGCATTGCAAAACTCCTTGCCCCTAGACCTTTGGGCTTTGCTATCAGCTCTGAAAAACCCTGTGCGGGCAGGGCTTTACCTGGGAGAAACATGCACACAGTCCACGCTGTTTGCTGAGATTACTCAGCCGCTTCCATTCCCATTCTCAGGACTCAAAAACACAGAGGTTCTATTTTCCGAGCGCGCGCGCGCGCGTGTGTGTGTCCCCGGCTGGGGAGGGGGCGCAAGATCAGAGGTTGAGAATGTGCCCGCAGTCTACGTTTCAGCGGGCTCGTCTGCGGCTGTGTGAAAGGGCATCCCCGCGCCCCCTCCTGGGACCCGCTGCTGCGAGAGAGGTAGTCACCCTGGGCCCCCAAACTATCACCGGTCCCAGCAGCCCGGCAGCCTCTCGCTCCAGCTTCCTTTGACAATACTCGCGGTGGAAAGCATTCCGCAAAGCGCCTGAGTCTCCCGCTGCCCACAGCGGCCAGACCTGCAGGACCAGTAAAGCCATCACAACGGTCGGCCCCTCCGGAACTCGAGGGAAAGTTTCCCCGCTTTGCATGGAGCGTTTCTCGAATGAACCCGAATCGCCCCTCGCTCTCCCCAGTACCCCCGCCGGGCGCCCCCGCCGAGGGCTCAGCCCGGGTGCACGCGGTCCGGACGCTGCCCGAGCCGCGAGCCGCCTGTCACCGGGACCCGGGCAGAGCAAGCTCGCTCAGCGACCGCAGCGTCCCCGCACACCTCCCAGTGCGGCCACGTTTGCCAGACAAAAAGAGGGAGGATTTAGAGAAAACGTCACGGGGGGCTCACCTCGGGGCTGCGCTGCCCGGGCCTCGCCGTCGGTGGCCCAGCGGTCCGCCGCCCGCCCGGGCGCCTCGGAGCATTGTTCGCGGAGTGACTGCGCGCGG
>NW_004955463.1:4446983-4500989 GCF_000276665.1 Chinchilla lanigera
GCCAGGCTCCGCCCCTAGCCCGCGATTCGGCGCCGGCAGACCCCAGCCCCGCCGCTGTGCACCCCCTTTTCAGGAGAGGCTGTGCGCAGTTCTGCCCGAGCCGGGTCTGCCGCGTCCTTTCTCTACAATGCGTGTTTAGACACGGGGATGGGTGCCCCGCATCCCTTCGTCCAGCCGGCCCGCGGGACCCTGGGCTGGGAGAGAGGAGGGCGGAGGACGCGAGGAAGTCAGTGAGGGGACGGGGCGGAATCGGAGACCCGGCTCTGAGAGCTTCCCAGAGGCGGCGCGGGCACCGTCTCGGTCGGCCGTTCTTATCCCGGCAGGAAGGTAGCGACAGCGGATTCCAGGTCCTGCGAAGTTTCTCAACTCGAGGCCTCTGGCAAATTGCTAAACCTGTTTGAACTTTAGGGTTCTTTGTGCCGGATGCCAGGGTTAGACAGGGGAACTGGGTTTCCACCCCGCTGGGACTTTCAGGTCCTCCTCAGGCCAGTATTACACCTGTGTTTACACTGCTTCCGGTGAGTCATTCATTGGTGATACTTGGAGTTCAAGACATTCTTCCTTGGGCAAAAAATGTTTCAGCTTACAGTAGGAGAGCCTGCGACCCAATCAGTTCCCTCCCTTCCTTCTGTTACCTAGGTAAGCCAGCCTTGCACCTTGACCCGGGTGTTCCTTCAGGGAGCCTGTGCCAAGATCATCTCCTGGTGCCCAGCCTGGATGAAACAGAGGAGGCAAGGACCTCACACAAACACCTGTAGCCTTGTCTCTGCCTCCTCCCTTCCTCCCCAGGAAGGCGGTCTATCCTAACTCCAGTTAGGTCCCACTGCCAGGATGAGCCTTTGCCCAGAAGAGCCAAGGATGTAGGACGCTAGATCCTGCGCTGTCCTCCTATGTGGCTGTGACATAGCAGAACTGTGGCAGGTAGAGAGGAGTAAAGGAAAAGACGTTTCTGACATGATTGTCTCGTATAAGAAATGGAAAATGGTAAGAGGGAAACATGGACTACTTCCCCGTCTTCCAATGTCACTGACTTCTCCCAAGAGTAAGGATAGAACATAGGGCAGTGGCAGTGAACCTATGGCGCCCGTGCTACAGCGGGCACGCAGAGCCCCGAGAGCCAAGTCGCCCCAGCATCACCCCAGCATCACCCCAGCAGCCAAGAATTCAGGTTTAATTGAAGCGTTGGCTCTGTACCAAGCAACTCCATGAGAGGATCATCATTAGCTCCAATTTACAGAGAAGAAAACAGAGGTTCAGAGGGCCACATTATTTACCAGGGTCTCTCAGCCAAAAAGGAGTAATCCTGGCAATGGAACCAACAGCTATCGGGTTCACTGATAACAAGCTCCCTTCTGTTGCTCTCTGTAAGCGCTGATAGCCTAGCCCTACTTCTCTTCCCAACAAAAGGGCAGATCATTTAAACAGATCTGTAAAGAAAACTCTGGTTAGGCTCCAGCAACATTCAACTGAGCGGAAGGACGTGGTCCACTCATTCATCAAGACCCACGAGGGGAGATATTGATAAGCGGGTAGATAGAAAGCAGCCTGCATCGGAGAGGTCCAAAAATGATCTGGGAGGTACATGCAATTTAGATATACTGGGATCTTTCCCAAGGCCTTTGAGAAGTTCATGGTTCCCAGGATTCAAGCTAGATAGCTCAGCTCTTCCTGTGACCCTCTGTAGGTCGATACCCAGCTCACAGGATAAGTATAGGCCACACCAAACACAGGGGAGCTACTTCCCACACCTGACATCTAATTACTTAATGCATCCTTAATAAACCAACAGGCTGAAAAGTTACAGGAAGCCAAGACTGTAGTGTGAAAAGACTGCTAGTTCTGTGGCATATGGATAGGAATTGAAGAGTTAATTCAGTGTTTCTGCAAAATAAACTGTGCTTTAGGTTCTGTGCACACACAAAATAGATGCATTATACTGTATTGCGGACATGTGATGTGCATGTTTTATGCCAGCTACCTGGCCGTAAAGACAGCATCCTCTTGCCTAATCAAAAGAATCAAAAAATACTTCAAAAGAGTTGCTTAGATGCACATAAAATACCCATCCTTTTATTCAGTGCTCTGCCAGGGACTGTGAAGAATGTCATATCCTCAGCCAAGCCATTGTCATCTCGGGCCTGTCATGAACAATTCCGGTTGAACTTCCACAGTGCACCCTGAAAAGCAGTACAGTTTGTGTATACACAATATTCTGCTTCTAGCTACATATCAGTCCTTTTTCATGAAATTTTTCACTGGTAGCCGTGAATTGTCTGATACAGACCAGGTCTTTAAGAGCAATTCTCTTCAGTACTTTAGTCCACAGGCATCATTCTGTACAAGAGAGCAGTTAAAGTTCAGGAGATTACGACAAGCTGTTAGGACAGGTCGTACTTTGGGGTGAGTAAGGTTAAGGCTAAGTCTGGAATGAGAACAGCAAAGAGGCAGAATTAGGCAGTGTGCATTTTTAAACCATTTTGCCAAAATGCAAGCAGGTATATTTGAGGAGGACCAGACAGCATAAAATTGGGCCAAAGAAAATCCATGCCTTATGTTTCCCCACCTGAAGTGATTCTCAAATATAGAGAGATGTCTCTCACCCTGAAGTGAGAAAGATATTCGGTTTTAGAAGACGAATATTTTTATTGAGTGGTTCCTACTTATAAAACACTGGGGTAAGGTTCTATAGGAAAGCAAAGATAGATGAGGAGGAGACGAAATGTAGTTCTATGAGAGGAAAATGAGTCAAGGGCAATGGAGGTTCAAAGCAGAAAAAGAGAAACACAAGTCATTCCCTGGAGCCAGGGAACTTTGCAGAATGCGAATGATTACTGTTTGTGGACAGTGGGGACTTTCCAGACGGAGTAAGGTATTTGCAGAGGAATGGATGTGGGAGAGGCAGAAGACTTTCAGAAAATCGTTTTCCCCCTGCAGCCTGGCTTGTTGTCTTAGTTACTTTTTCCTTGTTGCTGAGACAAAATACCCAACACCCAAAATTAAAGAAGGAAAGCTTTATTTAGCTTATAGGTTGTGGAGGTTTCAGACTATAACCAGTGGCTCCAAGGCAGGGTAGCAGGGCACAGGGGCAACACTTCAAGATGCCACAACACAGCAAAACAGCAAGAGCAAAAAGCGGGAGGCAGCAAGCAAGCCTCTTTCCTTCCCTTGTATTGTATGCAAACTTCCCTCCCCAGGGCAGGTATAGCACTCACATCCATAATCCCAGCCTTAGACCAAGGATCAATCATAAACTCTAGAAGCCTGCCCCATGACTGCATGAGGCTTTCGGGGGACATCCAGACACAAGCCATGACACTTGTTATGGAAGAAAGGCTGGAAATGGAAGGTGTGCTGGAAGGGCTTTGTTTCCAAGTGAGCCAAAGAGAAAGCACTGGCATTTCTGAGCAGTCAGATGGCACCACCCAAGCTGGTTTTTTTATTAGCCCTGCCTGATCTTGTATCTCAGATGAACTAGAAAGGTGGGAAGAGATTAGAGACAGGAGATGATTTAGACTAGAGATGGTAAATTTATGGCACGTGTCCTGCAGTGGGCTGTATGTGTCATTGAAACTCTACAAGGTTTGCCATCACTGCTTTAGAATTTCTGTGTCTGGTCCAGATGAGAAGCAGTGGGTTTTGATAAGGGAGATGGCCAGAAGAACAGAATGCATGGGCGGTGTATGGATGGTTTTGAGAGACATAAAGAAGGAGAATGTGCACTGACTCACAGGACATTATAATATATTCCTTAGCTTACATAAAGGAGTAAGCAGTCCTACTCTGTGTCAAGTGATTTACTTACTCTGGACTCTAAGTGATTTATGTGACTTCAGTTAAACTTCACAGAAACACTGAGGTGGAACCTATTATTGAAGAGAAAAGAATCAAAGATGCCCGGTAGAACTGGAACTGCTAAAGACTGCTGGGGTGATGGAATCACTGTTACAAGTGAAAAAGTCAGGGAACAAAGTCTGTGGACCCTTGGGTTGGAACTGCGTGGTAGCCATCAAAAGTGGTGTTTGAAGCCATAAGACAAATGAAAGAGGGTGGAGGAATATTGTCTTCCTGATCTTTGAAAATCCAGAGCAATGTGAAAAGGGGTCTTTTGCACCCTCGATTAGCCAGCGAGTGCAGAAGTGTTATCAAGGGAATTCCACACTGCATGAGGTGGGATACATTTGAGACAAGTTTAAGCTCTTACTTTGTTTATGGCAGCAGAAAGGTGCAAAGGACCCTGTGGAAGAAATAAATCCAATGGAAGGACAAACCGGCTGGCTCCATAAAGACACAGTAGAGAAAAGGAGCATTTAGGGTTAGGGGAGGAGGCAGCTGCAGATCTGAAAGAGATAAGGGAATCTGCATGCCATACCTCTCTTAAGAATTGGACTCTGGTGTTTTTTGAGTTTCCCAAACTACTGTATCAGGGAGCAGATTTGGAGCGAGTAAGGAGGGAAGGAGAAAAGATCTGAAAACATGTTAGGAAGAACCCTCCTGGGTTAATTGTCCTACTGGAAGGAAATGTCCTGGGGGCTGGGGGAGGCTGGCCTGGTAGGCAGCACAGCTCACCCCTCAGTGTCTTTCCTCCCAGAGCGATAATCACCTCTTACAGCTGCCAACTCTAACCTGTCTCTTCCTTTTCCGAGGTGTGGAAGTCAAGTCGCTTATCAGTTGATTCCTATCCTGTGATTATAGCAACCCTTCCCTGTGTCTTGATGTTTTTTAAAAAAACTTTATCCAGAGTCGTGTATGGTAGATTGTGATGGAGCTGAGGCAGGAAGATCACTTCAGCCCAGGAGTCTGAGGCCACCCTGGGCAACATAGTAAGATCCTGTCTCAAAGACAAACAAACAGACAAGCAAACAAACAAACACACAAACAAAAAAACACCAGCCAAATAAAACAAAACTATTATGTTGAATCGCAAGGCAGGGGAAATCTAGTTCAGCGGTAGAATCTGAATATGTGCAAGTCCTTCCCTTTAATCCCCTCAGCCTACCAAAAAGACAAAAATAAGAAAGCCAACATCTCAATCTTCCCTGGCTAAAGTCCAGGCAGCATTACACAGAATAAAACATTCTAAATTATTTACAGTACATTCGAAGCACTGAATTTTTTTTTTCTGCCCCAACTGTAAGGCATTATTTAAATAACAACTGTAGGATATCAAAATTCCAAACCACATGAGACTGAGAGCCAAAGGTTCAAGGTCTTTATGATCATTCTTTGTGTCCAAACGCTACAGAGCTTAGATGTCAGCCTTGGAGAAGGAAAACACATTTACTCCTTTTATGTATAATTAGCATTGGATGTGCATTCAGGGAGAGATATATTGTTACATTTTTACTACCTCTTTTTCAAAAGTTTGCTGTTACGGTTTGAATTGTGCCCCTCCTGCCAAAAAGACACACTGAAATCCTAGCCCCTAGTACTCAGAATATGATGTTATTTAGAAGCTTTACAGAACTACTGAAGTTAAAATAAAGTCATTAGGGTGAGCTCTAATCCAGTATAACCAGGGTCCATCTAGAAAGGGAAACCTGGACAGAAACAGATGCACACAGCTGGGAGACAGTATGAAGATGCACGCGGGGTAAGGACAGCCCTGTGACTGGGGTGATGCATACAAATCGAGCATTGTCTGGCAATGCCAAAAGGTAAGAGAGACAAGGAAGTCTTCTCCCCTGGAGCCATCGGCCAAAGCCAGGCCTTGCTGACACCTTGGTGTCAGGCTTCTAATCTCCAGAAGTCTACGATAATAAATTTCCATTGTTTCAAGCCACCCAGTTTGGGGCACTTTGTTAAAGTAGCCCAGGAAACGCATATAGTTACTAAAATGAAAATGTTGCGATGACTAATATACACTTCTGCTCCTAGTCAGAAGGCAAGTGTTTTTTAAAAAAAGAAAAATCAACTCCTAAGAATGTGACACATGGAAGCCATGATTAATGCCTGATAGGGCCATAATGCCAGACTGCCCTGTAATAAGAAGGTCAGACTGCCCTTCATTCTCTCTGTCCTACAAAGAGAATGGTCACTTCTTCCTCCACGGCTCTTTCTTTCTCAAGTGTAGAGTCTGTAGTTAGGAGAAAAGCCTGGCTCCCTAACAAATTGGCCAATGTTCGATGAGAACCCTACCTCTCTGCTCAGACTGTATGAAGGGGACAAACCAGAGCCATCAGGAGTTCCTGTGCATCCTCCTACCTTCCAGAGATGTGAATGCTGAAGAGGACATTAAAGGTCATCTCTAGAAGGAATCTTCACTGACACATGAGACCCTAAATCATCAAGATGTGTCACCCAAAGTCTCTTAGGAATCCCCTAGCGCCGTTCTTCTGAGACTTCCAGGTTGGCTTTTGTATGAACATAGCAGTGAGTTAAAGACAGGAAAACAAGACGTACCAGAGGAATTGATTCATGAGCCCACCATGGCTTTCTGTGGGCTAGGGTCAGAGATTACTTCACATTTAGGAAATGTCACAAAGGGAGCCATGAACCCACTTGAAGGATTTGTTCAGTTACCCTAAAGAAAACCCCCTCGTGGTACAGCCAGCTAAAAAAAATAGTTTAGTAATTTCTTTAAAGGCTAGGCATACATTTGTCATAGCAAATCCTAGATGTATATGTTTATTCAATGACACATACACAAATTCCCATACAGCATTATTAATGATAACCAGAGTGGAAACAGTTCAAAAGTCCATGAGTCCGTGGATGAATAAATAATACATGATAAACTTAAATCACAGGAACACTATTCAGTAATAAAAAAGAATAAAACATTGACATTGGTTAAAATATGGATGAGCCTTAACAACTTTATGCTAAATAAAAAACACCAGACACAAAATTACTTATATTATTTCATTTATATGAAATATGCAGAAAGGCAAATCTATAGAGCCAGAAAGTGGATTAATAATGGTTGCCTAGCATGGGAGTGAGGATTAACTGCAGATATGAAGGATCTTGTTGAGACAAGAATGTTCTAGAACCAGATTGTGACTATGGTTGAAAAACTTAACAAATTTATGAAGAAAATTATTAAATTATACACTTAAAATGGTTGGACATTCTTGTTGAATTATACTTCAGTAAAGTTGTCTATGAAAGAAAAAGAATGGAATAATATTCAACCTTTAAAAGGAAGAAAACCCTGACCATGCCTCAAGATGTGTGAACCTAGAGGACAATATGGCAACTGAAATAAGCCAGTCTCAAAAGCACAGATGCTCTCTAATTCCACTTCTGTGCGGTTCACAAGCTAGGAGTACATAGTCAAATACATAAAGACAGAAAGTAGAATGGTGGTTGCCAGGGCCCTGAGGTAGGGGTGATAAAGTGTTCATGTTTAATCGACACAGAGCTACAGCTGGGGAAGATAAAAGAAATTTCTGTAGATGGACAGTGGTGATGGTTGTAAAATAATATGAATGTACGAATACCATAGAACTGTGCTTTTAAAATGGTTAAAATGGCACATTTTACATTATATTTTATCACAGTCTAAAAGCGAGCCTATCTTTGTTTCTACTAATGAACTGTTTTTGAAAGGTGAGCTAGGTCTGAGAAATCTCATCAGCCTTAGTCATTCAAAGGCCACCCATTGTTAAGCTCCTGCAGGGAACAGATCAATCCATAATTCCATAAAATCACAGACAGTGCAGGCTTCTGGCTGCTTGATAAACCCTAGGTGAGAACCCAGCCTGCTTTGCTGTGACTCCATAGCCCATCCCTGAAAGTTGCCTTTGGCTCACTCTCCAGAGACAGCAGCGTTTTGGATTTTACCAGGTTGGAGACTTTAGCACATCCGGGGGGCTGGGATTTTCCCTTGTTGGTATCATCACCCCAGAGACTGCACTGTCATTTGGCACACCCGAATGTGAAAATGCCAGGACATGGACCACATCTGGGGATGTTTTTCTCACAAAGGTAAGCCCAAGCTCTAAATCAAGAGCTCCTGAGAGTTGTTTGATGGCAGGCAAGAAAAGAAATATGCTTTCTATTTATCTAACAGAATATATCATTTGTCATATGTTGCTAGTTCTACAAAGTAATGGAAAATATTCATCCTTGTCCTTGGGTGGCCTTTTCTAATTCCATCCCTTTTTTCTTAGTGCTCTCACAGTAAACACTGTCATAAAAGATCTCAAGACAATTGTTTGGACAATAGAGTGTTTCACTAATAACTATCATAGGAGAAATCCTATTTTTACATAGCAGATCCTGAGGAGGAAATTTCTTTCTTTCTTCCTTCCTTCTTTCTGTCCCTTTCTTCCTTCTTTCTTCCCTCTCCACTCCCTCCCTCCCTTCTTTCCTTCCTTCCTAGTACTGAGGATTGAACCTGGCTTCTCTACTACTCAGCTATATTCTTAGCTCTTTTAATTTTTTGAGACAAGGTCTTGTGAAGTTGCCCATGTTAGCCTCAAACTTGTGCTCCTCCTGTCTCAGCCTCCTGAGTAGCTTGAATCATAGGAATGCACTGCCAGCCATAGCAATTTCTTATTTCTTTCCATGGCATACCACAAAGTTAAAAAAAGAGAAAGACTAAATTTTCTCCCCCCCCCATGTTTCTGAGAGCATGAATTTGGTCAGGAGATAGATGTCTGATTTCTGAGTGGGGGGGGGATGAGGTGGGGTGAGATGAGATGACAAGGGGAGAAGATAAAATCTGTCATCTGGGACTGCAGATACCTGTGCCCTTCTCGCAACTGCAGGTCTGGTTAATACAGGTCATCTATAGCCTATCTATGTCAACTTCAGAGCCTTCCACAAACACTGGCTCTTAATAGCAAATTGCCTTTCTCCAAGTTGTCATAATGCATAAAATTAATATTCTTGGTTTGCATCTCAGTAAAGTGAGGCAGAGAGGACTTACATAGCCAGACCAGTCAATAATCAAGCATAGAAAATGCATGAAAAGAGGAGTCTTTGTCTTCCAAATCCCCTGCTTAAGCTCCAAAACAGCACAGCACAATGTCACCACTGCCTCACTGGCTTAGTCGGAAGATGGTTCTGAAGGGGAAGGGACCCAGTGATGGTGGCTGAGTGGCTGGCTTCTGGAGGGACACTGGGTGGAATGTCCAGTAGTCACAGAATGTAGCAGAGTCAGTGAGCTTTGCGGTGACCAGTGAGTGGGGGAAGGGGGCACCGTGCCTAGAGAAGGGGAGGGGAGCAAAAGCTTGGACTGATTTACTGGAAAGTTCCAGGCCTTGTTAAGGAATCTTTAAGATAATAGCTCTTTTGATTGACCAGTGTTTTCTCTTTTCGAAATAGTAGTGGTGGTTGGCTGGGAGAGATGTGGAGAGAGCTGGGTGCTAAGGGGGTCAAAAGCCACGTGACAGGGCTGATTAACAAGCAGGCTTTGTGAGCAGTGGCAGAGGGGACACCTGCAGAGCTGCGGGACAGGTTCGCCCAGTGGGGGTAGTGTGAATGAGAAAACAGCTCCCAAAAAGATGTAGGAGGAAAGCATAAAAGCACACATACAAAAAAGTGTGTATTTGTGAGATGAGGGGATTGTGGAGTTTCATCTCAGATTCTCCTTTAAATAAATCTTCCATTATCTGATAGTCTCACCCGAGGTCAGCATCACAAGATGCCTGAGTGAGGACTCATGGTTGGGTTGTGGAGCTGGCGTTTGGCTCACAAAGGAATTCACTTTCAAACAGACATGTATTCTTCAAAAAAATAAAACAAATAAGAAATCCCTTCCAACTCAGATGACTAAAACAGAGTGGAGATGACAGCAGCATTCACTTGCAAGATCCCACAGAGCTAGCGTCCAGAGGAAAATAAATGTGACTTTCATGTCAGGGCACACAGTGTCACTTTGTTTGTAATCCCGGAAAGAGGAGGCATCACAATGCCATTGTCTTGTCAGAGGTCATCCGTAGTGTCTCATCTTGGGGGCTCTGATACAGCTCAACATGTGCTTGGCAGATTGGCGTCAGTACTAGGAGCCAGCAGGGTCCTGTGCTTGGTTTCCAGGGAGCTACATTTGGGTGGGATGGAGACCGGAGAGCAAGGGAAAAACTCCACTTCTTCCCTGGTCAATCAGCTCAGTTCAGATTTATTCCAGATGGATGTGTCTCATTTATTGAGATTTCCTTAAAATCAAGTAATAGTCTTGTAAATATTAATTGTGTGATCAATTTATTTATGTTACATCCCTACTGAGATTGGTAAATCACCAGGTAAAGTCAACACTTGAATTTGGTTTTGCCAGGGACTTGGGAAGAACTAAGCAAGGGTCGCATTGCTGTCCCTGCCTTTGTAAAGTCTTCCCCAATGCTGGGAGCTGAGTTGGATTTCACTTCTTGGTGCTTTCATTGGCTTCCATTTCTTTGTCTATAAAATGAGATATGGATTATCTCATTTTTCAAAGGTAAGGAAGCTAAGTTATACACTCTGTCTAGTCAGAACCTGGTGTGTACTGTTTTCTCAATGGATGTTTTTAAAGCATTCATGAGAAGTGAAAGCCAGTGCTTCACTCCACAGCACCTTTTTACTGAGGACACATTGCACCCATTTGTTAAGGTCCCAAGCAAGACCCTCAAAGGGGCGGTGATGAACCAACCTGCTACATCTCCTGACTTTCTAAATGGGACAAGGCAGTACAGCGGGGTGGGGGTAAGAACAACGCTAAACTGGATCACAAATTTTGAAAGCAAAATGTGGCCTATATTCTGAAGGAACAGAGCTCAGTAAGGTCATAATCCAAGGAAATCCTAGTCCGAGAAGTCAAGAAAGCCCTTCCTATTTGTGGACATTGGAGCTAAATTGCAAAGATCAAGGTTGATCGCTAGGAGAATGAGACACAGGGATGAGATAGGATGTGGGCAAGGGTCTATGATCCGTTGTTTAATTTCACTCTTTGGGGAAATCAGAATCTTTGCTGCTGTGAAATGAGAAGAAATAAATTTCTGAGCTATTTCAGGGGCATGAGATGTTATCTTCTGGCATCACAGGGACACAGATGATGCTAGGCAGGAGGTTAGGGATCTGCAGGGAAACTCTAGGGAAGGAGCGTGGAGGCCACCAGGGAGGAGCGAGGAGGTGCCCTGGGCTGGGAGGCAGGAGACCTGACTTCATCCCTGTTCACTGGAAAACTCGGGCTCAAAAAGCTTTGCTTTTACCCATGGTATACACCTGGTAGTGGCAGAATTTAGGCTAACATTCAGGCCTTTTATTCTCCTTACTATACCATATGGCTGGCCCATAAAATTGAAGACTGAAAAAAAAAAACTGCTAATGTCCCTTCCAGGTCTAAAGCACAGTATTATGAAAGATTCCCATCAACCTACTTAACATTAAAAGAAAGGTAGATAAAGTAAAAGAAGATAAGAAAGACAGGATAAAAAGAAACACAGTAAATTCTGTGAGTTTTCAGCATTGGAATGTGTCCAAGTTCATCACTTCCAGAACATTAAAATCCACATCAGGGCCATCATCAACGGGGTGTGCTGCCAGTGTGCAACCGAAAGGGCAGTGAGCAGGAGACAACTGAGGTTCCTCCACCGTGTTACCACAGCGGTTATTTCAGCCAGCACCTGATTATCGGTGCCAACTGCAGGGCAGGCTGTGGAGATGTGAAGCCCTCTGGGAGCTCAGAACCATTCTGAATCATTAGCGACAGTGTCTTCAAAGCTTTGAACGCAGCCAAGCTGGAGGCTTTCTGCACAGCGCCACTCCTGAACCATTCCCATGCTATTGTTTTGCACCTGTTGGTAAAAAACTGGAGACCATATAAAGCAAAGAAATGATTTACTTTGTGCTGAGGGTACTCAGCAAGTTAAACCATCTGGCTGGAATTGGGTCTCAAGATTAGACCATGCCTTTATTGCTTGTACCAAGTCTTCTTTTGTCTACTCCAGATGTGCGGATATGCTCTTCTGGAAGGCTTTTTAGGCGTGTTTTTAGTCCCCTTGACAGGACCCAGAGATACTGTTGTTCATGCCAGTGTCTCTTTCCCTGCCTCTCTCTGCCTCATGCATGCAGGTTTTCTCCTTACACTTTTATAGAAAATTTAAATATCTTCCCAATTAAATATATTAAGGAATCAAGGGATTTTATTTGTTTTTCCAGTAAAAGAAAGGAATCATAATAAATATTTTACTTTCTATTTCTAATGAAATTTAAATATATTTAAGTAAGTATTAAGAAATACGGTCCCTCTCCATCAAAAAAAGTCTTCCATTTTATGAAACCAGTGATTAAAAATAGAAACTGCTTCTTTGCAGGGTAGAAATTTAGGAGTGATATTTAAACTTGTTACTGGTGATACCCTACTCTTAGGCTTTCTATAGTGTAGAAAGAGAAACGTAGTCACTAAAATTAGGTTACTCTGGCATAATATTACTTAAATCACATATTCAAATGGGTGATGGTTAGTAACAACATATTAATATCACATTTATTTGTAATCAGTGCAACTATAAACAGAAGCATCTTCTAAATGCTTATCCTCAGATTCTGTTATCTAGAACTTTTCAGGTGTCAGTAGAGTATCTTGAAGTGGACAATTGGATAATGTAATGAATGTACAAAACAATTGAGAGAGAAAACAAAACCAGTTTTTCCTAATGCACAAACTCGTGCAAAGAAACCTGGATACTTTTGTAGGATCAAATGATCCTTTTCAGGGAACAAGTCACTAAGAACCTTTCTGTTCAGAAATATAATCGGTGTTCTAGGCTATCCCCTGTTTAAAGCATAACTCAACTCAACAAATGGCTTCTTTGAGTCTTGTCATTGGATCATGACCTCCAGGGATCATTTAAGGAAAGAGTGGCACACATGTAATCCCAACAGTATGGGAGGCTGAGGCAGGAGGTTTGTAAAGTCAAGCCCATCCTGAGTAACTTAATGACTTAGTGAGATCCTATCTCAATATTTAAAATAAAGGGGAGGTGAGATGTAGCTTAGTGTGAAGGCCCTGAGTTCACACTTTTTGGAAAAATAAATAGTATCTATTAAGATTAAGAAGTCCAGTGAAGGCTTCACCTTTCCCTTATACAATTTCTATCATTACAAGCTCAGGGTTAAGCCAACGACAAAGTCACCAAAACGGTGAGTACAGTCTTTGACTCACTGCACCGTTGGTTGGGCATGGATGGGGAGTAAACAGAGTTGCCAGTCTAATACACCAGGATTCTGGACATCAGTATTTGAGGCGTTCTATCACTTTAGAACTTTGAAAATTACTGGTTTCCTTTGGATGGCCGGCTTTTTTCTTATGGCAGTTTATAATGGCTAGAAGAAGCCAATGACTTTTGGAGACTTGTTTTAAGAAAAGATATCATTTATTGCATTAATTTCACACAAATTATTCCATTTAACATCTAAAATAATCCAGTGAGATAAGCCTTATTGTTGTAGTTTTACAGTTGATAGTATTTGGAGAACAAGCAACATACTCAAATTCACAGTCATTAAGTTATCAATCCCAGATTTGAATCTAAACCTACCATATGCCATAAACACATTTACAGGATCCTGCAGGCCCCAATCATATTTCCTTTGTGTTTTGAGGGTGAGAAATAATTTTTAGAGATGCACATTACTGCTGAAGCAAATGGCTTGACTTTAAAAGGATGGCGACATCTCGGCTGGTGGGTAGGAACTCCAGCTTTGATGATGCACTGGTCAAGTGTCAGCTCTGCTCTCTAAATAGCTGAACGCTCTTCAGAACGTTCATTAACTTCCCTAGGTCTCTTTGTCTGTGTCCGAACAATAAGAGCTCTAATACTACTTGCCTTAGTGGACTGCTTTTAGTTGTAAGTGAAGTCTTGTATGGAAAGCACCTAGCACAATGTGAACAGGAAAAGTAAATGTTAGCTGTTATAAATAATGTATATTCCTTCTTACCTGATATTTCTTTACTCTGAAGCTTTCTAAGTGGGAGTCAAGTGACATCCCAGAAGAGCCAATTTATGGAGAAGACTACAGGAGAAGTGATATGATTTGGAGAAGTGTTCCTTAAAGACTCATATGCTAAAGGCTTAATCCCCAGTGACACTACTGGAAAGTGCTGTGGACTTTCAGAGGTGGGGCCTGGTAGAAAGGCTTTTGTGTACTGGGGACGTGTCATCAAAGGGGATTGTGGAATCCTTTTTCTTTTTTTCCTAGCCATGAAGTAAGAGGATTTCCCCCACTACTACTGCCTTGCTGCAGGCTCAAAACAATGTAGGCAATTGATTGTGGATTGAAACTTCCAAAACTGTGAACATAAAGAAAACTTTCTTGTTTAGAAGTTATTTCTGGTATTTTGTTACAGTTGGGGAAAACTGACCAACAGAAGAAAAAAGGTGTGAAAAACAGATCGTTTCTTGGAAACTAGGCTTAATGATAACTGCAGCACTCTCTTTAGCTCCGCTTGATTTCTTGTGTAAGATTGTTGTCCATAGGCTGGCTCTGCTAATCTTTCCATCTCTCCCTCAATGCAGAGCACAGTGCTGAAATGCCAGCTGCCTGATTCACCCTGGTGAGCACAAGGAGTGGTTGCAGGTGGGGAAGGAAATGAGCATGCACAAGCACACACACACTGCTTGGAAAAAGCAGGGATCTGCAGCTCACGGACAATGCAAGACTGAGCAGGTAAATCAGCATGGTGATAATGACGTGCTTTTCTTCAGATCTCAGAGTAAGGCACAGACTGCAATCCCAGTGCAAATCAGCAGTATGGGAGGGCTATCTGAATGGCTTCACCACAGTCCCCTGTAGAGAGAATGCAGAGCATGCATTAATGACCCTGTTTTTCAGAGAAGTAAACAGATTTAAACCCCAGCAAATCAGGGCCATAGTTGGCACTAGGAAAGAGGACATTTAAATTATACTCTAGAGATAGCTCAGTAGTTCAAATCACTGTTGGATGCAATTTGAGATATTCAGTTCAATATGTAAAAACCTAGGTTTGCTTATCTTTCAATTTCTTTGTCATATTCCTGTCAAGCCTCTGATTTCACTCCCTCTTCCCTTTTTAAGACAGGACTCAGTTACGCTGCTTCTGCTAAGAGCTTTTGGCTTTAAGTCCAAATGAACACTGGCTACATTTTTAGGGACACATCACTGTCCCTGAAACTCCTTGGCTAATTTATCCTGGACACTACCTATCTTCTCCCCCTACTTTCTTTTTCAGCAATTCAAGGCAAATTAAAAAACAACAACAAAAAAAAAGCAAAAAAACATGACTTTGTTTTTCTGGTATAGTATCCTAAGGGGCTGTATTAGTCTGTTCCCTATTGCTAATAACACAATACCATCAACTAGGCAAGTTATAAAGACAAGGGATTTATTTTAGCTCACAGTTCTGGTTCAAGGTTGAGGGTCCATATCTGGTGGTGGCCTTTTTGCTGACAGAATCTCACTGGCATCATATAACAAGAAACAGGGACAGCCAGTATGTGTCCTCTCATCTCATCTTCGCTGCAAAGCTACCAGGATTCAATCATGAAGGCTCCACTCTGACAACCTTATCTAGTCCTTGTCAGCTCCTAGAGGCTCCACTGTAGTTAGAATATTTCCACCCCCTAATACCTGTCAATGGGGATTAAATGTCAACATGAGTTTGGAAGGGACAAACCTTATTCAAACATAGTATGTGCAAATGAGAAACAGAAAAAAGGAAGCACAACTCACTTGGCTGGAGTAAATTTAATACACTCATGCAGAAAGAAGACCAGCTAGAGCGGCAAGGGGCTCCTCTTTAGAGGGTGGGAACGTACCGTATAATATCTTCATGTTCCAAGAGCTAGCAAAACTGTTTACTGCATAAACCAAAGTATGGCAAAGCTCCTTCAGGAGAAGTATTTAGAAATGCATGAGAAATGGGGTTTTCACTCTTCTGTTTTCCTTTCTCTAGTGGCTCTTCCTTGTTACGTGGATGTCTTGGTTACTTTTCTCTTGTTGCTGGGACAAAGTACTTGACCCCCAAAATTAAGGAAGGAAAGGTTTATTTTGCTTACAGTTTGTGGAGGTTTCAGTCCATACTTGGCAGGTTATAAGGCAGAATGGCACATGGCAGAGGGCTACAGCTCATGGCGGCAGAACACAGCCAAATCAACAAGCACCCACAAGGGCGGAATGGCCTCAAGCAGTCTCTTCCTCTCCCTTACATATGCAAACTATCCACCCCAGGGTGGGTGTAGCTCTCACACCCATAATCAGTCAAACTCTAAAAGCCTGCCACATGACCACATGAGGCTTTGGGGGGACACCCAGACACAAACCATAACAATGGAGCTCTGGAAGAGTGTGAAGGTTGGTAAGACTTTCATAATTGCTTTCCTTTTCCTCATAAACCATTTTTCAAGAGTAATTCTCCCTCCAGATACTGACATCATGATACATCATTTGCAGAGGTCACATTTATTGAGGCATAATTAACATACAGGAAATTAACCCTTAGGGTGTTATAATTCTATTATTTTTGTACAGTATATTCACTCTTTCTAGTTGTTTCATTTTGACAGACTGGTACCATATGACCTTCACACTCAAGGTATAAAATATTTCCTTCCCCTAAAAAATTTCCATCATGCCTCTTATGTCATTAGTTCCTTCATGTCATCCCAATCCCCAGTCAATTATTGGCCTGACTTTTGCCCTAAAGCTTCACCCTTTGCAGAAAGTCATATAAATAGAATCACATGGTGTATAACATTTTGAATCTGTCTTCTTCCACTTACCATAACACTTCTGAGATTTTTCCAGGCTGTTCCATGCAAGAGTATGTGTTCTCCTTTACTGTTGAGCAATATTTCTGCATAGGAATGTACTACAACTGCCATAGAAACGTCCACTCACAATTTGATGGACATTTAGGTTGCTTCTAGGTTTTGGTGATTTTCAATAAAAATTAATTTTCCAAGACTTTTGTGAATTAATCCAAATTTTATTTAGCAACTTAGAACTTACTCATGGAGCAATTACTGACTGTACTTTTAGTTTCATGTGAAATTAAAGAATTGTCTTTTGCCCTATGAGCCAAAGAGTTTGTCCTGAAATGTGATCATGACCGGGAAAGGCTGGACACTGCTGTTCATCATGGATGTTCCAACAGGTACCTTTCTTTCTACTCTTGTACTTCCAGGCTTGTGGCTTTCCACATGGAGAAAAGAGCAGTGCTTCTTGTCTACATGCAAACTGGCAAAGGTATTATCAGTTGAACAGACCTAGAAGACAGCAGCCTCCAGTGCCTGGGACCTAATAACCCCTTTTCTAATAAAGCTATGATGTAAATAATCACTTGTGAATGTTAAAACTTTCCCCAAGGGAAATAGTGAATCAAATTTTAATACTTCAAACCCTGCTTCATTTCAAAAATTACCTGCTGAGTAAGAAAGAAACTACATATAAAGACATCAGAGGGCTACGTTATGTCAGCGCTGACTTATTATATAGTATACACACTTTAAAAAGGATGTTGTTTTAGATACTTTGCCTCGGGCATAATGATGTTGCAACAGTTCTACCCTGGATCTTCAACCTGCTGGCTAGAGTTTGGATTTACCACACCTACACAACTGCATATGCCAATTCCTCTTTTATTTTTAAAATCTCTCTTCCTTTGTTGCTCTCTGTAAGCACACACACACACACACACACACACACACACTCCTTATAGCATCACAGTTTTAAAAATATTAAAAGCAATTTATTCCAACCCTTCCTCATACACACTGAACCTCAGCTGAATATTTTCTGTCCAGTAACCCACTGGCTACTGATGAAGTTACTTTGATTTTTTTGTATAGTTCTAATTATTTTAACTTTTTTTCTCCTTTTGTTGGTTTGTTTCATATAGCAAGTTCAATGCGCTTCCCAATGTCTTCTAAGCTTTAAACAAATTTTTTGTACCTGGGAGTCATTCAGCCTTTTTTGTACACAGTTACACATTTCCCCTGCCCAAGTCATCTTGGCTTGAGTGATCTGTGTGGCAGAATCACTTCAAAATATTAAATGATTTTGTGTTTGTGTCAACCACAATTCTGCATATCCTTGGTCTTTCCTCCATGTGATATTCATGCTTCCAGCACAAGAGATGGGGAAAAAGCTGAATGCAGAGGACGGAGTCAGGTTTTGCTCGTGGGAAGATCAGGGAGAGTAGAGAGAGTACCACATTAGAAACATCTGCCCTGATGGCAATGAGGGACAGCACAGTAGGTCAAATATGTCTCGTGACCAGGACCGGGAAAGACAGTGGGCCCCTCAGGGATGCAGCTTGGACAGGTAACCTCTGAGGGCTGGATGAATCCCAGACCCCACAATGCCTTAGGCACAATGGTTGAGCAAGAAAGGGGAGCTAGAATTGAACTGGATTAGGTCTCTTGTGCTTAGTGGGGCCCTGAAACACAATTTTAGTTGAGTTCACAGAAAACTCTGGTAAGATTTCTTGGCCACCAGAGTGCATAGAATAAGTCCCACATTAGCTCTTATCCATTACTCAGAAGATGATAGAGAAAATGATTGCTTTCTTTAAATAAATTTCTATCCCTGAAAGGGCCTGGATGTCTGGATATAGGGTAGGAAGTCATGGTCCCCAGTATGCACCCTGCACTCACATGCAGGTACTGTTGCATTAGTTTCTTGTTTCTGTTCCATCCTGTTACCTATATTCCTTCAAAAGAGATTTACTAAGTGATTGCTGTAGAATAAACACAGTGCTAATTATTGAAAAATCAAATCCAAAAGAACCCTTGTTGCCACGAGGAGAGGCAGGAGACACAAATATGTGAGCAAAAGCAACTGAATGACATTAATTTGGTTTTAAAAATGTAAAAAGATCTCTTTTCTTTTGCAGACCTGCTTAAAGGCAGTTACAGAGTTTTTATCTTTAAAAATAGAGAGAAAAAGGATCAGAGGAGAAAGAAGGAGCAATAAGGAAGGGGTGGATATGACCTAAGTATGTTACATGCGTATGTGAAAATGATGTATTATTCTGTATAATTAACATGCACTCATAAAACAGTGGTCTTTATATGACCACCTCACCCTGAGGGAGCCAGCCAGGTTGTAGAGCTTCCAGGGAACTGATCTTGATAATGCTTGGCACTGCTCTATAAAGTTTTAATCATTCATAGTCCACCAGCAGGTAAAGTAGTGCTGACTTTATTGATGGTGAATGTGGATTTTGTGGACAAGATAAATGCAAGTGAAAGATAGCATTATGCGTTATCATGTTGGGAACCAATTACTTTATTCCTCACAACTCAATATTAACCTATATTATTGATAAGGAAATCAAGACTTAAAAATTTAAATGACATGCCCTGTTTCAAAACGACTAATTAGGAGCATAGCAAACATTAAAATTGAGATCTGACCTAAAATAATCCTTTACCTACTATATATTATTGCACCCTTAAAAATGCAGTATAGACATTTAAAAACCCAAAGTTAGAAATATTTTCTTACGCTTCTAAAGTTTTGTTTAAGCTCAGCCATGACTATATCCTCTATGGCCATTTTCACTGCCAAGGCAGAGCTGTGACAGAAACAGGATGACCTGAAAAGCTGAAAATATTTACTCTCTGGCCCTTTCTAGAAATTTTTGCTGACCTTGGACATGCCTGGAGAAAATATGACAATAATGCTTCACAAGTGATTTAACTTGGTAATTTTTTTTCCAATCAGAACCACATTCTTACTTATTTACCTTGAATTTGGTCTCCTTTTATTATATTTAAGGAATTTTAGGGATATCAGACAGTCTTGTTAGGTCTGTGTGACCTATTTATCATGTTTGAGCAGAAATTAGTTGTTCTCATGTCTTCTTGAATAGGGTCCTTCTGAATCTATGACAAGTGGTAATATGAAGAGCAAACTTCTTGAGAACATTTATGATTAGACTGGGAATTAGTAGTGTGCCTAATCACCTTTGAGAGAAGGACAGAAATAATTACTTTAAAACTTGGAACATTATCCGAGTTTTGGAGTGACAAGGTAGGCAATTCTTCTGGGATTATCTCATTTGAATTAGTGCCAGTCATGGAAAGCCAAGAAGGTTCCTTTGAAAGGCAAAGAGGAACATGCCTAGAGTGGCTGGTGCATTCATTTACAAAATCATGTATATGCAGTATGTATGTCTATGTGCACACACACACCCACAAACACACACACATACACGTTATTTCAGGCACAGCAACCAACCATTTTCCCCACTGATATTTATTTTGGTCTGATTTTTCTATTGCTTTCAGGTGACAAGGTAATCTTTCCTTCCCCCATTCTTTTTCCTCTTCCCACCTGAGTCTGATTACATTTGCCTTGGCTGTCTCCCTCCTGTGCTAAAACCCATGCTGGTGACTTCAGAGCAGGTTGCATCAACTTTACAGGTCATTTTCTTCTCCAGCAACGTCCCATCAGTCTTCGTTATCACCATTCTCACTTCTCTTCAAAGAGTTTGTCTGGACAATTGCTCAAGCAGTGATGAGGACAGTCCCACGTCCCTAGAGTGTTGACTCCATTGGGCTATGACTCCACTGGGAGAATCCAGAGGCTGCCCACTCACCTTGTGGGTGGTATACTTCATGGTGTAATGGGAAGGCAGGAGCATTTAAATTGTCCTGGAGCAAAGGTGTTTCCTGGAAGAGGTAATGTGATTGGAATCTGAAAGAATGAGTAGAGGTGATTCTCAAGAACATGCAGGAGAGCCAGAAAGGGAAGGGAAGAGACCAGACAGGAGGGTAACACTGTCTTGGGCAGTGTAATAGTTTGTATCTAAAATTCCCCTTAGAGACTCACATACTCAGAGGTGGGGCTTTTGGAAGGTGATGGATCATGGGTCTTATAGCTGCTTGCTGTCAGGAGGTGGGAACTTGTTGAAAGAGATGGGTCACTGGGGCTGTGGGCTGCAAGGATTTATCCTGTCCTCCTTTGATCTCTCTCTTCCCACTGCCATACCTGAGTAATTCTCCTTTACCATACTTCCCTGCTTTGGAGCCAGGCAACTAGGAACTGAAATTTCTGCAAACTGTGAGCCACAATAAGCCTTTCCTTTTTTAAATTGGGTATTGTGTCCCAGAGGAGAGAAAGTAACTGAGACAGGCAACCATTTGGCCACTGATTCTCTGAAATGGAATTCTCACCTCGCCCCACTGCCCACTTCCATTCTGCAGTTGGTGGTGGGAAATGAAGTCCAGTTCTGCATTAGAGGAAGTATTTCTGATGGTCTACTGATCTTTGTTAAGCCCTAATTAATATTTCTGTTTCTCCTGCTAACACTGTCTTTCTCACTCAGTAAAAAGCAAATCTTCAGCATTTACCCCCACAAGCAGGGTAGGATTAGCTCACCTAAGCTTGTGCCAGTTAAAATTCCCCCACAGACCTGCTGTTCTTGATGTGAACTGAAGTAGAAACAGGACCTGCCTGGCGGGCTGCTTAGACAAAGAGTTGCCTTCGGGACTTTCCTTATTTAGTGAAACTATTGTTGACAAACCAAAACTGCACTCAGGCTCCTACCCACACTTTATTCAAGCCAGATAGTATACTAAAAGCTTTGTGTAAGCAACAGTCTCATTCCTTTCAGTAACTGTTGGCTCTCACACAAGAGAATTCAAGCATCACCCTAAAGGTTTCATAAGCATCCTTGGGTAAGACTCAGCACTAGCAAACTGCAAGACACAACTTAAATACACAATAAAGTAAGTAGAGTAGGACAATCAGAGTTTACATGTGAGTAATATTTCTTCTCTAATGTCAACAGATTTAAAATATCTCTTTCTTGCATAAGTAGCAAATAAGAATTGTGCTAAAGCACTTCCTGCATAAACAGCTTAGAAAGTACACAGCTAAGCTTAATGGTTGGAAGACTGAGCCAATGGACTGTCTTGGAGTTTGTGCATCACTGTTAATATTTGTGGTGACTTTTATATACTGTACATACTGTGGTTTTATGCATTGCTGCAGGCACTGCCTTACACAGAAATGTGACAGGAGCTTTTGATGTTCAGCATATTTTGGAACAAAAGCATGACACGAAGACCCTTCTAACTGCCTTCCAGTTTGTCTCTTGCAGAGTTACAGTGGGGATGTTTTCTTTTGTCGAGACAGTCTTTGAGATGGGCACTATTAAACTATGGTTTTATAGCTATTTATAGCTTTGGGTTGATGTTAAAAAATTATACATCCTTAATCACCCACAGTTTAACAACGTTATTTGAGAAGAAAATTCAAAAGAAATAATGAAAAATCATTTCAGTAAATTTCTCCACCCTTGGAAATCTGGCTTTCTATTCAGATATTTGGACAAATAATGCATGCAACAGTTAAATCTGCTCATGTGTCTAAGCTTGATTTTTGTGTTGAATATGGAAAGGGCTAGGGCACAGAAAGAATTTCACTACTCTTTTAAGGATTATCACAAAAACCTTTTTTATAGCAAGTATTACGAAGAGATATCAGGGTATGATATGAAAAGCAGGTTAGTTGATTTCATTACATCTGCTGCATTTGAAAATCGACTGAAGGGAACTTGCTTCAGAACAGAAGAGAAAATCTTGTGTAAGTGAGAGCCATGTTCTGAATAAGGAGAAGAAGCATAGAGAGGACTGCCCTGCTTTTTGAGCAGCAACCTTCTTTCCTGTGTTTCGTAATGAATGTCCTTTGCACATCTCTAGCCGAACACTTATCACAATGAGATTTGATTATCTGCCCTTTAATCTGCTTCTCCTACTACACTGTGAGCACCTCTATGTTGTTTAAATTAGTTTCCCTAAATCCTGGCCACAGTAGGTGCTCCACAAGCATTTTGGAAGGAAGAGAAGGAAGGAAGGGAAAAGCTCCCTTTAATATCTATGAAGGTACATGTGTTAATCAAAATAGAACATGTATTTAGTTTGATAAGACACTTTATTCATAACCAAATTTACTTAGGATTAAACATGTTATAATTTAACAGGTATGATAAACCTCACACAATGAAAAATAAGTGCAATATATTCTAAAGGGCTTTTAAATATTAAATGTAAACTAAACTGATGAAAAATTTTACCCTCAAGAGCTACCAGGGATATTAACTAAGCAGAGTAAAAGGTAGAAAGGGAAATTACTGAAATAACCTTGAGTGAGTTATTTGAATAACTATACAGTCACTATAGACTTCTAAAGGATTTTGAAAGTGAACAAGGAAATATTGTTAAAATAAAGCACCTTTACCTATTGTCTTTAGATATTAGGGAAACAAAAAATTTTAGTAAGTCATACTGATAACTGATTGATTTAATTCTTGGTAATTGGAGTGCTTTAAAAAAACTGAATAATGCAAATATGCTGGTTAATCATTAGAAGACTCCAAATCTTTTTTCTTTCACTGCTTAACAACAAAAAGATTGTAAATCCTTGAAGTTCCCTTGGAATTATCTTAGGTAAAGTCCAAAGTTTATGATAGTGTTTCATAAACCATAAACTTTGTCACCCAACTACTCTTAACCAGAGAGAAGTGTCAACACACCTGATGTTTGGAGGTAGGCCCTCCGCTCCTGCCCCATGCTTTTGCTTTAAAGATGCATATATTCTTGGAAGTTTACCCCCAAATATCCAGAGATTTTAAAAATAAAACATTTTATTTTAAAACTTCAAATTTATAGAAAAATTGTAACAATAGTATAGAGCTGCCACATACCCCAATGCTGTTTCCTCTATTATTAGCATCTTATGTTAATATGGTATGTTTGTTGCAATAATTGATCGATATGAATGTGTGATTATTAGCTAAGGTTCTTAATCTATGCAGATTTCCTTAGTTTTTACGTACTTAGCTATCAAGTTTTGTTGAGCTGTTCCTAGGTTGTAACAGTTACTTTCTTTATTTTGTGATGACTTTGACAGTTTTGAGGACAAGCGACCAGATATTTTGTAGAATGTCCCTCAGGATTAGTTTTCCATGTTTCTCAGAATTAGAGAGCTTGTGGGTGTTTGGAAGGGAGACCACAGGTAAAGTGTCAGCTAAAGCCCACGACACCGAGATCGTCCCCATGACCTGTCATGGTTGGGGTTGAGCCTGGCCTGCTAGCTGAGGTAGAGTTTGACATCTTGCTCACCTGGGCATTTACTTCCCTCCATTCTTCCTGTACTGGACTCTGAAAGGAAATCACACAGCACAACTCAAACTCAAGAAGCAGGGAATTATACTCACCTCCTTGAGGGAGGAGTACATAATATATTTGGAATGTTTCTGCACAGATTTGTTTCTTTTCTGTCTTTCTTTAATTATTTATTCTCTCAATTGGTTATTTATACTAGCATAGGCTTATGAATACTTATTTTATACTTCAAATTGCAATCCAATTGTACTTTATTTACTTTTGTTTCTTAAGTCTTTATTTACTTTGTTCTAATTTTGGCTATTAAACCTTTCAGTTAGCATCCGTGCTTGTGGGGTTTGGTAGGTTTTCTTTCTTTCTTTTTTTTTTGGAATTCAGCAATATGGTAGTGTATACTGTTGTCTTCAAATTAGTTGTTCAGATTACCAGAAATAAGCATGCAAAGTTGGTCCAAAAAATTAAAAAGAAGAAAAAAGTTTAAGCATTGACTGTTCCTTTCAATGGACCAGTAGAAATCAGCCGTACAATTATTCTGGCACTACAAGGTGCTACAGTTTCATCTTCTGTACTTTTGATTCCATGTCCAGATTTAGCATTTTTTCTATAGAGTTCTGCTTCCTCTTCAGAGAATGGTATTAGAAACCAAGACCAGAGTGCTCATTATACATGGTATCCTTCATTCCTTTGAATAAGGAATGAAGGCCCTACTACAAAACTTATAAAGGATTTTAAAAGTTAACAAGGAAATATTGCTAATATAAAGCACCTTTACTTATTGTCTTTATGTGAGATGGAAACAAAACATTTTATTAAATCTGTCTGATAAGTGGTTGATTTAACTCTTTATGAATAGAATTTATTTATTACAGCCCCTCTTTGGGGTGATTGAGTACTGGGGATCAAAGCCGGAAGCCAGGGATGTTATACCTGAGTTACATACCCTGACAGAGAAAGAAACATATCTCCCTATAAATATTCCTATGTGGAACTAAAGTACATGCAGACATACTTTAATCTATATCAAGCAAAGAATAAATTTACACAGTTTTCAATTTAAATCCATTAACACATGAGTCCTTATAGCCTTCACCCTTTATCTGCAAACTCTCATTCCAACAGTGAGAAGCTGACCTCCATTGCCATCCATTTACATTACTGTGTATTTCCATTACACATGGACAGTAGTATCTGAAATGTTATTCTATACCCCCAAGGGAAATTGCCTTATCAACTAGAGCACAGTGCTCATGTGCAGATTCTTTTGCCTTTAGTCTTACAGGCCCCACTCATTTCCACAATCACTAAGGACAGTACTTCTCACAGCTTCAGTGAGGTTATTTCATCCAGTAGAGGTAGACTGAAATACAATTAGATTGTTTTGTTATTTTCTGTGTTTAATCCTTTGTGCCTAACTTATCTCACTAATATAAAGTCCTTCAGTTTCATATTGGTACAAATGATAGAATCTCACTCTTTCTTTATGTATCTATGTATGTATCTATCAATCATCTATCTATAATCTATCTCCATTCATTTATTGATGAACACCTACCTTGATTCCACAGCTTGTCTATAGTGAATAATGGTACAGTAAAGATAGATGTGTATATGTTTCTTTAACCTACTAATTTCATTTTCTATAGATATATACCTCAGAGTGAGATTTCTGGATTTTATAGTAGTTTTATTTCTAGCTTTTTGAGCAACTTCCATACTGTTTTCTGTAATGGCTATACTGATTTACATTCCTATCAACAGTGTATGAGAATTCTCCTTTCCCCACATCCAGTTCGGTATTTGTTGTTCTTTTGTCATTTTGACTATAGCTAGTCTTACTGGGATAAGATGATATCATATTGTGGCTGTAATTTGCATTTCCCTGATGATTAGATGTGGAACATTTTTCCATGTGTTGTTCATTCATATATCTTGTTTTGAGAAATGTCTATTCAAGTCATTTGCCCATTTTTCAGATTATTTTTTTTCTTGCTTCTATTCTTTCTTTTTTAACTTTGGCTGTTGAGTTCTTTACATATTTAAGATGTTAATTCCTTGTGGAATGAATAGTTCACAAATATTTTCTCCTATTTAATAAGTTCATTTCACTGTTTCCTTTGGTGTGAAAAGCTTTTTAGTTTCATGTAATCCCATTCGTCAGCTTTTTAAAATTTATTTTGGTAATATCTCAAAACCTTTGCCTGGACTACTATGTGGTTTTTAAAATTGTGCATAAATTAAGGTCTACTCTGTACAGATTTGGTTTAATGAGAATAAGTTACTTGACATCCAATAAAACTGTTAAGTTAGAAGGGATTCACTAATTTAACAAATACTTTTCAAATTCCTACTTTTTGTTAGGCCCTGTAACAGTGTTGGTCTGTGGGGCTTTATCTTGTAGTTTATAGTTCCTATTACATCCTTGCATACTCAGAGCATGGGCATTCCCACTTAAAAGACACTAAGAAAGCTGGGTTAAGATATTTATAGCCACATCTCTAGAATTCTAAAATTCCTTAGCTGTGTGTAACCAAACATCCCTCTGTGATTCTGAAACAGCTATCACAGTACTAACTGAGTCTGTTGTCTCACAAAGTCAAACAAGGAAATCATATACAGAATGGAGGTAAAAGGGCAACTTTCTATTGGAAATATAAGAAGAAAAATGGCTCCTGGTGAGTATCTAGGAGAGGTTCCTGAAAGTGGTGTACCAGGTCCCCTGTTAGTCCAGAAATTCTCATGGATGAGCAGAGAATGTGAAGAGCTCAGTTGTTTACTGGTCACCTGTCACGGATAGTTCGGTGGGTTTAAAATGACCAGTTGGAACTCAAGCTGCCTAAACCAGTTATTCAGCATGAAGAGTTTAAACAAAATCTGAATTTTAAAGAAAAATCAATTATTCTGCATTTTAAATTCCTTGAAACTCAGGAACTTCGTAGGAAGGGACAGAATTCCATGTCATCAGAGGAAGTCCATTCTTTGTCAAAATCCTAGTCCACTGTCTTTTTAATTTTAATTCTTATCAGCATGTCTGGTCACACCACTCTATCTCAGGCCTCCTTTTCAGCTATTTATAAACTAACTAACTAAAGTTCCAGAATCTACAGTTCCAGAATCTACAAAAATAATCTATTTAGAAAATAACATTTACATAAAGGTAGAACCATTTTCCACTCTTGGTAAAAAAATCAATTCAAACTGCAGGGGGGAATAATAATCACTAAAGTCAGTAGTAGCTTTTGTCTAATACAAATGCCATCAGCACAATTTAAATTATAATCCCCTTTGTCAATCTGGGATTGCTGAAAATAACAATTAAGCTATTCTAAACTTGCAAGTGATCTACAAGATTGTTTTTCTATGGGCTTTATTTGCACCAACCATATAATCTAAACTGCTAATGAAATTGCACATGTAAAATTATGTCAATAAAGGAAGGAAGGACAGTTGTTTGTTGCTCTTATCATTAGAAGTAGGAGTGGGAATGAGGGAACAGGCTTTCTGGCATTGGCAAATTGACAAATGGATAATCTTTCTTAAGGACACTATGCTTTGTAAATCTTTCCTCCATTATTTTGCCTAATTCCCAGAATGATCACTTACACCCTATTAGTATAAGGCAGTCTTAGATAAGGAATATCTATTTCTACAGCTGCTCTAGCAAGTGAATATAATTGAGAACTAGATAGGAACAATATTCTGGGATAGTATAATGGGGATGAAAAGTTTAATAATGATTTTCCTAAATTTTTTACATTTATGAAATAGGGTATTCCGTTGTCACTGGATGGTATCTTTTGATGTGTAAACACCACTGCTCTGAGGTTTGTAAACAGTATTTTGTGGGTGAAGTCTCTCACAAAATACTGTCACAGTATTGTGGGTGGAGGGGCTGTAGGGTGGACCTTTTGGTATGTAATTATAAGGTAAACAACTACTTCTTGTTTATAGAAAATTTGGAACCCAGAAAAGAAATCCAAGAGTGGAACTTCCTGCTGAGACATTAGTAGGTGCCTGACAATGTTGATTAGCTGTAAGAACAGAACTCTATGTCTGATGAGATAAAAACAAATTTTCCCCAGAACTTTCCAGAAAAAATTTTTTTCCATAGGTGATATGTGTATTTTGCTGTCCAAACAGTTGCTTTTGAAAAATTAGGAGTCATCATCAGCTTAGGGGGAAAAATCCATTCTCTGAGCTTCTTTTTCAGGCAGGCTGGAGGAGGAAATGAGAAGGGGAATGATTTGCCTGAGCTGATGCCACCTGGACTGGGGCCATTGTTTGTAGGAGGTGGTGCCATGTACCAGACTTTGGAACAGTCTTGTGACTTCTGTGATTTGCCATGCTCAAATTTGGTGGGGGGTGGGGGGTGGGGAATGGGGTGGGTGAGACTATACCCAAAGAGAAGGTATAATGATCACTTATCCCCAGAGGGAAAGGGTTGCATTCTGGACCAGATAGAAAGGATTCTTCCCTTTCTCTGGAGACTGAATTGGGCTTGTCTGAGGTAGGGGAAATCTTGGGGAGGCCTGTGTCTTGGGGACACTTATGGAACCTAGGTCAGAGTGCAGAGGTTGGGTTAGAGCCTGAAATTATGAGAGTACAGTTCTAAAAGCAGCTCTGAATACCATATAGCTCTACCCAGCTCTTCTGTAAAATCCTACTATGACCCCATGAAAGGTATGATAATGCTTATTAGAAACAAACTCAGTAATCTAATTTGAAAAAAACAAAAACTAGCTTTTAATAATGGAACACTGCTCCAAACATTTAAAGCTAAGTACTTCCCATGGCAGTCACTGTCTTCCTTTGTCCTCACATGGGCCCTCATGTGTACTCCAGGCAGTCACAGAAGTCACTAGCATGTCTCAGTGTCCAGTGCATGTCACCTCCAAGGACAGTTCATGTAGAATGGTGCCCCTTCTTCTGTGTGCACACTGACTCTTCTCTTGCCAACACCCTTCACGGGGGTAGGGGACTCATGTTCTTACAACCTTAATGCCTGCTATTAGAACCCATTCTAAAGTAACGTAAGTAATAAAATGTGTAACTGGAAACTTGCCAAACATTTGTAGAGGGCTATACCTTTCATTACGTGCTTGAAAAAAGTTTGACTTCATTTGAGTAACACTTTCCTGCTGCATCACTAAGGGGTTTCATTCTTCTATATTTTATTTTAGTTTAGTTTTTTGGTACCAGGAATTGAACTCATGACCTCAGGCTTGCCAGTCAAGCGCTTATGCCACTGAGCTATATTCCCAGCCCTCTTCTATAGTTCAGAGTAAAGGTATACACAGCAGATCTTTGCAAAAGACTAGGCAGATGTTAGTTCTGACTAGCTTCCTAGATTTAGCACATTGGGGCACTGCGTTCCATTGCCTTTTTTGGTGTCACAGGACTTGATCTTCAAACAAGTGCATGAAGTGGGTCAGTCAACTCTGGATGGAAGCAAGCGAATTATTGACATTGGGGACAAGGATGCTCGAGACACTTAAACAGTAAGTGCCCAGCTGCTTGGTAGACCTCGTGACCATGGCGGCAAAGAATGATTCCCTCAAAAGATCCGCAAGACTCCTCTCAGCTCTTTGGCAGACTGTATAACCTGTGTGGTGCTTCTGTATCCCTCAGAATGCCACTGTGGAGACTGGCACAAAGGAAGTGAGTGAATGTGCTGGGTGAAAGGGAAAAGATAAGGTCATTGCCACCAAGGGAGCACTCTCTGTCCCAGGTGTTTGTCAACAAGCAACAGATTGAATCCTCCCAGTTATTAAGGGGATATGGGATCATAATCCCCATTTCACAGATGAGGAAACTGAAGCTCAGGGAATCTAATGTTTAACTTCACATGGTATGAAAATGGGGACTAGGATTCAAACTGTGTTCCCCATATTTAAATTCTAAAAAAGTTCACTTTTTAAAAAAAAACCTGATTAATTTCTGGAACATTCATATAATCTAGGTGAAATACAATAAAAATTGTATTTCAAGAAGAACTCATGGTAGCACTTCAAACTGCACATTTCATAGAACTGTTACCTGAGAAAAATAAAGCTTGAGTCTACTGTGCAATGCTGCAGTGGATTTGTATGGCAGGAGTGCTATGGTGTGTCTGCAAATTAAGGCTTTGGTCCCAGACACACTTACTTCTGGTAAGATATATATGTATTTTCTCACTCTGGTTCATTTTCTTCCACTTTTTGAAAACATATGTGACTCACTGCATGTGTTTTTGCTTCTGGAATGATGTTCAGAAATCACATTGTTTGCTTCAGTGGAGCCACTTGGGGAAAAAGCTATACAAATCCCATGGTAACCCCCACGATGTGACAATGCCACCAGCAGCAATAGCAACGCCACCATTGTCATGTCATCACCATCGTTGTCGTCAGCAGTAGCAGCAGCACCATCATCATCACCACCATCAACATCAGCAGCAGCACCATCACCATCATCATCATCATCAACATCATCACCACTGCCAGTGTTTCTTAGGAGAGCTGTGGTAGCTTTTCTCTTCTACTTATGAATATAACATTTATGATTTTTTCACTAATATGTTATCTTCCATAATCACCTATGCCTATTGAAAGCTCAACTATTTTAAACATAACAGGATACAGATTTCTAGGAAGCAATAACAAATACCCATGAATTTAATGGCAAAGGTTGTTAACAAACTCTTCCTTTTAATCCTTCAAATTCTTCTCCTTGTTTATTTAGAAATTATCAGCCTTCAACAATGTCTTTGAAGTTAATTTGAACACATGCTTTTCCAACTCACTCCCACTCAATTCCCAACACACATGTGCATGTACGCACACACACATGTGCCACACACTCACTTGCTTCAATAATATTTCACTCCTGCTTATGTATTTATGTTATGTACATACAAGTGTTCTCACTTGTTGCCTATTTCTCAAGATCTCAGGTCTTGGTTAATAAGCACACAGTGAGTATCATCTCAGTGATCTATATTATAAGAACAATCCCTGTGTTTAATAACTGTGACTAGTAGCTGAAAATATTAAGCTGATTTTCCAGACCAACCTATTAGATTTTGAGTATACAAAGACATATCATCTTTGAATATTAATGTTAAAAATTTTTTAAGAATATGTCCAAAACTGCGCTCAAAGTTTGCGACATCTTTTATTTTATGGTGGCAAATTCTTGCTATTCAATGATTGGATTTTTTTTTTTTTTTTTTTTTGAGACAAGAGTCTCACTATGTAACCTAGGCTGGCCTCAAACTCACAGCAATCCTCCTGCCTCATCCTCCTGAGTGTAGGGATTGCAGGTGTGTGACACCACCTCTGGCTATGGACTGGAGTTTTGAAAAAGGCTCCATTTAGAGGCAGGCTGTGGAGTAAAGCGAATAATCAAACTGAAAATTGAGGGGTGTGTGTGTGTGTGTGTGTGTGTATTTAAAAACAGGCTTTGACTAAAATGTAATGTTATGATTCTCAGCAAGTAATTAAAAGTTCTAGGAATTGCATGCTATTTATGGTGTATTTTGAAAATGTATTCACAGCTGAAAAATAGAATAGCAAAATCTTTCATTAAACAAAAAATAAAAATAAATTTTACATTTAAATTTCCTTAGATGATATGACAAGTGATATGAGTTTGAGTTAGAGTGTAGTCAAGAGTTTTTTTTTAAACACGTTCCATAAGATCTGAAAAGACTAACATACATTGTAATAAGACTTTTTTTTTTTTTTTTTGGAGTGGATTCCAACCTAACTTTAAAGGCAATTCAAAAATAGGACTCTAGAAATATTTTGAAAAATGGCAAATGCATTACAATAAAGGCTTTTAGGCTAGTTTGTTTGAAGGTGTTACTTATTTTAATAGTCAAATTCTAATACATTCATTTAATAGTTAGGTTAATACATGATACTCATTTCTTTCCTATCGAACTATTTTCTCCCAAATTGGAGGGCTTTGCAGATTTTAGACTAAAAATTTCCACAGTCCTTAAGAGAAAAAACCAAGTTGTATAATCTTTCTTTATTGGGTTCTTAGCTCTCTGAAACTACAAGTTCCAGAGGAACATCAAATGTAACTCACATGGTTGAGTTGTTGGTTTTTAGGCCAATATGTGGGTCTATGCATTACATTTATAACCTTTATCAACATATCTAAGTATCCTCATATGTAAGTATCCTCATGGCCTTTTGAAGGACAATGACCTGGGAAGAAATTTCCCCAAGTGGAATCATCTCATGTGTTAGACCACTGCAAAAATAACATGATAGAGTCTGCACTGAGAAAGCCCTATTGATCCCTGCATGTATCATCCTGCCTGTCCAGCTTGAAAGACAGGTGAGCACCAAAGCATAATGCATTATCACTCCTCAAATGAAAACAGCAGTGCATTTCCTACCCTGCAAAAGTCTTCTATTCTGGACATAGAGAGGTTCTACTAACATCCAGTTTATTAGACAAGAAAATAGCACGTCAAAGGTGGGATCACTGATGACCGGGCTTTTTGTTTCATCGTTGTGGGGCACTTTTGCATTGCCTGACTTTGCAGCTGTGCTATTGCGGAAATACATTGCAGCCAAATGTCGGGAAGGAATTCCCTAATTGTGCCTATGACATGATTCAGCTATTTTTAGGGTTTCAGCTGGTGTCCCTACCAGTTCCACATGATCTAGAGTATGCTCCATTTCCTTCTATTGAGATAATTTGGGAAGTGAGTATTGGATGGAATTTTATTCCCTGAATTACCACTAGTGCTACTTTATAATAAACAAGTTCTTAGAATTCTTTCCACTGGCCTAATACAGTTTAGTTGCCTCCTCACACTCGACGAGCACAGAGAATTAAGGAAAAATGGACTATAGAAAGCTTGAGAGTCTCTGGCTCCTATCACTTTATTAGTAACTCAAAGAGTGAGCCTAGTGAATCCACCCACACAGTAGTTTTCACTCTGGGCTCTGCAGAGAATAGGCCCTTCTGCTTAGACTCTCCAAGGCTGAGACTCAAAGTTTACATTTTTAACAGTCTCTCGTGTGATTCTTGCTCACTGAAGTCTGAGACCACTGCTGACAAAGCCCCACGAAAGTAGGAGAAGAAATTTGAGGTTCCCAGATGTTCCAGCCCCATCCACACCCACCTATTTTGCATATAGATTCCTCTCTCTGGTTTGAAAGAAATGCTTCTATGATGAGAAAACAAAAGGTTAGAGACATCTCATTCAGTGAAAGGAACTTTTCTCGTTCTTATCTGCAATGAGGGTGTCTTGCTGGTTAGGGTGCAAGTGAATTTGCAAGAAAGTGACTTTGTCCAGGTAACTGCAAGACATGGAAAGCCACTTACTTCATCAACCTTAGGGACACAGTTCAGTGCCTCCAGCTGCAACTGACTGGTTGATGCAGGGGTCCTGGAATTTTGGCTAGGGTACTGGGATTCACCTTTTTTCCTCAGTTGCACATCCAGGAGCCCACTATTCATCCAATTTTCAGCCTGGCCTTCAGCCCAAGAATCCCTCCTTTCAGATAAGGCTTAAAAATGTCACACACACACGCACACACACACCACACAAACATGACTACAGAATGCATTCCACATGGTGTTTTATAGGTCACACAGAATAAAGACACTAAGATATTATAACCAGGCTATAAAACAATTTTGTATAGTGTGGTTGTTTGCTTTCCTAAATGCCTGAAGGAAGCCTTTCCTATAGCTCCCAATTTAGCAAGCAGTCTATAAGGCGAGAACAACAAAATAGACAAATAATAGATATTCAAACTTTTAAAACCATTCAGCATTCATATGGCATGCTGTTGAATTTTTTATGTTCATTAATGCAATTCAGATAAGTCAGTATGTTAACAGTTCCAAACCCACAAAATATGGTACATAGTAACTGTCACATGTTTATTTTGCATGATTGTATATAAAGCTCCATACTACATAATCTATGAGATGTAAACAAGAAATAAAAACCTGAGTCAAGCCTTCCAGACAGACATGTAAACAGGGAAGGTGCAGAAGAGAGAAGAGTTAATGCTCAAACTAGAAATCACAATAAACACAAGGATCTGAGAGCTGTGTCATCATGTAGGAGACAATGGAAAGCCCAAATGCTTCTTTTAGCTGCTTCTTTTTCATAATAGAACATTTTGCCATGTGTCCTTTCATGTATCGTGTGTGTGTGTGTGTGTGTGTGTGTGTGTGTGTGTGCATGTCTCTGGGTGTTTGTCTCTATATATTTTTCTCCTGTTTTTGTTGCTGTTTGATAAGTTTTCAAAAGGAAAAAAAATCCTTTTGAGTACATATTCACTGGAAAATTCTAAAGTTAACTCAGAGGCATGGTTGTCAATGTACTGTGCATCTTTCAGAGATATCTTGTGAAAATACAGGCATACTTTTTTTATTTTTTAAAATGAAATATAGTACTACATAATATTTTGTGCTTGAGACCACTTAGAAGAAATTGTATGTTTAATGGTAACATAGCATTTTATCATCCTCCCATAACTATTTTAACCTGGTCTCTACTCATAGGCACTTATGTTTTCAGTTGGTTGCTATTTTAGTAAACTCCTAGAAGTGGAATTGTTGAATATGTGTGTTATATTCCTTAATAACTGTGGCAATTTTTATATGCATAAAAACTTAAAGTCTAAAACAAATCAACATATTTACCACTGTCCCAAGCAATCCATTCTGTAAACCCTTTAACTGCAATTACTTCCTCTTTACTTCTTATTACAGGTTGTGTCTAGATATCCACTCTCCAAGCCTCATATGCTCATAGGTGGGGCTTTTGGGTGCTAGCTGGCTCATGGCTGTGTGATGCTGGATTATAATGTGAGATACTTGGATTAAAGGTGTGTGATAACTAAATTGGTTCAGTGTATTTCTGGGTGTGGATGGCACCAATCAATAGGCCTTTAGTCTGGGTGGAATATAAAGAAACAGAAAGAAAACAGGTTCACTCCTTCCTGCTTCCTGCCTGCCCTGCTATGGACTGTTTCTCCTCTGCTCTGCTCCTCTGCCAACTGGGACTGAAACTGCTTCAAACTATGAACTAAAATAAACCTTTCCTCCTTCAATTTGTGGATGATGGGTGTTTTGTCTCAGCAGTGAAAAAGTAGCCAAGAAACTTTTTTACTATCATGTATTTTTATTTTATCTTATTTATTTTGCTGTACTAGGAATTCAACTCAGGGTTTGCACACTAGGCTACACTCTCAAGCCTTTTCTTTATCTTTGAGAGTTTTGCTAAGTCAATAAATTCCCAGACTCATACTCGTGATCTTCCTACCTTATCCTGTCAGAGAACTAGGAATATCGGTATGCACCACCGCACCTAGCTACTGAGTACTTTTAGTTCTTTCTTTTTCATTTGATGCAGAAAAATGATATTATTTTCTTCCACATTAAGATTTGCTTCTGTATACCCCCTTTACTGATTTCTTTGCTATTACTCTTCTTTCATCCCAGACCTTGTGTTTAGAGTATATGTCTCTTTTTCAGAAATTCCTATTTAGAAATTCTTATAGAGAGGATACTAGCTTTTGTTTGTCTTAAATATTTTTATTTCATCTTTATATTTGAGTTAAGAAATTTGTGATATGAAATGTTCATTTTTAAGTATTGTTTGTTAGTGTAATTTCACTGTCTTCTTACTTCCATTATTGTACTGAAGAAGTCAGCTACCTGTCTCAGTGTCACTGTTTAGTGGATGACACTTCTTTTCTCACTGATTGCTTGTAAGGAAACCATCTTATTTTCTGCTACAATATGATTATGTTGCACATAACTGTAAATTCTTAAAATTTAATCTTATTTAAATATGTTCACTATCGAAATGTGAAAATTGGGAAATTTTACAAAAACAGAAAATCTTAGACATTTTCAATTTAAATAGTGCCTCATTTTCATTTTCTTTATTATGCCCTCTGCAACTTTGATTTGGATTCTGTGATTCTGAATCATTTTCTTTGATATTAGGTTCTTAATGCCTTTACATTTTTTCTACTTCATTTTCTGTCTGTGTTGAATTCTAGGTGATTTCTGCAGAACTATTTTCCATCTATTTAAATTATTTGTAAGCTTTCCTTGCTGTGTAACCTCAATATTGGATTTAATTGCAATGACTATTCTTTGTTGTTAAACATTCTTTTAGATATATTTTGAACCTCCTTTATTGATTTTATAATTGTTCATTTGTTATGTCTTATGTTTCTAAGTTTATTGTGATTTTTGTCTCTGGATATATGCCGCTTGAGGTTCTACCTTTAGTAGAACTTGAGGCCCCATTTAAAAGTTTAAATTTAAACTTTTAAATCCCATTTAAATCCCCACCCCCAAACGAAAGTAAGTTCCTTCGGAACAAAGATGCATTTGCCTCTCTCTGGTACCGAGGGGGCATTTCCAACAAGTGGGTATTTTAAGATCAATTCTAGCTTTGTAGTGTGAATTGGACTATATAAATTCATATGAAAACTGGGTTATGGTTTCTTTATTTTCCATAGATATATTTCCCCTTTCAGCCTATCTCCAAGGCTGGGAGAGGAACTACTCACTAATAGCCACTCTGTTAGTTCTTAGCTTCATCTGATGCTCCTAGGTTTTTCTTGGATTTTCCTTTATGAGTCGCCTCCTTGGTTGGGTGTCAGGATTTGTTTTGTGTCTCTCACATTTTTCACAGTTGTTCAAAACACAACTGGAAAGTAATCATGGTTTAAAATACCAAGAGAAAAAGCCAAATTTAGTGCCTAGTCACCTCTGCACTTTTCCCTTTAATTAACTTTTTTTTTTCATGATTTCTATTCTCCTGTTTATGAGTTGATTTTAAAAGTATTTTTAAAAGCTACATAAAAACCTCTGTCTTTGTTCATTCACAGTGTCTTGTGTTTTTATGTTTATTATGATTTTTGATTCTGGATCTATGTTCCTTGAGGTTTTACCTTCAGTAGAATTTGAGGCCTTTGTCCTTGCTGTTTTGAGTGGAAGAACAGATTAGGATATCTCTGCAGAATCCTGTCAAGAAACAGTACCCACACAATTTTCAAGAGGTGAGCTTCAGTTTCTAGATACTCCCCACAGTCTGCATTCTCAGTTCTTTGTGGCACATGCGGGAATCATGTTATGGGAGCAGTTGCAGCACAGCCTGATGAGAAAGCCAATCCATTTCCGCTATCCTATAAATGCATCAGATGATTTATTCTCTCTAAATTCCGCACATGTAAAGTATTCATTTCCTTGAAACACACACACACACACGCACATTTTATTTTTTTATTTTTTAATATTTTTTTGTTTTTTTTCCAGTACCAGGAATTGGACATATGACCTTGAGCTTGCCAGGCAGCTGCTGTGCCGCTGAGCTAAATCCCCACCCCCAAACACAAAGATATCTTAGTACTTACTTTAAACTGACCATAAAATTGGTACTAAATAACAAAAGTTTATAGAGTTCACAGTTTTAGGGGAAAAGAGTAATCATTTATGTTTATAGAGTATAATTATAAGAATAAAATGGCAATTTTTCTGATCGTCTCTGATGGATTCATTTGTAACAGTGGAAGGTGTTGGGGAGTGTTACACATCAGACCTGAGCCAATGACAGCCAGGTTTATAACTTTTGAAAGTTTTTCTTGGGTGTTACCTGCTTGATGATACACTAGGCCTGTGTTCCAAAGCAGGATTCCTTCCAAAGAGGAATTCGGAGTCTCTCAGAAAAAAATAAAATATTAAGGCTCTTTTAAATAATGATTTCATCTGTTCCTCTTGCAATTTATTTTTGTGCCACTTTATAATATATGAAATGCTAATATAATTTTACATGTATATTATTTATGTAATCATAAATGTACTTATCATTGGGAAATATATCAAAAAGTTACACAGACTGGGCACACAGCTCAGAGGCAGAGTGCTTTCCTAGCATGTGCAAACTCTGACTAACCTCTGGGACACACACACACAAACACAGACACATTCACATGCACACAAAGTTATTAATGGGTGCTAGTGCAAGCACAGTTACACAATCTTAGAGACCACAGAAGGAAACAAAGATGCCCTTTTCCACAGCACACACAGAAATCTATGAACAACACAGTTAAGATCCTGAAACTTGATAGCAGGAATAGGTCACAAGAAAAAGATCATTAAAGAAGTAGAGAATGTTAATAAAAATGAAGGAAAGCAAGGAAATGAGAATGAAAAAGGCAACCCTACTATTTCCCAACATCTTTTAGTTATCATCACTTTGTTCGCTCTACTTATTCTTAATAATCACCTGGGTGGTTTGAGTTCAACTAACCACAAATGATAATCACGAAAGTGTTTGCGTTTGCTGGTGCAATGAACGATTCCTCGCACAGGGCTCTGAGTTGCTTACAGAGTTTATCTTGAACTATCTCTGTGTTTTCTTCAAAAAGAGAATAATGTTTGGCCTTGACCCAAACACTTTCTCTGCTGCCTGATTAGAGAAGTGAGAAGCTGAGTTAACTGCACTTTCAGAATATTTTTGAGGTACAGGAAAACCTATTGTTTTCTTTGGGAAGGCATTTCAGAACCTGAGGTATTGAATTACCTTTTGAAACGGGAGATTCCAGTCAGGGAGTTACCCTTCCTGAAGTAATAGGGTGGAAAAGAGTCTTCAAGAGCTTGTAAAGAGGACAGCGCCTCAGTGCTTTGCTACCTGGCTCTCATGAGACATACAGAGTTGTCTGCAGAAACCCCAAATTGTGCAAAAACCAGAGTGATTCCTTCTAATTAGCTCCTGCAGAAAGTCTGCACTTGGCAGTCAGAAGTAAATGCACAGGCATACAATGCACAAAGAACAGAGTCTTTTGTTAACACCAGGCATTTGCAGAGAATCTGGGGTGAATGCAGAGTAGGGGGAGATTTCCTATTTCTTATGGCACTACAGAGAGATATTACTGATGGGGGGGCGGTTAGGAGTAGAATGAACCTAACTCAATTAGTTTATTCTTTGCAAGGTATTGAAAGTACAGAAATGAGTAAAGTAATTTCCCTTCTGGGAAGAGTTCACACAGCATGGAGCCCAGTAATTTGCCCAATGTTTTATGACAAATTGTATGTACATTTGAATCTATGCATTTATTTTCCTGGGGAGGTACTTCAAAGACTGCAAAAAATTTTAAAGCCCCCAAATGTGTTAAGAACAGCTGCTCCAGAAAAATTAAAAGCCCACAAGTGATCTTGGGTACCTTTTCATTCAAAATGGATGATAGTTGTTAGAATTAGATATAACCATCTAGGGCACTCAGCATGAAATACATGGAATTGGTAGACCTCTTCCGAGATCAGGCCCTGTAACTCTTACTCTATTACTGACACGCCTAATAAACAAAACTCCAGGCAGATGAATGCAGTGGTGGTAGTGGATTTTATTTTAAAGGCTTCTTGTCTCTTTTTAAATCTTTTTTGACATGCATATAGATGACTGATTTCCAGTTTCAGTCCCTAGTATAGAAAGAGTTTCCATTGCAATATTTTTAAACATTTCTTCTCCTGTACATCTTCAAGGAAAAAGAATCTACAATACGAACCTGTGCAGCAGGGCATCAATTAGTGCAAAGCTGTTGTTTTAGTGAGCACAAACTCTGGAGCCAGCCTGCCTGCATTTAAGTACCACTTCTTCCAGTTGCTCATTACCTAACCTCAATTTCTTCATCTGTACAATGGGAACAACAATGTTATCTGCTGCACTAGGCTACTGTGACTTAATGGATTAATGTCTGTAAAATCCTTGTATCTGTGAATCTTGAATCTGTGCCTGACTCATTGTAAATGCTTATGTTTTCATACGTTCTTAACTGTATTTCTCCCCTCAAATTTCCTTTTCCTCCTTACCCCTTCGCTGCATTTACTAACTGGGCTGTAGGCTGTGATTGTTGACACAGGGAAGGGACATGATGGCAGAGATCAGAGGAAAGAAAAAAGTGTTCTGTGGCTTTGACTTTCAGAAGATAGCCTCTGCGAAGATGGAAGCAGGACAGAGATCATGGGTAGGTAGGGTGTCAGGTGAGTACAGGAAGATCCTGCCCTCTTCACTCTCATGTACCCTGGCAAGAACAGGACGCTATCCACAGGGGAGAGCAAAGCGCATGTGGCATTTTGGTAGCACAGACATTGGTGGATCCTTGCAAAAGAGGCCTTTGAGCTCTGGCTCCCATGTCAAATGTTAGAAATGCTAGAGCAAAAATTCAACTAAACAAAACCAATAAGCAACTCATAAGCAAAAGCAATAAGCAAACTAAGAAACCCAAAACCTCAAGCTTATAAATTCAGACTCTGAGCACAGAATGAAGCATGCCTTATCTTTTTAAGGTTCTGGAGAGGTGATGATGATCATCTAGTGGCAGATGTGGCCTCTGCTTACAGATTCCTCCAGGCCTGGTCATGGCCTGAACATGGTTTCATGGCTCCCGAAAGTGACAGACAGGGTGGGAACGAGTTCTTCTCAGCAGCCACCCGACTTGGATAGGATTGGCCTTTTTGGCAGGAACCTGAGTGAATGCAGCGACAGCAAGCCAAAGACAAGGTGTGTCCTCACCCAGACATCTCATTCACTTTCCTGGAAATAGGAAGTGGTGGTGGTGGGGGGGGGTCTAGCTCTGAAAAAAAGAGGAGTGAGACAGAAATTAGAATGAGTTATGAAAAAAATCACACTTCAATTTGCAGATGGGGATTCATACCTGTTCTACCCGTTTCCTTCATGACTCAGACATTGCTGTAGGGAAAATGAAGGAAGTTTTCATGTGAAATATTTAGTTCGCTGCTGGCAACCTAAGAGTCATCAGGGTGTGTCTCCACTGCCTGCCAAGGCCCAGTGGAGATGAGAAGAGTCTGGGGACTTGGCGGTAGCTGACACCATGAGATCACAACTGTGGCACACTAGGTTGTGGTGTGCTGGGGAGCTCTCCACTGAGAGGGGACAGAGAAGGGGAGCATCAGTTAGATTGCTGGGCTGTATGCAATGCAGGGCTCTTGTCCTATTCTGTAAGCTTGGAGCATTATCGTCCTGTGTCCTTATTCTTTTCCAGCCGGTGTTCTCTAGACACACATGAATTGGTGTCTGCTGTATTCAAGGCACTGGGTTAGATGCCAGGAACATTAGTGGAACACGGCCCCTGCCCTCAGCATGTCCAATATACACTGCCAAGAGGTCTTTCCCATGCACAGTGGGGTAGGCATGGCAGAAGTATGAGGGGCAAAAGGAAAAATTTGAAGGCTACAGAGCAATTCCTGGAAAAGGGAACTCCTAAACTAAGTCTTAGAAGATGAATAAGTTTTTTTTTTTTTTACACCAAATAAGACGGATGGGTAAGAAATGTCTGGCTGACACACAGCCTGAGCAAGCCATGTAGGTGAGGGATAACAGAGTGTGCACAAAGCACACAGCATTCAGCACCACTGGGTGGTCAGAGGAGATCTTGGAGTGGAGAGATATGAGGCTGGAGAGAAGGTTGGGCCAAATCACAGAATGTATTGAATGTCATGGTTAGGAATTTAACCTCTACTATGTAGTTGATGGGGAGTTACTGACTGGCTTCTGGCAAGATACTGATACACCTGTGTTTATGGCTTACAAAGATTAGTAGTGTTTGGGAAATGGAAGCCGGGAGAGGAAGGCAGGGGAAGACTACCTAAGGTTGTCCTGAAGGCTTCTTACTCATGAACCCGCTCAGGTGAGTAACTCCCCAGATTGCACTCAGGGCTTCACAGACCCATCCACCAAGTCTTGCTTGTGAAAGGAGGTCAAAAGGAAGTTTCAGGCTAGTTGGGAACAGTTTAAGACGGTACACATCTGAGGTAAGACCTGATATATAGGCTGGCTTTTAATAACCTAGAAGAGCAACAGGGCCACTTTCCTTGGCTTCCAGACCTCTGCTTATTTTCCCTGCAGCAAATTTAGGGGCTGAAGTCCTCTCTCTTCCCTTCTTCCTGACCTGGCTGCTAAGTGGAGATTCCATTTCCAGCCCCTCTAACCATCTCATCCAGCTGCAACTGCCCCCTACCCTAAGTGTAACGATGCTATTCCTGGAACGAGCTAGCGCATCATCTGGTCAGTCAGCACTGGTCAGTGCCATGGGAGGGGTAAGAGGAGAGGGTGCTGCAACCACTGCTGAAAAACTGGATTCTTACTTGGTCAGAACATTATTTTCATAATTAACAGTGTGTCTGGGCTTCTAGGGGTTGCGGTAACTTGATACTACCTCACTCAGTGACTGGGCTGCATTTCTGAAATACTGTTCTCAGTTCTCCTGTCTTCAGTTTGGGTCTCCGGATGTATTATTCATGCCTGTGTCTCAGATTTTTCACATCCTCACAGCAGTCAGTGGCCCCTGCAACAGTGTCTGAGAAGTGGAGGGGAGAGAAGAAGGGTGGGATGTGTATAAAAAGGGTTGGGGAGAACAGAAATTACAAAGGAAGACCCTGGGGAGGGTGTTGGGGACACAGGGGGTTGGGGCAGCTCTGCGAAAGGTGGGATGAACATGTGGGATAGGTAGACTGAAAACGGTAAGAGAAATAATGCTCAGCAAGACAAGAGGATGAGGCAGAGAGAAGTGTGGCTCTGCTCTGGCAAAGGGAATTATGTGACATGATTGCAAGATCCAAATGCAGCTCTTGCTATTGATTAGTTTATCTCTGCTGCACAGCAATGAGCTGCAAAAGAGGAATTGTGGCTGGGTGAATGTAGGCAAATGAGTTCAAGTGCAGGCAGAGTTCTGCGGAGCGAGGGCTGGCTTCACTGCTGCCCTCCTGTTTTCTTAGGAATCATAATGATTCCTTTTAACAGAGCCTTTCCTCCTCCCTGCCCTCTAACTCCTCATCCTTCAGGGTGGGCAGGCCCGTTAATTACATTTATTGTTGGGGCTGTGATCGGGGACATGGAAGGTTCCATTAATGGCTGGCTGGCTAATGTGGGCAGCTGAGGAGAGACAGCGGAGCCCATGAGCACCTGAATGGACAGAGCAAATCGCAGTGTTAGTGCTGGGGAGACTTCTGGGGTCACCTAGCCTGTCTGCCAGTGCTGCACCAAGGCTAAAAACATACCCACGCCTACATTCCTTCCTGTAGGTTTAATTTAATTGGTCTGAGTAAAAAGCCCTTAAAACCCTATTTAAAACCAAGTGAGTCTCAGGAACATCCAGGGTAGAGACTCCTTGACTTAGTCCAAATTGTTCATTTTCCAGGTAAGAAAACCACAGATCTCAGAGATAATGGGGTCCTCTGACCCCTACACTAGTGGTCTCTGATAACGCAGGAACATCTCAGCATGAGTATCTTCCCTGATGTGTCCATTTGGGGCTTAGCAGTCTCCAGGGAGGTTATTTCCAGCCTACTGAATGTGACACCATTGAAAGACAGGCATGCACACAATTAATAACTCCTACAAGGATATGCACAAATGGCTATCTCCTACAGACACACACAGGCACACCCATGCAAGCACACACACACAGACAGTTCCTCCACTTGCATCTGAGAGCGGGTGGCTTTGTTTATGAAATACAGGCACTGCTACCAGTAGAAAATAATGTGCAGTGAAAAAAGTGAACAAAAGGATATTCCATTCATAGCTCTCCCTTTGCTTCTGGCTGGGGCAGGGAGTTTCTTAGGAAGCTTTGGACCTTGTACACAGCTGACTGGGCATGGTGAAAGTGAACACTGAGGTGGAGAAATCCAGCTAAAGGATGCCGTCTCTCTTCACAGGAAGAATTCAGTTTATTGACAGCTTGTAGAATTCCAAACATAGGAACCACTGTATGGCTTACTTCTTTTAGTGCTCCATTCAAATGCCTTTTTCTTCTTTATTGATTTTATCTTTTAATACATAAAATAGCTGTGAAGCTTAATAATACTGGGGACAAATATTCTCTGCTGACATATGAATAAGAGATTAATTTCATACAAGGTTGCATTCCAATTGGGAAGATTTTTTTATCATCCAGAAGTGCAAGAGGAAAGGAGCACAGACGAAATGGCTTCATGTGGAGGCAGCATTCTCGAACGTTGGTTCTTACTCATCCACAAGCCCAGTGGAGCATGGTGTAGAATAATGAAGCCAACAATCCTCCCCCAAAACATACACACTCTAACCTCAGAAGATGAAAGCAACATCACATCATATACCTTGCGGCTGGCAGCCTCCTGGCCTGGGAGAAACATCTCCCCCACTTGTTGCTGAGAGAGGGAATTGATCCCCTGACATAGAATTCACAGTCACATGCGCTCTATTTAGGCTTCAGGATGTTTATACATTTTCTTCTAGTGAGTGAGAAATCAATAAACAATTGGAAAAACTATAGATGTAGACGCAGAAGAAAAACAAAGTACAGTATCCATGACAAGTGCTGACCTTGATGTGCAGCACTCTGGAGTAAAAAACAATGGCAAACCTCACTTTTGCAACTACATATGGACAATACTTCCAGCTATTTATCTGAAAACCACTTTGTAATATAATTTGAAATCGCTATTGTGAGAGATGCCTCCAGCTGTGCTCTTTTTGCTCAGGATTGCTTTGGCTATTCTGGGTCTTTTGTGTTTCCGTATGAATTTTGAGATTGTTTTATCTAGTTCTGTGAGGAATGGCATTGGTATTTTGATGAGGATTTCACTGTAGACCACTTTTGGTAATATGGTCATTTTAACAATAATTCTGCCAATCCATGAACATGGGAGGTCTTTTCATCCTCTTGTGTCTTCTTCAATTATTTTCTTCAGTGTTCTGAGATTTTCACTGTAGAGGTCATTGAGCACTTTGGTTAAATTGATACCCAGGTAATTTTTGAAGCTATTGTGAATGGAATTGAATTCCTGATTTCTTTCTCAGGTAAGGAGACTGGCAAGTCAACTGTAAAAAATGACAACCGAGGGGAGTATTATTGAGATTTTTATGACTTCAGTGAGCAATTTCAGTACTCTTTGTGAATGTTTTCCAGGCATGAATCCTTCCAATGTTCAATGGGAAAGAAGAGTCAAATTTTCCCCATGACTGAAGACTGAGGGACATCAAAGCCAGAGACAGGGACAGGACAGAAGGAGCTAGAATGCAATGAACATTTCCTGCAGGCTGAACAGGTAATGTCATAGGGTAGTGTGCCATCATTTCTCAGCATTGCACATTTTTCAACCACAATAATTCAGAAATTTGAAACATTTTAGAAAGAGGATTTCTTACTTGAAGGGGCTAGGAATTATTTGCATAGATCTTTGGGCCCTGATAACCCTTTTCATTATATGAGGAGGGTTAGTTTGTTTCTTTTTTGATGGATGAGGCATTTATGCTGAGGATTATTTCATAAAATATCATAAAGTCCTGAGAACCTTAAACATATTGTTGAGTTTCTACATCTTAGTTTATTGCTTCAACGTCAAACCTTGCACAGTCAAATCTTGCACAAAAATTGCACATTTTCTCACCTGCTGTGGTCCCACTGGCCTTCTTACTTGGAACCCCCAACCTCAGCAGTAGGCATGATTGAAGTCCAGCCAGGTGCTCTACTTCGCTGTTCTAGACCCAGCACTTTTCCCAGTGAGAGGGGACATGACTAGGCTGGCTCGATTTGGATCTCACATATGGATTTTCTATATTTGAAGTGGAAAATATTTAGTCTTTTTTCTTTCTTCATGGGCTGTGACGTGCCTAGAATAGAGTCCAGCACATATTGTCTCTTCATACGATGCTGCTGCTGACAATGGCAACCATGATGACAAGGACATTCTCAGAACTGCTAGTGCTCACAGTCCTCTCCCCACTGAGCCTGAAAGAATGAGGCCAAACAAAACAAAAGCTGAGATGAGAGGTGCAAAGAGAAATCTGCTACAATTCATGTCATTCCTTCCTTTCTGGTTCCACAGGCCAGTAACCCCCAGATTCTTTCTTAATCTGAATGGGATTCTGCCACTTACAGTCAAAAGTTCTAACAATGAAGGTAATGCAACATCACTTGTCAGATGCCTATCTGTGAAGAAGAGAAAGGAGTAAAAACTGCAGGACTGTCTAGCAGGAAGAACCAAGTAGCAGGTTTTGGAGGTGGTGATAATGAACTCTGGTGGCAATTTTTGTTGATAATGAGTTCTGGACATAACAGACTTTAGGATTATCGACTTTTCCATTTGCAGCTCTCTGCTATTTGGAAACATGGACAGAAAGTCAGAAGGGAGTTCTGAGGTGGAGGAAGGGATATGGGAGTCACCTGAATAGAGCTGTAGCAGAATTTCATGGCACAGATGAGGTGCAAAATCAGACTGGACACAAACAAAGAAGCAGGTGAGAGGGAGAAACAGGCAACAGGATCTGCCTGGCCCAGGGAGAGAGGAAAAGGAGAGTTAAAGAAAGGTCAACAGAGGATGGTTCAAAAACCCTCTCAAATGACTCAAAGGAGCTGGGATAGATGGCTGCATTTTACAAGCAGTTTATTGGAACCCAGTGAGGGAGCAACATTTCAGCACAGCAGGAGCAAATCCCAGACTGCAGAGGGCTGAGGAATGGATGGGAGATAAGAAAGGGAATAGGGCTGGGAGGCAGTGAAAGAGGGAAGGGGAGTGTGGGAGTTCCGACTGATGCAATCAGATTACTTTTATTCTTTTCTAAAACTGTGATTTTAAAATGTTTGTGTGATGAAGAAAAGTAAAAGAACAGAAGAAAAAATTGATGAGTAATGACCAAAAAATAGTTAAAGAGAAGTATAAAGAATAAAGAATATAGCCTCAGAGAGGAGAAAAGATACTTCATAGTTTGAAGCAAGAGGGTGAAAGAATGACTACAATGAACCAGAGAAAGCTGAATGTAGAAGAATGAGTAAGCGGTACCTGGAACTCTATCAAGCGATTTCGATCTCAGGAAGGTGGATGACAATGTCCTGTGCTGCAGGATGGGCAGGCTAAGGCACTTGAGGGTGCGAAAGACCTAGAAATTAACTGAGTATCAGTGACTGTGAAGGTGACTGATATTAGAAAGTGTGAATTGGCAGTGGGTTGAACCATTGCTAATAACAGCCCAAGATATGGAACACCCAAAACTGAAGCTGCGCTTCCCCAGTCTGATAGAAAGTCGAAGAATAGGAAAGTCTAGGATGCTGATGAGTCTTACTGCGTTAAGGGAATACGTTTATCTCATTCATTAGCTCGACATCAAAAACTTATCTAATTGTCTTTGGATGCCCTGTAGCACAGTATCTGGCTCAGAAGGAAACGGCAGTAAACATTTATTTCACAAGATAAAAAAGCATTCTCTAATTTTATGATGTACTCTTTCATCTCAGCTCTGAAACACACAGATCACTTTCCCTTCCTCCCCACATTTGTTCTGGCAGTCTGATGAAAAAAGAACTAGATGTTTTTGGAATCATCCCTGAGGAGAGAGAGCGTGGAGAGAGCAGAGGGGAAACTGAGAAGTGGAAATTCAAGAAAAATGTATGAAGGTGTTTGTGTTATCATTGTGAGGAAGGGAGGAGAGGGTGTTGAATGTGTGTGTGTGTGTGTGTGTGTGTGTGTGTGTGTGTGTGTGTATCTGTTCTCCTACATCTATTCTCCTAAGCACAAATGCTGATGTTTTAAAGTGAGGCAGTGCATGGATTGTATAGATGGGAGGAAAGAAGGAGAGGCTGGGTAAGTAGGTCTGGGGAGAATTTAGCTCAGATCAACTTGAGCAGGGCCAACATGTTTGTGGGGACATGGGACTTCCACTGCTAAGATGAGAAAGTTCCAGGGAAATAAGTATAATTAAGCATCATAACATGCACAGAGAAACATTAACACAAATATTCAATATCTATGTTTTTGGTCTAAATAGAGTAGTTTTGAAACTCTTGGAGACTATGGAAACTGCTGCCGTAGAAAATCTCCTGAAAGGGAGCATTTGACTTATATTGGCGGACTGAAAATTGTTAACTGCATCAAGTGTGCAGATTTTTAAATTAGGTTTCTGTGAAGCTTTCTAAAACTTCCAAATAATTGCTTAGAAGCTGAGAGAGTAAGCCAACACCCATGATGGCATTTTATACTATACTGTTTCCCTTTCTTTAAAATTTATACTGAGAACTGAAAGTGTTGGTCCAAAGGTTGCTGAGCAGCTTTTATGAGGTACAATAATCTATAAGCTTATGGAGAAGAGCTGATTTTTTTCTCTGTCCACCCCATGCCTTGTTCCCAGGAAGGCACCCTGTGAGGATCATCCTGCACTCCAGGTTGGTACCATGTTAGCACCAGGTTAGTACTTTGAAAAGTTTTCATGCTTCGAAGACCAAACAAAGAATAAGCCAGATGGGAGCTTATAAGCTTGCTTTGGTGCTGATCAGCCCCAAAAGATAAGTTGAACGGCCAAACATAGCAAGAACACTGTGGACAAAATCCAACGGAGAAGAGACATACATGACAGAAATGAAATGGTCTTTCACTAGCAAATTCACATTGAATCCAAGAGTCTGGAACAATGGGGTCCTCTCTTGCATCTTTCTTAGGATGAGCCAACAAACTGATTCTGCAGTGGTAGCTGCGAGTGAGTTTGTGGGGGACAGGAGTGTTCAGAAATTCTCCTGGAGGAATTAGAAGAATTGCACAGAAGAGTTGAGAAAGCAGTGGTGGAAAAAACAAACACACAAGTTCCTGAGCAAAGGGGAGGCTATCCCACACAGTTTCCCCAGCTGACCGGTACTGTCATGCACTGCAGTACTTGCACAAATGGTGTAAATTACCGCTGCGTTCAAATCCTTGGTCTGCAGCTTGGCTATTCATTGAAATTATCTGAGGAGCTTCAAAAACACTGGAACCTGGTCCAACAAAGAGTTTCTGATTTACATGATCGGCGGTTGTAGCTTTGGCACGGCACCCGGCCTTGTTGGTGCAGCCAAGAGAGGCAATCACTGACTAAAGTGCCACAGAAATGGCCTTAGTTTGCAGTTCTCAAGCTGAATGAGCCTCTGAGTCACTTGAAAGGCTTGATCCTGAGTTCCTGACTCAAGGTAGGAAAGGGGAATCTGCAGTTCTAACAAGTTCACGGATGGTTCTAAGGCTCCAGGCCAAGGTCTGCACTTTGAGAACAATTGGCTTAGGTTAATCCCATGTTAGTGGTCCTAAGACAACAAAACAAAACAAAACAAAACAAAACATGGTGCATTCTTTGCTGATTATACAGAGCCCAGAGATGAAGCTCTGAGAATTCCAAAGAACAAGGTGCCCTGCATCTAGTCAGCTGGCTGTGGGGGATTGCACGTACATCCCTGCCCCAACTAGTCAGAGAAACTTCTTTCTTCTCCTTTACAGCTTAGAGCCCTCCTTCTGCACTCTAGATTTGCCTTCATCAAACAGGTAGGGCCCATCATGCCCTGGAATCCTGCCCTGGCTAAGGTCTGTCATGGTCAGAGAACTGTAGTGGTGATAGTAATACACCAAAGAAATAACAATAAATCATAGCTACTCTTTGTGGGGTGCCATTTGTTCTGCTGGAAACCGTTCTGGTACTTTATGTACATCATTCAATGTCATCCTCATGTTAACTTGAAAAGATGAGAATTATCATGCTCATTTTATAGATGAGGAAACTGAGGCCCAAAGTCTTGGAGTCATTAAAGGAGATGTACGAAGTACGTAGCCAAGCCTGGCTGCAAGATCTGTGCTTGCCATTACCTCTCTGCCTGCCTTGTCTTAGGTGGGACAGTATGGGGCAGACGGCTTTGGACTTTGGCTGGTAAATGCTCTGGCTTTTACTGTCAGATGGAGCTGGTTGGACAGGTCATGCCTGGCTCCACTCTTATCCCCTCAGTTCTCAGATCCTCATCTATGAAATGAGAGGGTTGACTGGATTGCTGAAGCTCCTTCCTGCTCTGACTTCCTAAAACTCTCTTTGACTGTTGGAACTGTGCCTCTTTGCCTGGAACTCTGCCCAGCCTGGTGATGCCCTGAAGGTCTAGTACACTGTTTCCAGGGAGCGCACTCCCCAGAAAGAGCCAGGGGCAGGTACTGTGGCGCCACAGAGCCAAGTAGCTGGAGGTTGTGTCAACCTCTCAGAGAGCCCCTTGATTACACTTTATGACCCAGCTGTAAAAGTTTCGTCTCTGGTGAAACATGGCACTTGTGTCTCTGGGATGACAGAAGATCCAGAACTAATCACTCTAAAACCTGAGAAGGGTAGTTGGAATCAGATTTGCTCTGCTCAGTGCTCCGGTGTTGTCTGTCATCCTGGAGCAGCAGCCTTGCAGGTGTCTTCTCAGGAAGAGAGGGGGTGATGGAAGAGTATGAGCCAAGTTTGGCTTGGTGCTCTGCAGCTCCTCTCCTGGGGCCTGCAGCAGGTAGATGGGCCTACAGGAGACTGCTCTCACAGATTTGTATGACGACAGTTCCTAATATGATGAGTTACTGTGGCTAATATCACATAGGATTACTTTCTATTTTCCTCTAAGATAAGTACATTTGAACATGAATTAGGAGCCTTAAATTGGAGCTGACTGTTGTTCAATGGGCCTACGAGGAACTGGTGAGGTGGGCCCTGATATCCCCCTCTGTGAAAATCAAATAGCCTAGTGGAGGATAAGCAGAAGGAAACAGGAGATGCACAGGGCCCAGAGAGAACGGGTCTCAGGAAACCTACTTTCTAAACAAATACTGTAGAGATTTTTGTTGTGGTTGTTATTTATTCATTTTTATGTACTTCTCCTACAGCCATAGTAAAATTCACATGACATAAAATGTACTTGCCACTCTTTTTAAGTGTACTCATCAGTGGCATCATCTACTACATCCACGTTGTCATAGTAATATTACCACAACCATGTACAGAACTCTTATCTGTAAAGGAATTCAAGGCATTTTATGAATATCATCTAGACTGTCTTCACATTGACTGTAGGTAGAAACAAAAAGAATAAGAGAGTGGAACAATTAGGCTAAGAAAAAGAAGAGAAAAGAAAAGTGGAAAATGCAATTTGACAAAGTTTGACAATGATCTAGGGAGGTTTAGTGAATAACCAAAGCTTTTGCAAGATATCCAGTGACTGATGATCCGAGAATTTGGTTACTTGACTTGTAATTCGATTTTCATTCTCTAGGGAAGACTGTGATGCCTTTGGGTGACTGTATCTTCGATCAAAGGGAAAGAATATGTTTTTAAAGTGCCATGATAGGATGGGCTGGCATGGCATGGGACAGAATTTTCCATGTGGTTGGAGGGTGTTGGTCCAAAAGTGAGGACTGGAGAGGGTAGGCATGCTTTGACAGTGGCCAGGCAGAGGTACATAACCCTTCCAGGTTCTATCAGTTGTTGGGCAGCTGCTAATAAGCTTTGAGTTGTACAACCTGAGTTGTCGTAAGGTAGAGAATGGAGGCTTAACAAGGCAAGAGGTTTTATTGTCTGGGAATTAAAGATACATGGCTCCATACTGAGAGACAGAGAGAGAGACATAGACAGAGAGAGACAGAGACAAACAGACACAGACAGACACACAGAGAGAGGCACAGAGAGAGAGATCAAAGAAGAATAAAGAGAGGGCAAAGTGAGTATGCCAGGTGAAATTAAGATGTAAAAGAAAATATATGTTTTAGCTAGTTGTAAGTAAAGGGTTAGATGGAAAAGATAGTAATCCATATTAGCAAGTTTCATTCATTTATTTTTCAATTGGGTGAGACTATTTTTTCTTTTCAAATAACTTTTCTTGGTGGGAAGGATAGAAAAAAAATTGTCTTCATAAAAGTCATATTTCAATTAGGTTAGGCTTTTAAATGACTAGACAATTTCCAATGAATTTCTAAAAGCAAGAGAAGTCAGTGTTCTTGGGGCAAAGTTTGAATCCCCAAGGTCTAGGTACAATCTTGTGTAAACCTTGATTAAAAGGCAGAAATGAGCCTAAGAATCAATTCTGCAATTAAAGCCAAGCAAATAGGTGACAGTCATTTACCCTGGAGAAGACTTTCCAAAATATGTGAGGAGAAGGAAGCTGCTTCTTAGTGAGCAGAGTATACAATTAATTTGTCTGCTGGTCTCCATTCAACCAGTTACAGAGTTTAATTAGTTTTTAACCAAAGCAACTGTAAGCACATAACAGATTTGAGCTTTGTTGTTGATATTGTCATTACCTCTACAGTCCACCCCTTTCTGGTGAATCAACAGAAAGGCCAAGAGCACCATACTTCAGGTCTCTTTCCTTCCTTTGCTCATTGTAGGGAGAAGCTGCTTTTATATCAGCTGCTGTGCTAGCAGTTGTGGGGTGATATTTCAGCCTTGGCCTTGGAAAGCTTACAAACTAGTAGGGAGAGATGCAAATGTAAGTATATCACGTCACTAATGCTATTGTCGCTTATCAGCAAAAAAAGTGTTTAGAAAGGTACAAAAATGGAAAGGATAGTCTGTTGGAACAGTGTACATATTGGTTAGTTTTCCCTCCCTGAACAAATACATGGCATACACCACTTAAAAGAGGAAAGTTTTACTTAAGCTCACAGTTTCAGAGGTTGCAGTCCATGGTTGGCTAGCTCTGAGGCTAAAATATTGTTGCAGAAGGGAATGGTGGAAAAAGACTACTTGTTTCATAACATCCAGGCAACATTACACAGGAAAGAGCTAGAGTAAAAGGTTGGGTCATTTAAAGCCATCCCTCCAGTCACCTACTTCCTCCAACTTAACCTCATATCATAACAGCCTATTATGTTGTGAATCTATCAATTGATTTAAGGTTAATACCCTTATGATCTAATCCACCTCTTAACATGAGCCTTTTGGGGAAAATTTAGACCTATGTGATAACAGTGCATAATAAACCAGGAAGGCTTTCTGGCAGAAGTGCTATCTAACTTATATTTTTAAAAGAATGTGATGGGGGTTTTTCCAGGCAGAAGGAGCTTGGCAGGATATTTTAAAGCACTGACAGCAACAAGAGCAACAAGAGTGAACGTTAGACTCTCCCCAGATCTTTGCAAAATGTTTGCCAATTGGAATGGCGTCAGTGACAATTTATACTGCCTGGAGGGAAAGAGAAGGTAAGCTGGACACACATTCTTAGGAGACAGGAGGAAGGAGAAAATAAATAATGGAAAGATGACAAAAAATGAAAAGGCATATAAAACAGGTAAATGAGAAGAGAGTAAAGCAAAGTGGAAAGATTAAGAAAAATCATATTAAAAATTACCATACTATAAAAGTGAGCAGAGTGAGGCCAGATGACCAAAAGACAGACATTTCCAGTTTAAACCTGAGGATGATGCAGTCTGCTTCAAACTTCCTAAGCTGAACTAGGATAAGGTGATTCCATCTAGACTGCCCGATCTTCAAAGACTGGAAGCCATATATTTTTAAAATCTGGTCCAACTTGGTCTCAATGCCTGATGGAGTTTCCCTTTTCCAGAAGAAAAGGGGGCTCTAGATGACCCCAAAGGGGAGTAATCAAGTCATCCTCTGTCCTGTGCCTGTAACCTCCCTCTGCTGCCCCTGAGCTGGTCATGACCTGGCTCCTATAGGAGGTGGAGCAATCCAGAGTCCCAGGTGGTGGAAAGTTACCACTGAGGGACCAAGTGTCTGCTTCCTCCTCCCTTCCTTTTCCAAGTCTATAAAGGAAGAGCTTGTCTAGGACATAAAACTATAGAACCACGGAGCTTCAGTGTGAGAAAAGAGCATTACCATCTCCTAGCTTAATGGTCTTCAAATTGTTTTGACCAGTTATCTTTTGCAATAAAAATCATTTCAGTAGGTATTTCAATTCAGTTATCTCTCTCTCTCTCTCTCTGACAGAGAGAGATAGACATAAACATATAGATATAGATAGAGATAACAATAGAGACAGAGATGGAGATGGAGATAGAGATGAGGTAGAGAGAGAGAGAGAGAGAGAGGTGGAGATAGAGATAGAGATAGATAGATATATAGATGATGTAGACTGAACACAGTGCCTCCCTGCCTTTGACTTATAGCTTTGGTCTCTATTTCTTTTGAAATAACATACTTCTGTACTAATTCTTTCATCTTAAAATGTAT